>NW_015505196.1:5909016-5933034 GCF_001515645.1 Sinocyclocheilus grahami | reverse complement strand
ACAACTGTGCCTGACACCACAACAACTACTGATGCAACAACAACTTTGGCTTTCACAACCACCCCTCCAACATCTTTGACCGTACCACATCTATCATCAAAATCTGATTCAACAACCACAACTCTGTCTGACAGCACAACAACTGATGCAACAACAGCTTTGGCTTCCACCACCACCCGTCAAACATCTTCAGCAATAGCACCAGCATCAACAACTGATGCATCAACCAACACTGTGCTTGACACCGCAACAACTACTGATGCAACAACAGCTTTGGCTTTCACAATCACTGCTCCAGCATTCTCTAATATATCACCAGCAGCAAGAACTGATGCAGCAACCACATCTCTGTCTGACACCACAACAACAATTGATGCAAAAATGACTTTGACTTCCACAACCACCCCTCCAATATCTTCAGCTACAGTGCCAACATTAACAACTAATGGACCAACAGCACCTATGCCTGACACCACAACAGCTACTGATGCAATAATAACTTTGGCTTCCACAACCACCCCTCAAACATCCTCACAAATAGCACCAGCATCAACATCTGATGCTTCAACCACAACTGTGCCTGACATCACAACAATTAATGATACAACAATAACTTTGGATTCCACAACCACCCCTATAATATTAACAAGTGATGCATCAACCAAAACTGTGCCTGACACCACAACAACCACCGATGCTACAACAACTTTGGTTTCCACAACCACCCAACCAGCATCCTCAACTATAGCACCAACATCGACAACATCAGATGCAGCAACCACAGCTAGGCCAGACATCACAAGTATTGATTCAGCAGCAACATTAGCCACCACAACCACCCTTTCAACATCATCAACTGTGGCACCAATGTCAACAACAACTGATGCAGCAACAACAGCTCTCTCTGGAACCACAACAACTATTGATGCTACAAAGACTTTGGCTTCCACAATCACTCCTGCAACATCCTCAACTGTAGCACCAGTGTCAACAACTGATGCAACAACAACGTTGGCTTCTGCAACCACCCCTCATAAATCTTCAACAATAGCACCAGCATCAACAACTGATGCTTCCACCACAACTGTGCCTGACACCACAACAACTACTGATGCAACAACAACTTTGGCTTTCACAACCACCCCTCCAACATCTTTGACCGTAGCACCAACTTCAACAACATCTGATTCACCAACCACAACTCTGCCTGACACCTCAACAACTACTGATGCAACAACAACTTTGTCTACCAAACCCACTCCTCAAACATCCTCAACTATAGCACCGGCATCAACAACTGATGCAGCAATGACAACTCTGACTGACACCACAACAACAACTGATGCAACAACAACTTTGTCTTCCACAACCACCCATCAAACATCCTCAACAATAGCACCAGTATCAACAACTGATGCATCAACAACTTTGGCTTTCACAACCACTGCTCCAACATCCTCAAGTACTGCACCAACATCAACAACTAATGGACCAACAACAACTATGCCTGATGCCACAAATACTAGTGATGCAGCAACATCTTTGGATTCCACAACAGTCCCTTCAACATCCTCAACTATAGCACCAGAGTCAAGAACTGATGCATCAACCAAAGCTCTGCTTTACATCACAACAACTACTGATGCAACAACTCTGACTACCACAACCACAATTCCAACATCCTCAACTGTGGCACCCACGTCAACAGCATCTTATGCAGCAAACACAAATATGCATGACATCACAATCCTATAATATTAACAAGTGATGCATCAACCAAAACTGTGCCTGACACCACAACAACCACCGATGCTACAACAACTTTGGTTTCCACAACCACCCAACCAGCATCCTCAACTATAGCACCAACATCGACAACATCAGATGCAGCAATCACAGCTAGGCCAGACATCACAAGTATTGATTCAGCAGCAACATTAGCCACCACAACCACCCTTTCAACATCATCAACTGTGGCACCAATGTCAACAACAACTGATGCAGCAACAACAGCTCTCTCTGGAACCACAACAACTATTGATGCTACAAAGACTTTGGCTTCCACAATCACTCCTGCAACATCCTCAACTGTAGCACCAGTGTCAACAACTGATGCAGCAACCACAATTGTGCCTGACACCACAACAAGTACTGATGCAACAATAGCATTAGCTATCAAAACCACCCTTTCAACATCCTCAATTATAGTGTCAGTGTCAACAACTGATGCATCAACCACAACTCTGTCTGATAGCACACCAACTTTGACTTCCACAATCACCCCTCCAACATCCTCAGCTACAGTACCAACATCAACGACTAATGAACCAACAACTGCTATGCCTGATACCACAAAAAATACTGATGCAACATCAACTGTGGATTCCTCAGCTACTACTTTGACATCAACAACTGATTCAACAACTACAACTCTGTCTGTCTCCACAACAACAACTACTGATGAAACAACAGCTTTGTCTATCACACCCACACCTCAAACATCCTCAACTATAGCACCGGCATCAACAACTGATGCAGCAATGACAACTCTGACTGACACCACAACAACAACTGATGCAACAACAACTTTGTCTTCCACAACCACCCCTCAAACGTCCTCAACAATAGCACCAGTATCAACAACTGATGCATCAACAACAACTGTGCCTGACACCACAACAACTACTGATGCAACAACAACTTTGGCTTTCACAACCACTGCTCCAACATCCTCAAGTGCTGCACCAACATCAACAACTAATGGACCAACAACAACTCTGACTTACCCCACAACAACTTTGGCTTTCACAACCACCGCTCCAACATCCTCAACTATAGCACCGGCATCAACAACTGATGCAGCAATGACAACTCTGACTGACACCACAACAACTACTGATGCAACAACTCTGACTACCACAACCACATTTCCAACATCCTCAACTGTGGCACCCACGTCAACAGAATCTTATGCAGCAAACACAAATATGCATGACATCACAACAACTATTGATGCACTAATGACTTTGACTTCCACAATCACCCCTCCAACATCATCAGCTGCAGAACCAACACCGACAACTGATGGACCAACAACAACTCTGACTTACACCACAACAACTTTGGCTTCCACAACCGCCCTTTCAACATCCTCAACTATAGTACCAGTGTCAACAACTGATGCATCAACCACAACTCTGCCTGACACCACAACAACTACTGATGCAACAACAACTTTGGCTGCTACAGTCACCTTTTCAGTATCCTCAACTGTGACACAAACGTCAAAAACATCTGATGCATCAACCACAACTCTGCCTGAAACCACAACAACTACTGATGGAACAACAACTTTTGCATCCACAACCGCCCCTTCAAAATGGTCAACCATAACACCTGTGTCAACAACTCATGCATCATCCACAACTCTGCCTAACACCACAACAACTATTGATGCAACAACAACTTTGGCTTCCACAACCACCCCTCCAACATTTTCTGCTACAGTACCAACATCGACAACTGATGCAGGAACCACAGCTATGCCAGACACCACAAGTATTGATGCCACAACACCCTTAGCTACCACAACCAACCTTTCAGCATCTTCAGCTCTGTCACCAATGTCAACAACAACTGATGCAGCAATGACAACTCTCTCTGGCACTACAAAAATTGTTGATGCAACAACAACTTTGGCTTCCACAATCACTCCTGCAACATCCTCAACTTTAGAGCCAGTGTCAACAACTGATGCATCAACTATGATTCTGCCTGACACCACAACAACTACTGATGCAATAGCATCTTTGGCTAGCACAACCCCCTTTTTAATATCCTCATCTCTGGCACGAGCGTCAACAACATCTGATGCATCAACCACAACTCTGCCTGACATCCCTATAACTACTGATGTAATAACATCTTTTGCTAGCACAACCACCGTTCCAACATCTTCAACTGTGGCTCCTATGTCAAAAACATCTGATCCAGCAACCACAAGTATGCCTTACACCACAACAACTATTGATGCAACAACAAGTTTGACTTCCACAACCACCCCTCCAACATCCTCAGCTACAGCTACAGCACGGACATCGACAACTGATAGACCAACAACAACTATGACTAACACCACAAAAACTACTGATGCAAAAAGTTTGGATTCCATAACCACCCCTCTAACATCAACAACTGATGCATCATCCACAACTATTTCTGACACCACAACAACTACTGATGCAACAACAGATTTGGCTTCCACAGCCAACCCTCCATCATTTTCGACTGTAGCACTAACGACAACTACAACTGATGCATCAACCACAACTCTGCCTGACAACACAACTACTTATACAACAACTTTTTTGGCTACTACAAACACCTTTCCAACATCCTCAACTATGGCACCAATGTCAACAACTCATGCAGCACCTACAACTATGCCTGACAGCACAACAGCTGTTAATACAACAACAACTTTGCCTACCACAACCACCTTTCCAACATCATCAACTGTGGCACCAATGTCGACAACTAATGCAGCAACTGCAACTATTTCTGATACTACATCAACTATTGATGCAACAAGACGTTTGGCTAGTACAACCACCGCTCTAACATCCTCAGCTATTGCAACAATATCAACAACTAATGCAGCAAACACAACTATGTCTGACACCATAAAAACTATTGATGCGACAACATCTTTGGTTCCCACAACCAACTCTCCAACATTCTCAACTACAGCACCAACTTTAACAACTGATGCAACAACTGTAACAATGCCTGGCACCACAACAGCTATTGATTCAACAACAACTTTGGCTATCACAACCACCCTTTCAACACCTTCAACTATGGCACCAATGTCAACAACATCTGATGCAATAACAACAATTCAATCAGACACCACACCAACTATAGATTCAACAACAATTATGGCTTTCACAGCCACTCCTCCAACAATCTCAACAGTACTACCAACATCAACAACAACTGATGCATCAACTACAAATCTGTCTGACAGCACAAAAACTACTGATACACCAACATTGGCTTCCACAACCACCTCTCTAACATCCTTAATTGTGGCAACAGCATCAACAAATGATGCTGCAACCACAAATATGCCTGACTCTACAAAAACTATTGATGCAACAACAAATTTGGATTCCTCAACCACATCTCCAACATCCTCAGCTGCAGCACGAACTTCAACAACTGATACAACAACTACAACTATACCCGGCAACACAATGCCTATTGATGAAACAACATCTTTGGCTTCCATAACCCCTCCAACATACTCAAGTATTGCATCAATGTCAGCAACTGATGCAGCAAACAAAATTATGCCTGACACCACCACAGCTTTTGATGTAACAACAACTTTGGCTAACACGACATCAGCAACAATTGGTGCATCAACTACAAGTATGCCTGACGCCACAACAAGTACTGATGCAACAAAAACTGTTGCTTCCGCAACCACACCTCCAACATCCTCAATTATAGCACTAGCATCAATAACTGATACAGCAACCACAACTATGCCTGACTTCACAACATTTGCTTATTCAACAACAAATATGGCTTCCACAACCAACCTTCCAACATCCTCAACTGATGTACCAACCTTGACAATTGATGAAACAACCACAAGTCTGCCTAACAACACAAAGACTATTGATTCAACAACATCTTTGGCTTCCACAACTACCATGCCAACATCTTCAGCTCTGGCACCAATAACAACAATTGAAGCAGCAACCAAAAGTATACCTGACAATACAACAGCTACTGATGATACAACAACATTGGCTGCCACAACTACAACTCCAACATCCTCAAATGTAGCACCAGTGTCAACAATTAATGCAGCAATCACAAGTATGCCTGACTCCACTACAAATACTGATGCAACAACAACTTTGGTTGCCACAGTCACTCCTCACACATCCTTAACTGTAGCACGAGCATCAACAACTGATGCAGCAACAACAAATATGCCTGACACCACAAAAACTACTGATGTAACAACCACCCCTCTAACATTCTCAACTGTGGCACCAACGTCAACAACATTTGGTGCAGCAACCACAAGTATGCATGACACCACATCAATTGTTGATACAACATCAACTTTGTCTACTACAACCACCTTTCCAACATCCTCAACTGTGGCAACAGTATCAACAAAAACTGATGCAGCAACCACAAGTATTCATGACACCATAACAACTATTGATGCAAGAACATCTTTGGTTACCACAAATACCTCTCCAAGATCCTCAACTATAGCACCACCTTCAACAACTGATGCAACAACTACAACAATGCCTGTCACCACAACAACTATTGATGCAATAACAACTTTGGCTAGTACGTCCACCCCTCTATCATCCTCAAGTACAGAACCAATGTCAACAACTGATGCATCATCCACAACTCTGTCTGACACCACATCTACTGATGTAACAACAACTTTGTCTTCTTCAAACACCCCTCCAAGGTCAACAACTGATGTAGTAAACATAATTATGCCTGACACCACAAGAACTATTTATGCAATATCAAATTTGGCTTCTATAACCACCCTTCCAACATCCTCAACTGCAGCACCAACATCAACAACTGATGCAGCAGCGGCAACTCCGTTTGACACCACAAAATCTACTGATGCAGGAACAACTTTGGCTTCCAGAACCACCCTTCCAACGTCAACAACCGATGCAGCGACCGTAACTATGTCTGACACCAAGACATCTGCTTACTTAACAACAAATTTTGCTTCCACAACCACCCCTCCTATATCCTCAAATGCTGCATTAACATTGACACCTGATGCAGCAACCACAACTATGCCTGACACCACAAAAACTATTGATGCAACAAACACATTGGCTCTCACAACCTCCCCTCCAAACAATTTGACTGTAGCACCAATGTCAACAACTGATACAGCAACCACACATACGCCTGACATCACAATAAATATTGCTGCATCAACAACAACTTTGTCTTCCACAAACATGCCTTCAGCATCCTCAACTGTGGCCCCAATGTTGAATACTGATTCAGCAACCTTAAGTATGCCTGAGACCACAACAACTATTGATGCAACAACAAATTTGGCTACCACATCCAGCCCTCAAACATCCTCAACTGTGGCAATAACGTCAACAATAACTGAAGCAACAAGTATGTTTGACACTACAACAACTACTGATTCAACAACTTTGGATTCCACAACCACAAATCCAACATCCTCAACTATAGCAGCAATGTCAACAACCTATGCAGCAACAACAAGTCTGCCTGACACAACAAAAGCTATTGATGCAACATCTATAGTCACCACAACCAACCCTCAAACATCCTCAAATACACCCAAAACTTCAACAACTGATGCAGCAACCACAACTATACCTGAGACCAGAAGAACTTCTGATGCAACAACAAATTTGGGTTCCACAACCTCTCCTCCAACATTCTCAGAACTAGCATCAATATTGACAACTAATGCAGCAACCATATCTCTGCGTGACACCTCAACAACTATTGAAACTATGACAAATTTGACTACAACAACAACTGATCAAGAATTCTCAACCTTTGTACCAACGTCAACAACAACTGATGCAGCAAACACAACTATGCCTGACACCATGACAACTACTGATACAACAACAACAACAACACTGGCTTCCACAACCATTCCTCTAGCATCCTCATCTGTGAAACCAACATCCACAACAACTGATGCAGCAACCAAAAGTGTCCCTGACATCACAACAGCTTATACAAGAACAACTTTGGTTTCTTCCTCAACCTCTCCAACATCCTCAACTATTGCATCAACATCCACGACAACTGATGCAACAACAACTTTGGCTTCCAAAACCACCTCTCCAGCATCCTCAGCTATATCAACCATATCCACAACTGATGCAGTAGCCACAAATACGGCTGGCACAACTAAATCTATTGATGCAACAGCTTCAGCTGTCATACTAATGTCAACAACAACAGATGAAACAACCACAAGTATGCCTGGCACCATAACAACTATTGATGTACCAACAAATTCGGCTACCACGACCATCTGTTCAACATCCTCAACTGTGGCATCAACATCCAAAACAACTGATGCAGCAAAAACAGCAATCCCTGACATCACAATATCTACTGATACAAGAAAAACTTTGGCTTCCACAACCACCCATACAACATCTTCGATGATTGCACAAATGTCAACAACTGATACAACAACTACAACTATGCCTGGGACAACAACAACTATCGATACAAAAACGTCAACTACCACAACAACCCCTCCAACATCCTCAACTATGGAACCAGTGTCAATAACAATTGATGCAGCAACCACAACTATGCCTGATATCACAACTACTGATGCAACAACAAATTTAGCTTCTTCAACGAGCCCTCCAATATCATCAATGATTGAACCAACGTCAACAACTGATGAAGAAACCACAACTCTGTCTGACACCACTACAACTGCTGAAGCAACAACAACTTTAGCTTCCACACCCCCCCTTCCAACATCCTCAACCATGTTACCGACTTCAGTAATAACTAATGCAGCAGCCACAACTATTCCTGACATCAAAACCACTATTAATGCAGCAAAAACTTTGGCTTCCACAACTACCCCTCCAACATCCTCAGCTATAGCACCAATTTCAACAACTGATGCAGCATCGACAACTGACACCACAACAACAACTTATGCAACAACAAATTTGTCTAGTACTACCGCCCCTCTAACATCCTCGGGTATAGAAACAATATCAACAACTGATGCAGCAACCACAGCTAGGGCTGGCACCACAAAAATTATTAATGCAGCAACAACTTTGATTTCGACAACCACCTCTTCAACTTCCTCAACTGTTGCACCAATGTCAACAACTGATGCAACGACCACAACTCTGTCAGACACCACAACAACTATTGATGCAGTAACAACATTGGCTACCACAACAACCCCTTCAGTGTCCTCAACAGTGACACCAACATCCACAACACCTGATGCAGCAACCCCAACCACTATCCTTACCATCACAACAGCTATTGATGCAACAACAAATTTGGCTTCCACAACCCATACAACAACCTCAACTATTGTACCAGTGTCAACAACTGATGCAGCAACTATGTCTGACACCACAACAACTATTAATGCAACAACTACTTTGGCTAACACAACCACCCCTCTAACATCCTCAGCTATAATAACAATATCAAAAACTTATGCTGCAACCACAACTATGCCTGGCACCACAAAAACAATTGATGCAAGCACAACCACCTTTCCAACATCCTCAACTGTGGCACCGACATCCACAACAACGGATGCAGCAACCACAAGTATAAATGATATCACAGCAACTGCTGATACAACAACAACTTTGGCTTCTAGAACCACCCATCCAACATCCTCAACCATTGCATCAAAATCCACAACATCTAATGCAGCAACAACAACTATTCCTAACATCTCAAGATCTACTGATGCAACTACCACTCCTCCAGCATCCTCAACGTTTGCACCAACATCAACAACTGATGCAGCAACCCTAAGTATGCCTGTCTCCTCAACAAGTATTGAAGCAACAACAACTTTGGATTTCACATCCACCCCTTCATCGTCTTTAACTGCAGCACCAATGTCGACAACTTATACAGTGAACACAACTCTGCCTTACACCACAAAAACTACAAATGCAAGAACAACTATGGCTTACACAACCACCCCTCCAACATTCTTAAATTTACCATCAACATCGACAACTGATGCAGGAAGCACAACTATGCCTGGCACCACAACAACTTTGGCTACAACAACAACCCCTCCAACATCGTCAACTATGGCACATACATCCATATCAACTGATGCAGCAGCCAGTACTATCCTTGACATTACAACAACGACCGATGCAACAGCAGCTTTGGCTTCCACGCCCACCCCTTCAATGTTCTCAACTGTGGTACTAACGTCAGCAACAACAGATGCAGGAACCACAAGTATGCCTGGCACCACAACAACTACTGATGGAACAACGACTTCGGCTATCAAAACCATCCGTAAAACATCCTCAACTATTGACTCAACATCAACAACTGATGCAGGAATCTCAACTCTGTCAGACACCACAGCAACTATAGATGCAACAAAAACTTTGGTTTCCTCAACCACCCCTCAATCATCCTCAACTGTAGCAAAGACATCAACAGCTACTGGTGCAACAACATCTTTGGCTAACACAAATACCCCTCCAACATCCTTAACTTTTGCACCAACGTCAGTAATATCTAAGGCAGCAACCACAATTATGTCTAACACCTCAACGTCTGTTGATGAAACAACAACTTTGACTTCCACAGCCACCCCTCCAACATCCTCAACTATAGCACCAACATCAAGAACTGATGCAGAAACCACAACTATGTCTGACACCAAAACTATTGATGCAACAAATATATTGGCTTCCACAACCACTCTTCTAACATCATCAACTTTAGCGCCACCATTGACAGTTGATGAAAAAAATACAACTATGTTGAAAATTACAACAACTACTAATTCAACAAGATCATTGGCTTCCACAACTCTAACATCCTCAGCTGTAGCAACAACATCAACAACTGATGCAACAACCACTGATGCAACAACATCTTTGGCTACCACGACCACCCCTTCAACATCTTCAACTATAGGACTAGCGTCGACAGCTGATGCAACAACCATAGCTATGCCTCACACCAGAGCAACGAACACTATGGCTGAAACAGCAACAACAACAGTACTCGCAACAACTATTATTTATAGAACAAGAACAACTTTGGATGCCACAAGCACCCCTCAAACATCAACTGTACTACCAACATTGACAGCTGATGCAGCAACCACAACTTTACCTGACACCACACCAGCTATTGGTGAAACAACACGGACCACTCTATTATCTTCAACTGTAGCACCAACCTCAAGAACCGATGCAGCAACCATGTTTAACACCACAACAACTGTTGGTGCAACAACAGTAACTTTGACTGCCATGACTACACCTCCAATATCATCAACTATAGCACCCATGTTGACAACTAAGGTTGCAACCACAGCTATGCCTGACACCACAACTCTTGATGCAGCAGCCAATTTGGCTCCCACTAGTATCCCTCCAACATCCTCAACTGTAGTATCAACATCAACTACAACTATGCCTGAAACAACAACAGTACTTCAAACAACAACTACTGGTGGAACAACAGCAACTTTGACTGCCACAGACACTGCTCCAACAACTGATACAACAACAACAACTATGTTTGAAACCACAACAACAATGGGCAAAACAACAACTTTTCCTACCACAGCCACCCCTCCAATATCCTCAACTGTAGCATCAATGTTGACAGCAACCGCAGCAATGCCTGAAACCACAACAACTATTGGTGAAAAAACATCAACTGTAAATGCCTTTCGCACCTCCCCAATATCCTCAACTGTAACACCAACATCGACAACTGGTGCAGCAACCACAACTATGCCTAACATCACAACAACTGTTAGTGCAATTAAAACTTTGCCTACCACAAACAACCCTCCAACATCCTCAACTGATGCACCAACATCAACAACTGATGCAGCAACCACAACTATACCTGAAACAACAACAGTACTTCCATCAACAGCAGTTAGTGCTACAAGTACAACTGTGGGTGCCACAACCACCCCTCCAAAATCCTCAACTATAGGACCAATGTTGACAAATAATGCAGCCACCACAACTATGCTTGACACCACAACAACTAATGGTGGAACACCAACAACAACTTTGCTTAGCACAATCATCCCTCCAACATCCTCAACTGAAGCTGAGGAGCTGACAACTGATACAGCAACCATAACTATGCCTCAAACAAAAACAAAAGTTCAAACAACAACAACAACTTTGTCTACGACAAGCACACCTCTAACATCCTCAACTTTAGCACCATCTTTAACAAATTATACTGCAACCACAACCATTCCTTATACCCCTGCACATATTGGTGCAACAATAAATTTACCTTACACAAGCACCACTGCAACATCAGTTGTAGCACCAACATCGACAGCTGATGCAGCCACCACAATTATGCCTGAAACCACAACAACTACTGGTGTGACAGCAACAAATTTGGCTAACACAAGCACTCATCCAACTTCCTTGACTATAGCAGCAACATCGGCAGCTAAAGCAGCAACCACAGATATGCCTTATACCACAATACTAAGAAAAACAGATGTGGCATCCACAACAGCAATCAATCCTACAAATGCTGTGGCTGAATCCAAAACCACACTTCCAATGACAGCTGCCGTTAAAACAAATACAACTTTGGCTTCTGAAACCACTCTGACTACAGATCATCCAAAAACCATTATTGTGCCTGAAACCACAACACTTTCAACAACAACTATAGGTAGGATATCTACAGCTTTGGCTAACACAACCACAACACTTTCAACAACAGGACCAACCACTTCAACTGATGTAGCATCTACAACTATGCCTGACTCCTCAACAACTATTAGTGTAACAAAAGCAGCTTTGGTTACCAGAAGCATCCCTCCAACATCCTTGACTGTAGAATCAATGTCAACAACTGATTCAGCAACCTCAACTATGCCTGAAACCACAAAAACAACTGGCACAACCACAAGCACACCTCCAGTATCTTCAGCTATGTCACCAACTTCAATAACTGACGTAGCACACACAACTATGCCTTTCACAACAACAACTATTGGTGCATCAAAAACAACTATGGCTGCCACAACCACCCCTCTGGCATCCTCATCTATAACACCAATGTTGACATCTGATGCAGTAGCCACAACTATACATGACACCACAACAACCATTGTTGCAAAATCAACAACAACAACTTTGGCTGCCACAAACACCTCTCCGACATTCTCAACTATAACAAATGGTACAGCAACCACAACTTTCCCTGAAACAACAACAGTACTTACAACCACATCTGTTGGTGTTACGCCAACAACTTTGACTTCTGATACCACAGTGACTAAAAATCACCCAACATCCACTAATGTGGCTGAGACCACAATACTTTCAACTATTACTATTGGTGGACAAATTACAACGTTGATTCCAAAAACAACAGAAAATCATCCAACAAATTCTGTTGTGTTGCAAACCACAACAGTTCCGTCTGCCACTATTGGTGAGACAACAAAAACTTTGACTCCCACAATCACATCGTCTCCTCAAACAGAAGTGGAGAAGTCAACAACATCGCCAACCACTACAGTTCATTCAACAACTACAACTATGCCTGAAACTACAAAAACACTTCCAACAACTACTGCTGTTGTTGAGACAACTACAACTTTGGTTTCCACAACTACAAACCACCCTAAAACAACTACTGTAGGTAAAACTCCAACAGCAATTACTACTATAGCTATTGGCCAGGCAATTACAACTTTGGCTTCTGAAACCACACTGGCTACAAATCATCCAACAACCACTACTCTGGCAGAAACTGCAACACCACTTCCAATAACAGAGACAACTACTACAGAGACAACATCTTCAAACATAGCACCCTCGTCAACAACTGATATAGCAACTAAAACTTCACTTGAAACAACAACAATACTTTCAGCAACAACAATTGGTGCAACAACAACAACTTTGGTTAAAACAAGTACACCTCCAGCATCCTCATCTGTAGCACCAACATCGCCAACTGATGCAGCAACCACAACTATGCCTGAAACAGCAACAGTCCTACCAACAACACCTATTGGTGCAACAACAACTGTGGCTACAACAAGCACCCATCCAACATCATCACTTCTAGAACCAGCGCTGACATCTGTTGCAGCAACCACAACTGAGCCTAAAACAACAGTTCTTCCAACAACAATAAATTTGGTTTACATAAGCACCCCTGCAACATCTTCAGTTGCAGCACCAATGTTGACAACTGATGCAGCAGCAACTGTGCCTGAAACCACAACTATTGGTACAACAAATATCGCCAGCACAAGCCCCCCTCCATCATTCTCATCTTCAGCACCCTTATCGACAACTGAATCAACAGCCACAACTATGTCTGAAACAACTACAGTAATTCCAGTAACAACTACTGGTGCATCAACAGCAACTTTGACTGGCACAAGTACACTTCCAACAGCAGCTGTAGGTGAGACAACTATACTCTTGGGATTTAAAACCACAGTAGCCCCACCAACAGTTTCAACTATCACACCAAACACCACAACTCATCCAGAAACTACAACTATGCCTGA
Source organism: Sinocyclocheilus grahami (assembly GCF_001515645.1). Classification (NCBI taxonomy): domain Eukaryota; kingdom Metazoa; phylum Chordata; class Actinopteri; order Cypriniformes; family Cyprinidae; genus Sinocyclocheilus; species Sinocyclocheilus grahami. The sequence continues at coordinate 5,918,672 of NW_015505196.1, read as the reverse complement.
AACTAATACAAGTATTGGTGTAAAAACTACAACTTTGACCCCCGCAAGCACCACAAACCCTCCAACATTGGTGGAGGAGTCAATAACAACATCATCCATGAAAATTCATCCAACAAGCCCAATGTCTGAGATGAAAATTACTACCTCTGGTGCGTTAAATACAACTTCAGCTCCTACAAATGCAAGAACCACACCAATGCTCTTGATTACAGCACCAGCTACTATAGATCATCCAACAACATTTATTGTGACTGATACCACAACTACACTTCCAACCACAACTTCTATTGATGCAACATTGACTCCCACAAGCACAAAAACATCTGCATCATTCTCAACTACAGGAAGAACCGATATTACTGATTCAGCAACCACAAATCATTCTAAAATCACAACAACTAGTAGTGAAGCAATTACAACCAGAATGTCCTCTTCAACATTGGTGGAAGAGTCAATGACAACACCAACTGCTAAAACTAGTCAAACAATCACAGCTATGCCTGAAATCATAACTGCAAGCCCATCACAAGCTGCATCTAATTTAAACACAACAGCAAAATTTTTAGCATTTACAACAACAACTTTGACTAGTTCTCAAACGGAAAATAATCATACTATGCACCTCCTAATTTCTACAACAGTCCTTGGCAAAACAAGCCTACCTCTAATGAACATAACTGGTTCAGCACTGGTTACAAGCAAACTGCTGTTCAACTCCTCATCTCCAGTCCCCAGTGAAACTCAGGTCCTCAATGTTATCAACACTCTTCTGAAATCCAGAGAGTCACCGCTTAACAAATCAGTGCAGGTGCTGAATGTCACCTATAAGAGTAAGTTTCATTGTTCTGAGCTGAAAAGTTTTTGAAATATGAATGTGCCGACTATAATGTGAATGTGAAGCCAAGACACAATCCATATATTTCCCTTCAAACAGATATCTCAGAGACCTCCTATGCAATCATCTTTACATTTAACCTGATTAACATTAGTATACCAGAGGACCCTGAACAAAAGAATGACACCTATCAGCACCTGCAGAATGTTATCAATAATGTGGTAAGCAGTGGTTGTAGTTTAAATAATTTAATAATTTAAATAGTTTTAAATAGTTATGTATATATATACAAAGTTTGGTTTAAATGCAGATCTCTCACATTTATGATAAATATGTCTTGATATTACGCTGCAGTTGAACACACTTCTGAATGAACCTGGCAGTCAGGTTTTTGAAGCCAAGTTCTCCAAATTCACGTAAGATCATTCATTTTTTAATCATGTATATTCATATTGTTAATTCACTGTAACATTTTTTGTATATTAAAAGAATCAAACCCTGAAGACTTAAACTGCTTTGTACTTAAAGGGGTCATATGATGTTGCTAAAAAGAACATTATTTGGTGTATTTGGTGTAATGAAATGTGTTTATGCGGTTTAAGGTTCAAAAACACATTATTTTCCACATACTGTACATTATTATTTCTCCTCTATGCCCCGCCTTTCTGAAACGCGTCGATTTTTACAAAGCTCATCGGTCTGAAAAGCGAGGTGTACTCTGATTGGCCAGCTATCCAGTGCGTTGTGATTGGCCGAATACCTCAAGCGTGTGACGGAAATGTTACCCCCCTTACCATATTGTGATGCCCTGTCCGGCCGGAGCGATGAGACAAAAACATTAAAACCCAATATAAACGAGGCATTTCTTGCATCCAGTGGGGACATAATTACGGATTATATTGACTTATACTGTCTTTTTACGCGTTGCATTGTATCGCGCTGCGTAAACATAAAACCATGTCTGTATTTGTGATCGGAGAAATGACAAAAAACAAGTGCTACTCTACACTGCCCAAAACTCGTGTTTGAATAGTCAGTGGCAAATTCTTTAAATATAAAAAACTTACTTACAGTTTGTGAGTCAGAACAGCTGGCATTGTAGTCTACTCTACCAGGATCAGGAAACAGTCCTCCATAAAATGCGCTGGACACATCTGAATATTTGGGTTGAACTGTTCTGGAACAGTGTTGTAAATACAACTTAACCACTGATTTCTAGTCATACCCTCTTTTGGAAGGCTAAACAAAGTAGTTTCACTTTCACAATGAAACACACGGTGGGCTAGAATGAGCGGAGGCCGGCTTGAGTAAGCAGCGGCGGGCGGGCTTGAGAACGGCCGGCCGATTTCGACGAGGAGCATCCCAACCACATGTGACGACCCCTGGCTGGACTATGGTGAAAGCCGTTCCGGCGATCAACAGCGCGAAGTTGATGTATTTCCTCAGCGACCAGCACGGATCAGCTCGAAGCGGATATCTTCCTCTTTTGGAGGGCCAAACAAAATAGTTTCGCTTTCACAACGAAACACACAGCACCTTCACGACATGGCGGCGGCGGCAACAACAATACGACAGCGAGATTAAAAGTTACGCCGCCTTTCTTTGCATGAACATTTGGGCGGTGTTATGCAAATCTTTCCACATCATGACGTAGACATGTGGGGGCGTGTTGGAACGAGCCGTTTTAGGTAGGCGTGGTTCACTCTTAACTTTTATAAAGAATATCTCTTTGGATTTGAGACTTTAGTCTTTGCAACTTTACAGATCTTCTTTATGCACCAAGAGCTTGTAACACTCCAAAGAGAAAGAAAATATTGAAATCGCATCATATGACCCCTTTAATATCCTCCAACTGCACCTAATATGCAAACTGACTTCCATTTCAGAATCAATTTATTATGCGTTCTGTCCTTTTAAATATATAGTTTTATTTTTGCTTCTTTTAGCTTTTTCAAACATTTCAAAACATTTCCTTCTAGGTGCACAGAAAACCACATTAATGGCAGTATGGAATATATCTTCAACAACAAAGATCAACCCACCATTTTCTTAAAGGAACTTAATTTACAGAGCAGTATGTCAATTCTAATTCTATAATAAAACAATATGTATGGCATGACTGTTCATGCCATTTTCACTGTATAATTTATCATGTGTTTCTCATCCAGTAATCAATTTTGTTTTACAGGCTTAATAACAACAACCCTTGCAACACCAGACACATCTAAAACCACTAAAGAAACTACAACTTCGTAAGAAAAATGACCAGACTTATTAAAAGGTATATTGTTTATATGACCTGTCTGTACTGTAGAATATTATTATTTAAATTTTCTTTTTCAGGATTGGGAGGGTGTTTTTTTACATTCGGCTAATTTTTATCACACGGGGCCACCTACCAAGTAAGAGTCATGTTCAAGATTTGGTCAACTTACTTCTGGCTCCACATCTCAGAGCTAAACAAGACACAGCACAAACCCTGAGTGATCCTGTGAGCTATGTGAATGTTACCTATGAGAGTGAGTTTTTCTATTCTGTTTAGATTTGCTTGCTGTGAATATAACTTTTAAATCTAAACTTAGTTGCACATAGCAGAGATTTGGTAACAGGGTTTAATTGATATTAAAGTTTAATGTTTTAATAGTGCATGATGATTTTTGTAAATAAAAATAAAGTTTACATCTCCTTATATCTCCCTATTTAATTATTGCTGGCTAGTTGATAAATCTCTCTCACACTTTGAGCAGGAGGATAAATATGAGAGTTCACCACTGTTTATAATCAACTAATTAGTGTTATATACTGTGTTCTTATTAAGAAATTGCTGATAATTCATATGCCCTCAAATTTGGATTTGAGATCAACAGTCCATCCATGGCAGAGAAACTTGAACTCAGTGATGGCAATTACACATTCATTCAAAACTCCATAAAAAGAAAGGTGGATTTGAGACTGTTTTAGAAAGAAATGTAAAAATACATTAACCTTAAAATATTATCATAAAACGATTAATCTGTGTTTATTGATCAATTATTTAGCTGAACCAGATCCTAAGTGACTCTGACACTTCTGTTGAGTTCAACAAAGCCAATTGCACGTACGTAATGACTTTTTGTTTTATACTTTAATCAGAGCAATAATGTGGCATTTAGAAAATCTGTTTTAAATTCCTCCAGGAAAAATTCCATGGAGGTCATTGCTAATATGGATTATATTTTCCGGCAACAAGACATCAAGTCACCCAGTGACTTTATCCTAGAACTTCTCAAAGTTATGAATAGTATGTGTTCTTTCCATATTATAGAAATGAATTCATTCAATATATGCCACTTTAACACTATTAACTACTATTTCATGTTTTAAATATACTATTAAATATACTATATTATTTTTATGCATTATTCTTCTCCTTAAATATATCTCCTAAAATATTTTTTTGCACTACAGGCCTAACAACTCCAGCTCCAACAGTCAATAAAACAACTCAGAAACCTGTAGAGACACCAAATGTGTAAGTATAAAATTTAATAATAAATTGTATTGTGTAAAAGGTAACCATTTTATTTATTATCTCACTCACCATTATTCTTATTTATCTTTTTTTCAGTATTGGGAAGGTGGTTATTTACATTCGGCTCATATTTATCACACGGGGCCCTGTACCAAGTGAGGCTAAAATATTACAGTTGGCTACCAATCTGCTGGCCGCACGTCTCAGAACTAAACGAGAACTAAGGGCACAAAGCTGGGGTTCCCCTGTGAGCTTTGTGAATGTCACTTACACAAGTGAGTTTTCTCTTCTCTGTTCAGTCACCAGTAAACAAATTTCTATATTTCAGTAAAAAGGTCTATGCATATAGTGTCAGCTAATATGTATTATTATTAATTCATGTATTTTTAAAGAAATTTCTGATACGTCATATGCACTGAATTTTGGATTTGGAATCAACAATGTTACCATGTCTGAGAAACTTGAACTCAGGGATTCCACATATAAATCAATCCAGGACTCTATAAATAATTTGGTGAGTCTGATATGATTTGTATTTAAAATGCCCATATTTTTATTAAGCTTGGTTTTTGATTAAGCTTAACTATTAAGCACAAGTTGTATTAACTTCAACTTTTGATATAAGAACTAATGTTTTCATTGCTGGCCTGTTTAGCTGAATGAGATCCTAACTGAGCCCACTGCCACTCCATTTGTGTTCAAAGATGCCAATTTCACGTAAGATTTTAACCTTTATTAGAACAGAAATGTCCATTGATTCTAAGACATCTAGTTTAAATGTGGTTAGATCAGAAGTAAAGGAAGTAGCACATCTTTTTGAAGGGTTCATTTGCATCATTGTACATTTTAATTTCTCCACAGGGGTAATTCCACCACTATTCAGGCTGATGTACACTACGTTTTCTCAGAAAGCGACATCCAGAAACCCAGTTCCTTTCTCTATGCACTCATTGTGGTTAATAATGGTATGTTCTTCTGCACAGAAATGTCACTATTATTAGTTTTGTAATTATTTGAGATTTTTTTGTCTTAATTATTTCACACCTTGTCATCTACAGAGACTATTACCACAACTACACCTGCTGCAACAAGAACCACTTTGTATTCCACAGTGCTGAGCACTACAATCACAAATAACAGCACTAGTGCAGCATGGGTTGTGGCCATCATTGTCCCCTGTGCTATTGCCATCATCCTCGTACCTTGCTGGATTCTCCTTTGTGTAAGTTGCATAAAGATTTAACAACAAATATATGATATGCATTTGATAATAATAATTTACCCGAAACCTATGAATGTCACAAAGGTTAATTCCAGTCTAACTAGACTCTCTCTCTGTCCTCAGTGTTTGCTCTGTGGTTGCTGTGCAGCATTAAGAAGACGGTGGTCCAGAAGGCGGTCATACAATGTACAATACACCACTCGAAACAGCCTTTTCTAGAGAACTCGAGACACATCAGGAACATTTTCTAACACTAATGACTAATTACTTATATTACTAATCCAAATTGTGATGGTGGTACTTTAAAGTTTACATTTAACTTTCCATAATGATTATGCTATCTTAGAGCTTTTATAATACACTATTTATTTTCTTGTGCCTGTATTGCTGGACAGACAGGGTCTTAAATTGTGATTAATTTATTTTCAGAATTGTTTAATGGATGAAAAAAATATATTTACATGTTATAATATTTTTAATAATTAATTTATTTGACATTACACATTTCATTTTAAGGGGCAATGTTGGTAATGTTAAACTTATTCACACTTTATGCACTTTAGTTCCATGTAACTCAAAGAAAAAATCATCACACAAACAGCCTATTTAACCTTTTTAAATCATAACTATATAAATAAATTTAAGACCAAATGTGTACATATAACCAAATTACTATCAATGATCTAACAGAACTCTGTGTAGCACCACGCATACTATATGATATAAATAAAAACTACCATGTTGAAAAATACACAGATTCTATTTATTTTGAATGTTGTAAGTTTTCTTTCACCGTGGACGAAGCGGAGTCCAGCCCGGGGTTGTCACGTGTGGTTGCCGCAAGTCCGCCGGACGCTCCTTCGTCGAATCCGCCAGCCGCGCCGTTCTCAAGCCCGCCCGCCTCTGCTCACTCAAGCCGGCCTCAGCATACTCTAGTCCGCCGCTCACTCTAGGCCTCCGGCCTCCGCTCACTCAAGCTCCGGTGTGTGACGCTGTTTTGTTGTGAAAGCAACACTACTTCGTTTGGCCTTCCAAAAGAGGACACTCCTAGAAATCAGTAGTTAAGTTGTATTTGCAACACTGTTCCAGAACAGTTTAACCCAAATATTCCGATGTGTCCAGCGCATTTTATGGAGGACTGTTTCCTGATCCTGGTAGAGTAGACTACAATGCCGTCTGTTCTGACTCACAGACTGTAAGTAAGTACCCCTTCAGGAACTCGAGCTGCATCGAAGTCGCTTTGGGAACGCCCTTGCGTGATCGCGTTCTGAAGCACGTGTCAAATCAGTCCAATGGAGTAGCGAGACGTCACGAGCGGGGTGACGTAAGCACCAGAAAATATAAAAGCGCATCCAGCAGAGCGCAAACCAGCTTCTGCTCTTCAGTAGCGCTCTGTGTATGTGTCTGTCTATTTACTGTTGTCTGTCCGCACAAGCATATATAAAAAACAATCATGAAAAAGTCTATGGTGAGAGAACGGCATTACAAACGCTGTGTTCCTCCCTGCCCAGGGAGGTATTTGGCCAATCACAACGCACTGGATAGCTGGCCAATCAGTGTACACCTCGCTTTTCAGACCGATGAGCTTTGTAAAAACGCAGACATGGTTTCATGTTTACGCGGCGCGATACACAACGCAATGCGTAAAAAGACAGTATAAGTCATTATAATCCGTAATTATGTCCCCACTGGATGCAACAAATGCCTCGTTTATAATGCTCCGGGACACGGCATCACAATATGGTAAGGGGCGTAACATTTCTGTCACACGCTTGAGGTATTCGGCCAATCACAACGCACTGGATAGCTGGCCAATCAGAGCACACCTCGCTTTTTCAGACCAATGAGCTTTGTAAAAATCTACACGTTTCAGAAAGGCGGGGCATAGAGGAGAAACAATAATGCACAGTATGTGGAAAATAATGTGTTTTTTTAACCTTAAACTGCATAAACACATTTCATTACACCAAATACACCAAATAATGTTCTTTTTAGCAACATCATATGACCCCTTTAATGTAAAATAAACCCAGACAGGGCCATGATATCTACTTGTACGTGCATTCACATTCATAGCCCCAATACAAAAACTGTAAGATAAAAACATAAATAAAAGTTAAATAAATGAAAATAAAAGCTGAGTATTTGTCGTCACAGTCACTGCCTAATTTGAAGTTGCAGACAAAGTAACAAACTGGTGAAATACATTAACTCAACAACAGACAGAAACTTGAGAAAGCAGTCTGAAGGTTTGGAATTTTTTGAAAGAGTTTTAAAGATTGAAAGTTTAGAGAGAGAGAGAGAGAGAGATTATCATAATTATTATAATGATATTCTAGATATATAAAATGTGGTTTGAAGCAGTTTTAAATTTAAAGTATGAAAGCTCAAAGTTGGAAGGTTCTAAGATTTTCAGACACATAGATGCAGCAGCTGTGTTCAAGCTGTTTTACTAGGTTTCTGCTTTGAACACATGCCTATGTGCAGTTCTTCAAAGTAACTACTTCACTATTGTTTACATGCATTAATATGAAAGATAATAAGCAAATTAAATGTAATAACTTAATACTTAAAAAACTAACACTAGCTTCTCTAATCTTATTGTATTGTATCTATTTTATTATACAATTAAAAAGCAAAAAAGTGCCTCTAACACTAGCTTGCTGTATTCTTTTTCTATTCTACTGTTTTATTTTTATTTATTATATAATTTTTAAAAAACCTTGCTACGTGTAGGCTACTGCATTAAGCTAACAGAGACTTGCACTTTCATATCATTGCTCTTTTGTTGCTTCCATTGTCCTCATTTGTAAGTCGCTTAGGATAAAAGCGTCTGCTAAATGACTAAATGTAAATGTAATATCGATCTTCATTATCTTATGTGCAGGTGAAAACACATGAAAGTCTGCAGAGCAGTATGAATACGCGCTGCGTTGTTTTAATTGATCAACACAATTTACAGCAGATTGAGACGCGACAGGTCAGAGTTGCGCGAAGTCTTTACCGCACTGTTTCGTCCCATTTTTCACTGGTGTGCATGGCTTCCCGTAACGTTATGGTGAGTATTGAACACTGAAATAATTCTCTAAAGGTTTTGCTTTGGGACCCAGTAGCAATTAGAAGAATCGCAGTTTCATACATTCGTTGGTTTCATGGTCGTGTTTTTCCCGGTTACCCCATCATTGCAGTTTATCATCTGCTGGTAGCCTAGTTTTATTCTCCACAGGTCACATATGCGCAAAACTCTCCTCGTTCGGGGCTTAATTATATAATTACACTGAGATCGGTCAATGAGACTGTCAATCGGTATAGATTGTTTTATCGTTTATTTCGAGGTATGTAAATATATCCAGATTTAAACTGCTCAACATTACTGACACGGGCGAAATGAAAGGATGAAAATCACGAGCCTGAGGTGCTTTATATTACAGTTCTTATTAAGTAACTTGTGTTCCCTTTCATGGGAACTTCGAACTGCGTCCTCTAGGGGTCGCTATGGGGAACGCCTCGTCGTGACTCGTATCTGAAGCATACATTGAAAAAACACCAACTCGTTGGCCGGCGACAGCCATGACGTCACTACCGGTGCGACTACAGTATAAATCGGTGCCGGGAGCTACACATCGTTCTCTTCTTCGTCTTCATTGACTGTTCTGTTTGAAGCGTGCATTTTCAAGGAAAAAGTAAGAGCTATCTATTAATATTATGGCGAGCACTAGTAGAGCATTTAGAAGGTGTGTGCATCCGTGTCAGCGCTATTTGACACCAGATGACACACACGATCTATGTGTTGTTTGTTTGGGAAAGAGAGCACGCACGCGATGTCCTCGAGACTTGTCAAATATGATGCACGGGAACTTTCATTCATGTTAGTTTTTTATTTGAAGTATTTCATTTGTCAAAATAAATAAATCCAGTATAAATCTGAAAATTTCTAGATTGAAATAAATGTCTGGAACGAACTTTCTATCTCTCACACACACACACACACACACACACACACACACACACACACACACACACACACACACACACACACACACACACACACACACACACACACATACATGTGTGTGTGCAAAACAGCG
>NW_015505196.1:5896697-5908972 GCF_001515645.1 Sinocyclocheilus grahami | reverse complement strand
ACACACACACACACACACACACACAAACACATACATGTGGGTGACTGCAACAGAGAGCATTTTTATAGAAATTGGCAAATAAAATCAACAAAACTGGCATAAATCTGAAAAATATCAATATATAAATGAAGGACTAATACTAGAGCACAAAGGCAACATGGAACAAGCATGTTCACTCTCTCTCACACACACACACACACACACACACAGGTTTACATTTGTGAAAAGTGGGGACATCCCATAGGCGTAATGGTTTTTATACTGTACAGACCGTATATTCTATTGCCCTTTACCAACCCTACCCCTAAACCTACCCCTTACAGGAGACTTTGTGTTATTTCAGATTTTCACACACACACACACACACACACACACACACACACACAACAACAGAAATGGACACCTGTGCATCCATCCATAAGTTATATTGATTGAAATAAATGTCAGATCAAGCAGTGGTCAGTGTTGTGAAGTCATAATTTTTTAGATTTTGGCAAATAAAATCAGATATAAATGCACAACAGTGGGAAGGGGTAGACATAACACACCACACACACACACACACACACACATACACACACACACACACACACACACACACACACGCACAGAAAGAGAGGGAAAAGGGCAGATAAAAGAAAGATGAGAGGCAGCTAACCTTTTGCGCTCTGAGAAAATTCACTGTTTGATGAAAGAGCTGCAGCAGCATTTTGAAAATATCTCACAGTTAGGGTATAAAAGTGGCTGTCTGGGTCCTGCACTGAGCTCATTCTGTGGCAGCACCATGGCCAAAAGGTACAGTCTTGAGGAAACCCTGGATTTCATACTGGATCAAAGTGACAGTGAAGAAGGCCCAGAGAACACTGAACCAGATAGTCCTGAGGACTTTACTACTGACACAGAAGATTAAACTGAGTTTGAACAGGATTACCAGAAATCTGAAGAGGAGGATTATGCAGTGTTTATTTGTGATAAATAATTTTCTGAAATAAATAGTATGTGATTACAGTCATGTCTTTTAGTGGTGACTTGTAACATTTCTGCACATTTATGTATAATAATTTGCAAAAGCAAACAATTCAAAATATATCAGACAACAACAAAAATAAATACAAAATACAGATTTTTAAAATGTATTTTAGAATGTTTAAATATATATTCACAAAATATATATCATAAAGTTGTGAGGAGAAGTTGAAACATGAAGAAAAATGGACTTGAATCTGAACTGAAACTGAACTGAAAATGAATGAGTCCCTATGGACCTCTGCTTGATATATGTGGTCATTGCCCTTTCTTTCTTTAACTATAATACCTAAAGATTTTCCTCTAACCTGCAGATGGCAGTATTCTATCCCTAACACATGGGCCAATATCCAGAAACCTTTTATATTTAATAATAATTTAAGGGATTTTTAAGCCAATTTATGGCATAGTTTAATATTTGTGCAGTAAATAGGTAAAAAACTACCCAAATATCCACAAAAACACAGCATAAATGTATAGCTGAGAAGTAAATAAAAAAAATTATATATAGTTTGTCATATAAAAAATGTATATTTCCTTATGCAATCGCTCTGTAAAAGTTTGAGGTCTATCTGACCCCAAGGGACTTTAACGTTGCTCAAATCAAGGGACGAATAAAGGTTAAACCGAGCTTGAACAGTTTCTTCGCACCAAGACATCGTGTTATGCTTCTTGAATGTATTCAGATATTTTTACTAGTCTAATTTATTTTTAATAAAGTGAAGTGCTAAAATGTGAACTCAGTCTGTGGTCTGTATTTTGTTTAGGCCTAATGTATTTATGTATTAATTATCCTTTTTTTCTGTTGGGACAATGAGAAATAAACAATTGCTACTATAATTTAGAATATTTAATTTCATCAACAGCACTGTTTGGTAAACTAAATTGTTCCATTGACTCAACATATTGTTTCTGATTGAACCTATGTTAACAGACTGCTGTCACTGATACAGATCCATTCACAGAAATTAATTTAGACCAACTGAAAAATGTAGACATAATCAGTCACTTGAAAATTTTGATAACTGAAATTTTGAAGCGTGTGCCTGAGATAATTATTAAATCAGGGCTTTAGCACTCAATGTGAACAGCCTCCATGTATGTCCAGTTCACACAGTGATCATCTACCAGTGACTTAAGCTCTCACATCCAATCTGAAACAGATAGCAACTTTACATGATAATGAATATATGTGGAAACATCACAAACGCAAAACAAAGCCATTGTCACCAATTCGGTTCATGGACTTCCGTTTATTCACCACCAGATGTGACCCTTTCCATTACATTGACTCTCGCACTACACAAACTGTTGCATAGCACCCCGGACTACATACCGGTCAAGTCACAGATGTTCTTCCTGAGTCCGGTCAGGTTCCAGTTCATTATCATGAGTCAAGTTTAGTCACAGCTGATATGCATGAGTCGAGTCTAGGCACTGTTGATCGTCATGAGTCAAATCGAGTCACAGTTTATTATCCTGAGTCTGGTCAAGTCACAGCTGATATTCATGAGTCACGTCACCGCTGATCATCCGGAGTCCCGTCACGTCACCGCTGATCATCCGGCGTCCCGTCACGTCAGAGCTGATCATCTGGAGTCCCGTCCCGTCACCGCTGATCATCCGGAGTCCCGTCACAGCTGATCATCCGGAGTCCCGTCACGTCACAGCTGATCATCCAGAGTCACGTCACGTGACAGCTGATCTTTTAGAGTCTCGCCACGTCTCAGCTGTCCGTCCAGAGTCTCGTCAAGTCTCAACTGTTCGTCCAGAGTCACGTCAAGTCTCAACTGTTCGTCCAGAGTCACGTCACGCCTCAGTTATTCATCCAGAATCACGTTGCATCACAGCTGATCATCCAGAGTCATGTCGCATCACAGCTGATCATCCAGAGTCATGTCGCATCATGTCTGTCACACCCAGAGCGGCGGTGCTCGCTTCAGCTCCTTGCGTGGTGGTGGGGCCTAGAAACGCACATTCGACCTGTCATGTCAGGGTCGAAAAAACCTTTGCCGAACTCTCCCTGTATCCTGAGGGCACTACTGTAGAACTTCCAGAGGTGGTGGCATCCACTGCAGAACCTCCAGAGGTGTCAGTAGTTCCCATCTATGAGCTCTCTGCTCGTCTAGTTCCGGCCAAGGAGGCCGTCTATGAATTCTCTGCTCGTCCTGTTCCGGCCAAGGAGGCTGTCAATGAACTCTCTGCTCGTCCTGTTTCGGCCAAGGAGGCCGTTTATGAACTCTGTCTGTTCTGTTCCGGCCAAGGAGGTCGTCAATGAACTCTCTGTCTGTTCTGTACTGGCCAAGGAGGCCGTCGATGAACTCTCTGCCTGTTCTGTTCCGGCCAAGAAAGTAGTCTGGGAACTCTTTGTCTGTCCTGTCACGGCTATAGAGGCCGTTTACTCCCTCTCGTCTCGCCCCTTTGATTCTGTCTGCTGATCGGTGACCTACGCTAGCCCTAGGACTATTCTTGTGTTTTGCCTGCCATATACCTGTTTGCCATTGTTTTGACCCTGCCTGTGTACTACATCTCTTTAATAAAGCCTGCAGATGGATCCACACGTCTCACGTCTCGTCAGCCCCGTTACAGCCATATTATGACATTGGTGATGATGACATATATCCTATGTCCCAGTTTAAAAATAATATTCTTGAAGTAGCTACTGACCTGTGTCCAAGAAGAGTGTGCCATCAGAACAGTGCTTTAAAGGTTTATTATTATTATAATGACTACAAGATTAAGAAAACATTTTCCTCCATAAGCTTGTAGCTACACAACTGGCTATACAAGAAATTAAGAATGACACAGAATACTTACACCAGGCTAGTTTATGTACATTTTATTAAGCCACAGATAGATTTGTAGAGGTTTATTTCAGGCATTGTTGGTCAACACACTGCAGTACTGTTGTCACCAAACGACACTAAACTAATTGGACTATTCAAATAAAATTTAAGGCCTCACAAATGAAATAAAAATGTTTAGAAAAACCTGTATTAGCCTAGGCTAGCATAGGTTATTTACTCATTGTTTGCACTGCTGTAATCAATGTAATAAATGCCTGTAATCAATCAGGCAAAACAGTGTATCATTATTGTTGTTTATCATATTACACAAACTATGCATTGTTTTGAATCTGCTGCAGTTATTAACATTGAAACTTCATTAACTTTTCAAAATAATTCCTTAAACAAGTTGCGATTTGAGGAACATGCACTTATATTTCAGTTCCATTCGTTTGTCTCGCTGGAACAGTTTGTGAGGAACTGAATATTACATAACACTATAGTCTACACGAGAACGCAAGTCTGTTCTTTGCATTCTTGGAATTATGAAACAGCTCTAGAATGTTGATTTTATCTGCTCATCAATGTGAAGTTGAAATGTTTCTGTTTTCTTTCAGTGTGAAACAAATCAAAAATTCTGATCTGATTTGTTTTCTCATCAACGCCTTCTCAAATTACTCTGGTTTAACTTGTACTGTAACTGTTTTGTTTGCTTTGTTTTACAAAAGGTTTTTTAAACACATAAACAAAAGCTCTCCTGATGTACTCTATTCAAAGTAAATTATTCGTTTAATGAAATCTCAATCTTAAACTCTATATTTTACCAACATAACAAAAAACTATAGTTTTAGCTTACTGTATATGTGTTTGTCTGAAGATATAGCCTATAATTTGCTTTCCTTTAATACAAATTATGTTTTTGTTGTTTGTTTCTAACAAATGATTTGCTGTCATTTGAAAGTCATTTCTATGGAAGTTTCTGCTAAAAGTAAACATTTGTTTCTGTTGTCATGTTGGTATAGGCCTAATGTTATTTACACTGTAGGTATATAATACTGCTATCCTGAAATGTCTGTAAATGTACTGTACAATAAAATGTTCAGTGTACAAATCCATTTCGAAACAGGTTTATCACAAAAGTAGTTGAGAATATTTGCTATTACCAAGGCTGTGTGGCAACCCGTGGTGGTTTAACTAATTTCCAGTCAATAAGCGAGGGAGAAGTTCAAACTCTGGAGTGTATACAGACTTTTCTGTTATTTGTATATTATGTTCATTTATGATCCATTATTGATAGATTAATTGGTCTATTAATTTACCAGATAAAATGATTAAAATGGTTAAAATGAAGTTAAAACAGTGGAGCCACCTGGAAATTCTTATTAGGCTTCAAGAAAGTTTAAAAATATTTTTACTTATTATGGTAGAACAGTAGAAGCAATTAGAGGAAGTGACAGGAGAGGTAAGAAGGGAAGCAGGGACTTGAACTCACGTCGACCAAAACACTCTCTAGGGCCTATATCATACAGTGCTGGACACAAGGCAATAGCTCTGGACTTGCCATCAATTTTTTTATATGGTTTCTTCAAAGTGGACTTTGTTTACTCAGTTTCCTTTCTTTCTTTCTTTTTAAATATAGGTGAGTCTCATTGTCAGCTTGCAACCAAGTCACATTGTCAACTTGTAACTAATGTCGATGGCGATTCACTGTTGATTCATAGCCTGTTCTTCACCAGCTCTCCAGCATTATCCTGCATTCATAGCAGTCAATGACAAAAGCACAAAAACTTGTCAGACTTGTTTCATTTATTCAGAATTATAATAAAAAGAAAAATTAAATAACATCACTCAATCAGTCTTCACTCAATAGGTGCTGCGTCATCATTTAGTTTTTGAGTTAATCTCTTTATTATAGTTTTATTTATGATTTAAATAATATGTTATTACTTATAACATTCATTAATAAACAGTTATAAAATTAAGTAAAAAAATAAATAAATTTACAACTGTGTGATCTAAAACTTAGGACTGAACCATCAGACTTGTTTAATTTATTCAGAATTTAAATAAATAAATAACATCACTCAATCAGTCTTCACTCAATAGATGCTGCATCATCATTTAGTTTTTGAGTGAATCTCTTTATTATAGTTTTATTTATTAAAATTAAGTTAAAAAAAAAATTACAGCTGTGTGATCTAAAAATTAGGACTGAACCAGCAACTATTTCTTCACACTAGGCCCATCCCAAGTGAGATATTTCTACCTAGTGCAGTCCACACCCTCTTATGTCAGAGCTAAGCAAAGTTTTGTAATTCGATTTCATAGGTAAATGATCTTATTTTATGTCATTATTATTTTTTCAGTTGATATTAGACCATAATAATTGAATGGAATAGTGTGAATATTAAATAGTAAAAACATGTGAACCGAATGATTAGTCTGCATATGCACAAACAGTGAATGAGCAGTGAAATAAGTGAATGAACACCTTATATAGAAGTAAAAAGTATATGAATTGACACTAAATGGTTTACACTTGTAGCTTATGTTTAAATTGTACAAAATGATTGTTGTATTGAAATGTTGCACAAGAATTACTGTACATTTTCATGCTGCATTATCCTGTAGCCTACAGTTGACAAATAAAATCTAGGCTACACATTTTCTTATGGTTTTCCCCATGTTCTTAATTAAGTAATATTGTACATAGTTGTTTGTATTTTATATTATAGCCTATATGTTGAACCACTTTGAAAATTTGAAAGATACAGCACACCAAGCTTATAAAATCCTTTCCTATTCGGAAAAAAAACATATGTCCTCTTACAAAATAAGTGATATTGTGGACGTCAGTAATTTCATGTCAATTCAAACTCAATTTAAAATTTGCATGAGATAAGGCATCACAGGGATGGGTGTGTTGGCCTTTAGCCTATGCATTGTCGTCACGGCAAACAGCCTACCAATCAAAAAATGCATTTATGTAATAATTAGGTAGTTATGTGGGATGTATTAAACATGAGCATGCATCAAAATACAACTGTGAATCTGCAATTTTATATTTGACACTGGCTTTTACTGACATATCAATTTGCACTACTGGGTTTGTTTTTCGTTTTATGGACATTTTATACAGTAGATGGTTATTACAAGATGCTGTACTGAGATGGTCAATTTGAACGTGATTAAAATTACAGATAAGTCATTAATAGTAATTCAACTGGCAATTATTACACTATCTCGCTGTAAACAACTAAACTTGAATAGGGTTTTTTGGGTTACAAGTCAGTTGAGATATGATGTTGTATTGTTGAAAAAGCTGCATAGCCTAAATTAAGATTGTAGTGATTGTTCATTCTGAATAACCTCAAAAGGTTTGTCTACGTAAGTTGCTGTGTATTATTGTTAGTTTGTACGTTGCTGAACATTCCAAGACACACCCTATGCCATTATAACAATAAAACACGAGAGCAATCATATTTTTATGTGATAGACGTTATTCTTCCACATGCATCAAAGAGATTTTGTGACATTGAGGCTCACACCCTAAATGTATTATTATAAGAAAGAATACTGAGATTAGTTTGTGGCTAAGTATTTTGCTGTGCAGCAGTTTCAGTATCAGCATAGGCTATGTGCACACAATTATTAAATCAATACATTTAATTTATTAGCCTAATTAGCATATACTAGAGAGCATATTATCATAGTCAAAATAATGATTTCATTGCACGTTTGATGATTATCATGTCACCAATTGTCACTTCCTCTCTATTTCCAATTCTCAGATTTCAAGATGAAATGTTTGTGCAGAGGAGGTTGTCAGTTGGCAGAGAGGTGGGGTGGGATCCCAGGTCCTGTGATAGCATACAGTGACAAAACAGCAAGTAACACATTGAATTAAACATGAAATTTGTATGTAGATAAACTGAAAAAGTATTTTCTTGTTAAACAATACTCTAATAATCTCTAAAAAAAAACTTCACAACTTAAGAGCTAAAAACCAAATTGTTATAGTATTGCCATGAATTTACTAATCAAATAAAAATATTAATAATAAATATATTTTAGCTGTACATTGTATAATGTTACTGAAAATATAGCTTTTTTAAAATATAATTTTTTTTAAATTCAATTTTTGAAACAAACTTTTTTCATTTAAATTAAATAGGACCTTTAAATATGTAATGTATGTAGTAAATTTAATCAGATTTATTCTATTTCTTTTCTATTTCATTAAGCCTTTTATAAGGCTAGTTTTAGTTCACCTTTTATTGCTTTAGACTTTATTTTATTTTACATAAAAATAGGCACATTGTTGTCACCAAAACACCTTTTATTATCCTGACAAAAATGAATTCTTGACATTCATGTAATCAGCATTGTATTTACACCCTTCATTGTGGATAGGAAATAATACCATCATGCTTCTGTATTGCGTACTTCAGGGTTCGGTCGTTGAACTACAATTTTTACCACACCCTACACGTCAACATACCTTTGATATAGTATCGCACAAAATTGCTCTTTTCAGTCTGTTACTTTTGAACTAAGAAGACAAATCACACAGAGCTTTGCAATACCGTTTGGTGTACATGGTTATGACTTTAAACAGCAGAAGGAGGTAGGTGAATGATTGCATATAAAATGATTGAAATAATACAGCATATAATACTGTATAGCACTCAATAATACATAATATTCAATACAACAACATTTATACTATGTAAAAATGTTATATGTTTAAAATAGCCCCTGTGTCTGCTTTTGTGATTTGTTGTAAACTTGTATGAACTTTAAAGCAATTAAGAATTTAATTAAGAATGCCTTTTAAATTACAATTCAATTCTTAAAGTTGAATTTCAAATGAGGTACCAAGTAAGGAAGAAAAAATTCTGTCATTTTCATCTAGAAAAGCAAGAATGTTGACTTGACAAAGTCTTGTTTGATGAAAAGTAGAGTAAAAAAAAAAGTTAAACGGAGAGACAGACAGAATGATAGACAGACTGACTGACCAATAGACAGACAGACAGACAGACAGACAGACAGACAGATAGATAGACAGACAGACATATGATAGATAGATAGATAGATAGATAGATAGATAGATAGATAGATATATTGATAGATAGATAGATAGATAGATAGATAGATAGATAGATAGATAGATAGATAGATAGATAGATAGATAGATAGATAGATAGATAGATAGATAGATAGATAGATAGATAGAAAGAATTTAGGCCAATTAGATTCAATTAAAATTCCATCTCACAAATTGAAGTAACACAGTTATTAACACAGATGTCAAACCCATTTTGAGCTTTAATAGATGATAATTAAATCAGTAATTATGAATAATTACTGGTGACATCACATTCATACGTTGGTGACCTAATGCTGTATAGACTGTTCGGTAGTACACTGGATAGATGGCAAAAGTATGCATTGAGGCTACGTATTCAGTCACCAGGGGGTGCTCATTGAAATCTAGACTTTGAAATCTAAAATGACAAATAGGACACCCTATGGCAGTGGTTCCCAATCCTGGTCCTGGAGAACCCCCAACACTGCATATTTTAAATGTCTCCCTAATCAAACAGCTTAGTAAAAACTCCAAGACCTCAAATGTGTGTGTTAGATAAGAGAGTCATCAAAAACGTGCATTGTTGGGGGTTCTCCAAGACCAGGATTGGGAACCACTGCCCCCAACACTGCAAATTTTAAATGTCTCCCTAATCAAACACACCTTATTGAACTAATCAGTTCATTAGTATTAACTCCAAGACCTCAAATGTGTGTTTGATAAGAGAGACATCAAAAACGTGCATTGTTGGGGGTTCTCCAGGACCTGGATTGGGAACCACTGCCCCCAACATTGCATATTTTAAATGGTTCCCTAATCAAACACACCTGATTGGGATTGGGAACCACTGCCCTATGATGCTGTGGACTTCACAGGCATTAGCATGTGGCAGTCATATCAAAACCATGAATACACATCAGATGTTTCATGAGCATTGATTAGAGCTGATAAAACTGCAAATTCATGCCAAAAGAAAGTTACGAAACAATTCACAGTCATCTGGATCAGCATTTTCCTATGTGTTAATCAGGAACAGCTTTCCTCTAACCTTAAAGAACACTGTAAATGACCACGAATTTAACGGTAAAAGACTGTAAAAATGCTACAGTAAAAACCTGTTAAATGGTTAATGGTAAGTTCCCCTACTATATACAGTGAAAACCTGAAACGGACATTACATGTAATTTTACGGTAGTATACCATTTTTGGAAGTCATAAAAAGAACGTATCATTTACAGTGAATAACCATAGATTGACATTCCCAGAATTCCCTGCGTTACATTTCAAATTTGATGTTTTGGTTGAAATAACTGTTTCTTCTTAGTTTTTTTTATTATCAGTTTTGTACATTAGGGTTGTATGTTACGTCTAATGTTGTTAAATTAATGTTTATTGCATTATTTCAGTTTTATGTGTGTTACCATGATGGTGTTTAGTGTTTGTGTGAATGACACTGTGCATGGGTTTGATTCCCAGGGAATGCAAGCTGATAGAAATGTATATACCTTGAATACAGAGTCCAACTGGTCCCTAACATATAATGTAAACTGGGCTGACTGAGAACTTTGTATTGACTAACAGTGCTTCTTCATATAATTATACTCCTTAAATACAATTACAGTCTTTTTTAATAAACACAATGATTTAGAAGTTGCTTTCAGTAGCATGAATACATTAATGTTTTGTAATTGATTAAATATATAATATAAATTATTTATCTTCTATTTTAGGTGGTGTTTCATTTCAAAATATGAGGCCAGATGGACTGTATTCCTCACCATATGTACGTATACTCTTAATCTGGATATTATGTGTTGAGAAATTGTTAAATAAAAATGTGACATGTAATCAAATGCTATTAAAATGTTTATGGAATTTAATAATAGTCTAATTTGAATTTTAAATGGTCAAAAGTTAATACAGTAATGAAATGTATTTTTTTCTTGACAGTATATGTATGGTGCATTGTTTGTGGAGGTACATCCTCCATAACACCAACAACACCAGTTTCAACAGTCAATGAAGTTTGTGTAATAAGAACTAAAGCATCTATTACCACAACTATGACCCTCAAACAAAATACATGCATAGCTGTGACTTTGACAACTACATCTCCAACAACTACTGATTCAATATCAATTGCATCTACAACTGAGGCTTCTACAGAAAATGCACCTTCAACAACAGCTACAGGTCAAACAGCAATGTCATCTTCAATGACAACAGAAACGGGAGCTTCCACAACCACAGATGTGATCCCCACAACCACACTCATATCCTTACCAAGTACAACAACAGCACCATCAACAGAAACTGAGGCTTCCACAACCATGGAGGTAACCCCCACAACCGCTCTCATATCCTCACCAAGTACAACTGCACCTTCAACAGCAACAAAAGCTGCTTCAACAACAACAGCACCGTCAACAGAAACTGAAGTTTCCACAACCATAGATGGGATCCCCACCTCCACCCTCATATCCTCATCAAGTTCAACTGCTCCTTCAATGGCAACAAATGCTGCTTCAACAACTACAGCACCACCAACAGAAACGGAAGCTTCCACAACCATAGATGTGACCCGCACAACCACTCTCATATCCTCACCAAGTACAACAACAACAACAGCACCATCAACAGAAACGGAGGCTTCCACAACCATAGATGTGATCCCCAGAACCACACTTATATCCTCAGCAAGTACAACTGCACTTTCAACAGCAACAAATGATGCTTCAACAACAACAGCACCATCAACAGAAACTGAGGCTTCCACAACCATAGATGTGATCCCCAGAACCACACTTATATCCTCAGCAAGTACAACTGCACTTTCAACAGCAACAAATGATGCTTCAACAACAACAGCACCATCAACAGAAACTGAGGCTTCCACAACCATAGATGTGATCCCCAGAACCACACTTATATCCTCAGCAAGTACAACTGCACTTTCAACAGCAACAAATGATGCTTCAACAACAACAGCACCATCAACAGAAACTGAGGCTTCCACAACCATAGATGTGATCCCCAGAACCACACTTATATCCTCAGCAAGTACAACTGCACTTTCAACAGCAACAAATGATGCTTCAACAACAACAGCACCATCAACAGAAACTGAAGCTTCCACAACCATAGATGTGATGCCCACAATCACCCTCATATCCTCATCAAGTTCAACTGCACCTCCAACAGCAAGAAATGCTGCTTCAACAACAACAGCACTATCAACAGAAACCGAAGCTTCCAAAACCATAGATGTGATCCCCACAACCACTCTCATATCCTCACCAAGTACAACAACAGCACCATCAACAGAAACTGAAGTTTCCACAACCATAGATGGGATCCCCACAAGCACCCTCATA
>NW_015505196.1:5890398-5896685 GCF_001515645.1 Sinocyclocheilus grahami | reverse complement strand
AGAAACGGAAGCTTCCACAACCATAGATGTGATCCCCACAACCACCCTCATATCTTCACCAAGTAAAACAACAACAGCACCATCAACAGAAACTGAGGCTTCCACAACCATAGATGTGATCCCCAGAACCACACTTATATCCTCAGCAAGTACAACTGCACTTTCAACAGTAACAAATGATGCTTCAACAACAACACCACCATCAACAGTAACTGAAGCTTCCACAACCATAGTTGTGATCCCCACAACCACCCTCATATCCTCAACAAGTACAACTGCACCTTCAACAGCAAGAAATGCTGCTTCAACAACAACAGCACCATCAACAGAAACTGAAGCTTCCACAACCATAGATGTGATCCCCACAACCACCCTCATATCCTCAACAAGTACAACTGCACCTTCAACAGCAAGAAATGCTGCTTCAACAACAACAGCACCATCAACAGAAACGGAAGCTTCCACAACCATAGATGGGATCCCCACAACCACCCTCATATCCTCACCAAGTACAACTGTACCTTCAACGGCAACAAATGCTGCTTCAACAACAACAGCACCACCAACAGAAACGGAAGCTTCCACAACCATAGATGTGACCCGCACAACCACTCTCATATCCTCACCAAGTACAACAGCAACAGCACCATCAACAGAAACTGAGGCTTCCACAACCATAGATGTGATCCCCACATCCACACTTACATCCTCACCAAGTACAACTGCACCTTCAACAGCAAGAAATGCTGCTTCAACAACAACAGCACCATCAACAGAAACTGAAGCTTCCACATTCATAAATGTGATCCCCACAACCACCCTCATATCCTCATCAAGTACAACTGCAGCTTCAACAGCAAGAAATGAAATTTCAACAACAAATGAAGCTTTAACCACCACAGCAGTGAATCCCACAACTATGCCTGTATTCTCAGTACCTATAGCAACAGAAAATGCTGCTCCAACAGAGACACCATCTTCAACAATAAGAATTGAAACTTACACAACCACAGCTGTGACCCCTACAACCACACTCATATTCTCACCAACTACAACTGCACCTTTAACAGCAACAAATGCTGCTCCAACAACAATAGCACAGTCTTCAACAACTGACGCTTCAACAACCACAGACTGGAACCCCACAACCATGCCTGCATTCTCTGCACCTCCAGCAACAGACAATGTTGCTCTAACAACAACTCCACTGTCTTCGACAACTGAAGCTTCTACTACCACAACTGTGAACCCCACAACCACTCTTATATTTTCAGAAACTACAACAACAGCAAAAGCTGCCCCAACAACACCATTGTCAACAATAAATGAAGCTTCATCCACCACAGCAGTGAACCCGACAACCACATCTGTATCCTCAGTACCTATGGTAACAGAAAATGTTGCTCCAACAGACACACCATCTTCAACAATAGCAGCTGAAGTTTATACAACCACAGCTGTGAGCCCCACAACCATACTCATATCCTCACCGACTACAACTGCACCCTCAACAGCAACAAATGCTGCCTCAACTGCAGCAGCACCATTTTCAACAACTGAAGCTCCAACAACCGCAGCCAGGAATCCCACCACCATGCTTGTATTCTCTGTACCTCCAGCAACAGAAAATGCAGCTCCAACAACAACTCCACTGTCTTCGACAACTGAAGCTTCTGCTACCACAGCTGTGAGCCCCACAACAACTTTTATATTTTCAGAAACTACAACAACAGCAAAAGCTGCCACAACAACACCATTGTCAACAACAAATGAAGCTACAACCACCACAGCAGTGAACCCCACAACCACACCTGTATTCTCAGTACCTATGGCAACAGAAAATGTTGCTCCAACAGACACACCATCTTCAACAATAGCAGCTGAAGTTTATACAACCACAGCTGTGAGCCCCACAACCATACTCATATCCTCACCAACTACAACTGCACCCTCAACAGCAACAAATGCTGCCTCAACTGCAGCAGCACCATTTTCAACAACTGAAGCTCCAACAACCGCAGCCAGGAATCCCACCACCATGCTTGTATTCTCTGTACCTCCAGCAACAGAAAATGCAGCTCCAACAACAACTCCACTGTCTTTGATGACTGAAGCTTCCACAACCATAGATGTGACCCGCACAACCACACTTACATCCTCACCAAGTACAACAGCAACAGCACCATCAACAGAAACTGAGGCTTCCACAACCATGGATGTGATCCCCACAACCACACTTACATCCTCACCAAGTACAACTGCACCTTCAACAGCAAGAAATGCTGCTTCAACAACAACAGCACCATCAACAGAAACTGAAGCTTCCACATTCATAAATGTGATCCCCACAACCACCCTCATATCCTCATCAAGTACAACTGCAGCTTCAACAGCAAGAAATGAAATTTCAACAACAAATGAAGCTTTAACCACCACAGCAGTGAATCCCACAACTATGCCTGTATTCTCAGTACCTATAGCAACAGAAAATGCTGCTCCAACAGGGACACCATCTTCAACAATAACAATTGAACCTTACACAACCACAGCTGTGACCCCTACAACCACACTCATATTCTCACCAACTACAACTGCACCTTTAACAGCAACAAATGCTGCTCCAACAACAATAGCACAGTCTTCAACAACTGACGCTTCAACAACCACAGACTGGAACCCCACAACCATGCCTGCATTCTCTGCACCTACAGCAACAGAAAATGCTGCTCCAACAACTCCCTTGTCTTTGACAACTAAAGCTTCTGCTACCCAAGCTGTGAACCCCACAACCACTCTTATTTCTTCAGAATCTACAACAACAGCTGCTCCAACAGCACCATTGTCAACAACAAATAAAGCTACAACCACCACAGCAGTGAAACCCACAACAACGCCTGTATTCTCTCTACATCCAGCAACAGAAAATGTTGCTCCAACAACAACTCCACAGTCTTCGACAACTGAAGCTTCTACTACCAAAGCTGTGAACCCCACAACCACTCTTATGTCCTCAACAACTGCACCTACAACAACAACAAAGGCTGCTACAGCACAATCTTTGACCACTGAAGGTTATAAAACCACAGCTGTGAGCCCCACAACCACAGAAAATGCTGCTCCAACAAAGACACCATCTTCAGCAATAACAACTGAAGCTTATACAACCACAGATGGGAACCCCACCACCATGCCTGTATTCTCTGCACCTCCAGCAACAGAAAATGCTGCTCCAACAACTCCATTGTCTTTGACAACTAAAGCTTCTGCTACCCAAGCTGTGAACCCCACAACCACTCTTATTTCTTCAGAATCTACAACAACAGCTGCTCCAACAGCACCATTGTCAACAACAAATAAAGCTACAACCACCACAGCAGTAAACCCCACAACAACGCCTGTATTCTCAGTACCTACAGCAACAGAAAATGCTGCTCCAACAGAGACACCATCGTCAACAATTAAAAGTGAAGCTTATACAACCACAGCTGTGACCCCAACAACCACACTCATATCTTCACCAACTGCAACTGCACAATCTTCAACAACTGAAGCGTCAACAACCGCAGCCAGAAACCCCACAACCATGCCTGTATTCTCTCTACATCCAGCAACAGAAAATGTTGCTCCAACAACAACTCCACAGTCTTCGACAACTGAAGCTTCTACTACCAAAGCTGTGAACCCCACAACCACTCTTATATCCTCAACAACTGCACCTACAACAACAACAAAGGCTGCTACAGCACAATCTTTGACCACTGAAGGTTATAAAACCACAGCTGTGAGTCCCACAACCACAGAAAATGCTGCTCCAACAAAGACACCATCTTCAGCAATAACAACTGAAGCTTATACAACCACAGCTGGGAACCCCACCACCATGCCTGTATTCTCTGCACCTCCAGCAACAGAAAATGCTGCTCCAACAACTCCATTGTCTTTGACAACTAAAGCTTCTGCTACCCAAGCTGTGAACCCCACAACCACTCTTATTTCTTCAGAATCTACAACAACAGCTGCTCCAACAGCACAATTGTCAACAACAAATAAAGCTACAACCACCACAGCAGTGAACCCCACAACAACGCCTGTATTCTCAGTACCTACAGCAACAGAAAATGCTGCTCCAACAGAGACGCCATCGTCAACAATTAAAAGTGAAGCTTATACAACCACAGCTGTGACCCCAACAACCACACTCATATCTTCACCAACTGCAACTGCACAATCTTCAACAACTGAAGCTTCAACAACCGCAGCCAGAAACCCCACCACCATGCCTGTATTCTCTGCACCTTCAGCAACAGAAAATGCTGCTCCAACAACTCCATTGTCTTTGACAACTAAAGCTTCTGCTACCCAAGCTGTGAACCCCACAACCACTCAGATATCAACAGAAACTACAATAACAGCAAAAGCTGCTCCAACAACACCATTGTCAACAACAAATGAAACTTTAACAACCAAAGCAATAAACCCCACAACCATGCCTGTGTTCCCAGCACCTACAAATGCACCTCCAGCAACAGAAAATGTGGCTCTAGCAACAACAGCACAGCCTTCAACAAATGAAGCTTCTACAACCACAGTTGTGAATCCTACAACAATGCCTGTATTTCCAGAACCTCTAACAAATGCTGCACCACCAACAACAGCAGTAACTCCAACAACTGCTGCAGCAACAACATTTATCACACCCACAACCATGCCAATGTTATCAGAATTTACGAAATCATTTCTAACAACCTCACCTTTGCTAAATGCAACAACAAATGCAGTGACTCTGACTAGTCTTTCAGAAACACAAAATCCTGCTCCAACTGCATTTGTATCTCAAAGCACAAAAATAACTGTGTCTTTAGCAACCACTGAAACTACTGCACCAACCATTATATTTGTAACTCAAGAAACCACAATGCCATTGTCAACGTCAGCTACTGGTGCCTCGCAAATTACAAGTGTGACTCCAATGACTACATCTGGAGTTAAAACAAGTATTCCTATAAACTCAGCTGCTACAATTGCATCAACTCAAACAACAGCAGCGGTGGCAAGCAAACTGCTATTCAACTCCTGGTCTCCAGTCCCCAGTGAATCTCAGGTCATGAGTGCTATCAATACTCTCCTGATATCCAGAGAGTCACAGCTCAGTGAATCAGTGAAGGTCGTGAATGTCACCTATGAGAGTAAGTGTCATGATTATCACATAAAAAATTGAAATGAGAATGAATCAATCAGTTATATACTTCTGCAGGATCTTTGGCGAATCTAAAAAGTAGCATTTCTCTCTAAACAGAAATCTCAGAAACCTCATATGCTGTGTTCTTCACATTTCACGTGGTTAACATCAGCATGCCAGAAGACCCTGATCTCAGAGGCGACACCTACCAGCAAGTGAAGGATATCATCAATGATGCGGTAAACATTAAAAATGAACAGTATAAAGAGTTTTAGGTCCAATGCCTTTCTTCCCCAGAGGTTGATGAATGGTCTGATTTTTATCCTGCAGCTGAACACTCTTCTGAATGAACCTGGCAAGATCGTTTTCGAACCCAAATCTTCCAATTTCACGTAAGATGCAATCTCATTTCTTACTATGAATAATATTTTTCATCCATAATGTTTATTTAGTGCCTCATGACATTCCAGGACATTAAAACAAGCTGATATTTGAAAAAAAGGAAAAAAACGGGAAAAAAAATCAATAAAGCTGTATTATGCATAGGAATTTAAGCACATTGCAAAAACAGTCTCTTTTCTGCTTTTCCTGTAGGAGCTCTTCAAACCAGATTGATGGCAGGATGGACTACACCTTCCAGGATGGAGATGCCATACAACCAGTCAGCTTCCTAAATGAGCTACGTCTGCCAACCACTACAACAGTGCTTCCAGAAACAACAACAGGTTTCACTGTGACCCCTTCAAATCTCATGTAAGTGTTGGTTTTCAAATTTTTAGAACAATCAAAAATGGGAAAGAAATGTTATTGCAAACATTTGATGTACATTAAACCAAAGGGGTTTTATTTACAGACTTGGTTCAGCAGTGGTCACAAGCAAGCTGGTGTTCAACTCCTCATCTCCAGTCCCCAGTGAAGCTCTGGTCCTCAGCGCTATCAACACTCTCCGTAATTCCAGAGAGACACAGCTCAGTGAATCAGTGCAGGTGGTGAATGTCACCTATGAGAGTAAGTCTCATGATTTAAGGTTTAAAACCTTTTGAAACGGGATTGAGTAAAACTTATATGAATGACAATATTTTGCCAAATAAAAATTTATATGTTTCCA
>NW_015505196.1:5888600-5889487 GCF_001515645.1 Sinocyclocheilus grahami | reverse complement strand
CTCTGTGACCCCTTCAAATCTCATGTAAGTGTTGGTTTTCAAATTCTTAGAACAATCAAAAATGGAAAAGAAATGTTATTGCAAACATTTGATGTACATTAAACCAAAGGGGTTTTATTTACAGACCTGGTTCAGCAGTGGTCACAAGCAAGCTGGTTTTCAACTCCTCATCTCCAGTCCCAAGTGAAGCTCTGGTCCTCAGCGCTATCAACACTCTCCGTAATTCCAGAGAGTCACAGCTCAGTGAATCAGTGCAGGTGGTGAATGTCACCTATGAGAGTAAGTCTCATGATTTAAGGTTTAAAATGTGTTGAAGCGGGATTGAGTAAGTCCCAAGTGAAGCTCTGGTCCTCGGCGCTATCAACACTCTCCGTAAATCCAGAGAGTCACAGCTCAGTGAATCAGTGCAGATGGTGAATGTCACCTATGAGAGTAAGTCTCATGATTTAAGGTTTAAAATGTGTTGAAGCTAGATTGAGTAAAACTGATATGAATGACAATATTTTGCCAAATAAAAATGTATATGTTTCCACACAGAAATCTCAGAAACCTCCTATGCTGTGGTCATTACATTTAACCTGGTTAACATCAGCATGCCAGAGGACCCTGAGCACAGAGGCAACACCAAACAGCAAGTGCAGGATATCATCAATAATGCGGTAAACATTCAAAATGAGCAGTGTAAATAGCTTTAGGTCCAATGCCATTCTTCCCCAGAGGTTTATGAATGGTTTGATTTTTGTCCTGCAGCTGAACACTCTTCTGAATGAACCTGGCAAGATCGTTTTTGATCCCAAGTCTTCCAATTTTATGTAAGATGCAATCTCATTTTTTCATATGAATTATATTTTTCATTCACAATGTTTATTTAGTGCTTCATGATATTT
>NW_015505196.1:5860208-5885264 GCF_001515645.1 Sinocyclocheilus grahami | reverse complement strand
AAAAATGCAGATGAGCTGAAGGCCACTGTCAAAGAAACCTGGGCTTCCATACCACCTCAGCAGTGCCACAAACTGAATCACCTCCAGCCACGCCGAATTGAGGCAGTAATTAAAGCAAAGGGAGCCCCTACCAAGTATTGAGTACATGTACAGTAAATGAACATACTTTCCAGAAGGCCAACAATTCACTAAAAATGTTTTATTTTTATTGGTCTTATAAAGTATTCTAATTTGTTGAGATAGTGAATTGGTGGGTTTTTGTTAAATGTGAGCCAAAATCATCAATTAAAAGAACCAAAGACTTAAACTACTTCAGTCTGTGTGCATTGAATTTATTTACTACACGAGTTTCACAATTTGAGTTGAATTACTGAAATAAATGAACTTTTCCACGACATTCTAATTTATTGAGATGCACCTGTAGAAGTGTTTTAAATGGATATGAGCAAAACAGCAATGAATGTCAAATTTTCACCCAATCAAAAATAACCATTTCTTTCTAAACAGAAGTTTCGGAATCTTCCTATGCTGTCATTTTAAAATTTTATATGAGTGGCCTCAGCATGCCAAGGGACTCTGGACTCAGAAACAACATCTACCTGCAAGTACAGGATACAATCAATAAAGCGGTAAGCATTCACCAATTACTAATTTAAATGTGTAGACCCCATGCAAATATTCACAGAGGGATCCAGTATTCAGTTCAGTTTGATTCATGATTTGAGTTTTTACCTGCAGCTAAACACTCTTCTGAACGAACCTAGCAGTCCAGCTTTACAACCCATTTCATCCAACTTCAAGTAAGATGCAGTCTGTCATAATCTGCTTTTTTTTTCCCCACATGAAAATATATGAAAATAAAAAAATAAATTTCCAAGAAAATTCTCTGTGATTGTTCTGTGAATATGCATTGATGTCCTGATACGGTGTGCAACAGATGCTGTATATTGTTGTTTTTCTCTAGGAGTACATTCAATCAGATTGAGGGCAGTATGGAGTACAACTTCCAAGATGCAGATGTCATAAAACCAGTCAAATTCCTACAGGCGCTTAGTTCATTGACAGGTTTGTCAAAACTGAAAATCAAACATTACTTAAGATTTTGTTTTAAATGTGTTGCTCCATCAACACCAAATACTGTAACTGCAATCCTTCTTGACTAATCATTACTTTATTTTACAGTCTTAACAACAGCCAGTACTCTGACATCAAGCATAACTTCTCCACAAACATTGTAAGAGCCATGATTCCAGTGTCATTTTGTAAAAGCCAGTTATTTTCTGAATCTGTCTT
Organism: Sinocyclocheilus grahami; assembly: GCF_001515645.1. Classification (NCBI taxonomy): domain Eukaryota; kingdom Metazoa; phylum Chordata; class Actinopteri; order Cypriniformes; family Cyprinidae; genus Sinocyclocheilus; species Sinocyclocheilus grahami. Next base: position 5,883,971 of record NW_015505196.1, on the reverse strand, counting down.
TATATTACTGTTATTTCATCATCTTTGGTAGGTTGGGGAAGGCTTACATAAATATTCGATTGGTGTTTCACACACTGGGCCCAATCCCTAGTAAGGATTACATTATAAACTTGGCCAGCTCTACGCTCAACCCACGTTACAGAACTAAAGTAGTCGCACCACCAACCCAGGGTACGAGCCTTGTGGATATCGGCTATACAAGTGAGTTTTTCTCTCCTCTTTAAGCTCCTTTTTGTTCTGAATATTTAATTTGAATGCAAATGAATTTTATTGTGTAGACCTATAGTAGCTTGCTTTTAAAGAAAATGTAATCAGTCACATATAACCACACAACTAATAATTTTTCTTCTGTGTTTTAAGAACTTAATGAAACCTCCTATGCTCTCACATTTGGATTTGAAATCACTAATATATCCATGTCTGAGAAACGTGAACTAAGGAATGAAACCTATACTTCAATCAAAAGCACTATAAATAAATTGGTGAGATTGACACACTTTGCTTTAATGGTTCCTCACAGAAACTTCCTGTGAAAATGAATATGCCTTATTCTAATCACATTAACTTTAAACACATTAATCTCTGCATTTATTTCTCCACTCTCCAGCTTGTCGACATCCTAAAGGATCCCTCAGCTTCTCAGTTTGATCTGCAACACATTGCATTCGAGTAAGTTCTGAATCTGAAGAAATGTCTTAATGATTGTACAAAATCTGCTTTTAACATTGATTCGTTTTTAGTATGAGTAGATGAGGTTTTTAGACAGCTACTTCTGTTCCTCATTGCACATTTGAATCTCCACACAGTGGTAATAGCACAGTGATTCTGGCCAGTGTTCAGTATGTTTTCTCAGAAAGTGACTTGAGCATAAACAGCGCCTTTGTCAAGGAAATGTTCAAAGCTAAGGAAGGTATTACCACATCCACACATGCAATGTCACATTTTTATATGCTCCATGAACACTGAATACTTTGATTTAAAGCACTACTTTAAAGATTATTCTCCACTAATCATTACTTTATTTTACAGTCTTAACAACAGCCAGTACTCTGACATCAAGCATAACTTCTCCACAAACATTGTAAGAGCCATGATTCCAGTGTCATTTTGTAAAAGCCAGTTATTTTCTGAATCTGTCTTTATATTACTGTTATTTCATCATCTTTGGTAGGTTGGGGAAGGCTTACATAAATATTCGATTGGTGTTTCACACACTGGGCCCAATCCCTAGTAAGGATTACATTATAAACCTGGCCAGCTCTACGCTCAACCCACGTTACAGAACTAAAGTAGACGCACCACCAACCCAGGGTACGAGCCTTGTGGATATCGGCTATACAAGTGAGTTTTTCTCTCCTCTTTAAGCTCCTTTTTGTTCTGAATATGTAATTTGAATGCAAATGAATTTTATTGTGTAGACCTGTAGTAGCTTGCTTTTAAAGAAAATGTAATCAGTCACATATAACCACACAACTAATAATTTTTCTTCTGTGTTTTAAGAACTTAATGAAACCTCCTATGCTCTCACATTTGAATTTGAAATCACTAATATATCCATGTCTGAGAAACGTGAACTAAGGAATGAAACCTATACTTCAATCAAAAGCACTATAAATAAATTGGTGAGATTGAGACACTTTGCTTTAATGGTTCCTCACAGAAACTTCCTGTGAAAAATGAATATGCCTTATTCTAATCACATTAACTTGAACATTAATAAACACATTAATCTCTGTATTTATTTCTCCACTCTCCAGCTTGTCGACATCCTAAAGGATCCCTCAGCTTCTCAGTTTGATCTGCAACACATTGCATTCGAGTAAGTTCTGAATCTGAAGAAATGTCTTAATGATTGTACAAAATCTGCTTTTAACATTGATTCGTTTTTAGTATGAGTAGATGAGGTTTTTAGACAGCTACTTCTGTTCCTCATTGCACATTTGAATCTCCACACAGTGGTAATAGCACAGTGATTCTGGCCAGTGTTCAGTATGTTTTCTCAGAAAGTGACTTGAGCATAAACAGCCCCTTTGTCAAGGAAATGTTCAAAGCTAAGGAAGGTATTACCACATCCACACATGCAATGTCACATTTTATATGCTCCATAAACACTGAATACTTTGATTTAAAGATTATTCTCCACTAATCATTACTTTTTTACAGACTTAACGACAGCCAGTACTCTGACAATAAGCACATCTCCACCAAACGTGTAAGAGCAATAATTCATTTTCTCTTTGCATTCTTCTCTATTATCTTTTGAAAATAGATGGTAACATGGAATAAATCTTCCAAATAAATAAATGTACAATCTTTTGCAGGCTTGGGAAGGTGATCATATACATCAGCCTTGTGTTTAAAACACGGGGTACTATCCCAAGTGAGAGTAACGTTGTAAATGTGGCTAACACCCTGTTGTCTGGAATGAAACTGAGAATGAAACGATCCCTCACAACAAAAGATCTGACTAAGCTTGTGAACTTTGTGAATGTCACCTATACAAGTTAGTTTTTCTCTCCTGCCTTTTTTGTTGTGCACATAACATTTGAATGCAAATGGTGTACTATTATGTAGTAAGTTTTTCCTTTGAAGGAAAATGGTTAAATCAGTAATCCCTGAATGGATGAGTGAAATTTTATCATCCACATATAACCACACCATAACTAATTGTCGTTTTGTTTATTTTATTTATTTTTTCCCCCTAAAGAAATTGATGACAACTCCTTCTCTCTGAACTTTGGATTTGAAATCAGCAATGTGTCCATGTCTGAAAGAGTTGAATTCAGGAATGAGACCTTCACAGTGATTCAGGACTATATAAATACATTTGTGAGTTACAGATACTGAGAAATTGAGAATAGAGAAATTGCTTTATTTCGGTCACATTAGCCATAAACAAATTAATCAATTAAATGTATTTCTGCTTTTCAGGTGTCCAAGATCCTGAATAAAACAACAACTACTTACTTTAATTTCAATCAAATCAATTTCAAGTAAGTTCTGGCTCAGTATTATTTATTTTTTTAAGCAGTGTTTTAAATGATTTCAAGAGATCTGCTGTCATCATTGAGTAGTTTTGGGTGAGGGAAGGAAAGATCAGTTTATTTATTTTGCTTCATTTCTCATTGTACATTTTCTCCACAGGGGTAACTCCTCCGTGATTGAGGCCAACGTACAGTATGTTTTCACAGACAGTGACATCGACAGTTTCGGCTTGGTCTCTGCTTTCCTCGGACTTACTACAACAGCCACTCCAACCACCTATTACCCCACAGTCCTGACCAGTACAATCTTAAACAACAGTACAAACGTAGCATGGATTGTGGCTATCATTGTCCCCTGCGCTATTGTCATCGGGCTCGTACCTTGCTGGATTCTCCTTTGCGTAAGTATTAGGAGGTGCCAAAGGCTGCATTTAATTACTTTGCTACACACATACACAGTAAAAAAATAAAAAATAAAATAAATAAGGTGAACGCACACCCCCGTTTATAAACTGTACATAATATGTGCATTGGAATGACAACATGCAATTGTTACTCTTTTGTCTTATCAGACTTAAATTTGCCTTTATATTCTAAAATTATAACTTATATATATATATATACAGTGGTGTGAAAAAGTGTTGGCCCCCTTTCTGGAGGGGGCCAACACTTTTTCACACCACTGTATATATATATATATATATAATGTTTATAATGTACAGCTGATTAAAAGTGTTTTTAACTGTATAAAATTCCCTTCCATGATGCTAACTCTCACTTTGTCTGTTGATGTGTTTAGTGTTTGCTGTGTGGTTGCTGTGCAGCAATCAGAAAACGTTGGCACAGAAGACGATCATACAATGTACAGTACACAACTCGAAACAGCATCTTCTAGAGGTATTCAAGAACAAACTTTGATGCTTAAAATATTAATTTTCCTGTATTGCTGGGCATACAGAACCTCTCTAAATGTGATGTAACTGTGATTAAAAAAAACAACATCTACTATTTAAGGAATGATTTTATTTATTTAAAAAACTGTTATGTAAAGTAATGAGAATCTTGTTTTCTAAATGAAAGATTTGTTTGGTAGTATGTATTTAATGTTAAGGGAAAAAATTTAGAATGTGTTGATCACTTCTTTATTCACACTTAATGTACTTTATCTAAAATAACATATTGCACCTGATGACATATGTATGTACAAATCACAATGAATGTTTTAAGACTGTGTAGCTAAAAACTATAATTTAATAAAACAATTCAATACTAATGAGAACATTATTGTAGCCTATCCTTAATTGTTGGTATATACAATACAGAGCTTTACAGCTTTAATATGTTGGAAAATTCATTTGGGCCCATCATACCAGTCCTTCTGATAAATGCTCTACCAAAGACAGAGTGGTTATTATGATGATGGATAAAACATCTTCAACACAAACTAACACTCCGTTTCCAATACACTAAATGGAATGTTAGCCATTTTGTAGTGCTGTCTGACTTCTTTGTGAACAAAAGGTACATGTGGAATGTTTCTGAGTTAAGCTCTGGTAGACATTCATGTATGGCTAACATCGCAGCACCTTTAAATATGTGGATCTAACATAATCGAGTCGAAATATAATTCATTTAAATATAAAATAATTCTATTATATACAGAGGGAATTTAGCTTGGTAACAGAAGCTTTCAGTGGGTATACATAGGCTACATACAGCAGAGGTCCTCAGCGTGCCATGTTTCACTTCACTTCACGTACCAGCCAGCCCCACTTCTTTGTTAAAGTAAAGGTAGGCGTCTAAATAAAATATTATATTTTTGTCCTATTAATGATTTATGGTAGAACCAATGTGAGTAATAAATAGAAGAGAATCGGAATGATAACGTGTATTGAAGGTTGAGCTGCACCCACAATTAGTTACACCACGCTGTGAAGTGCAGCCTATGCTGCACACACGTTCTTCCTTTTTACATTTAGTCATTTAGCAGACGCTTTTATCCAAAGCGACTTACAAATGAGGACAATAAAAGCAGTCAAAACTAAGGGCAACAATATAAAAGTGCAAATGACAAGTCTCAGCTAGCCTAAGGCAGTGTAGCAAGGTATGTGTATATATATATATTATATATATATACACACACACACACACACACAAAGAAAAACAAGTAGATAGAATAGAAAAAATAGAAAGCTAGTGTTTAAATTTATAAAAAAATAAATAAAGTAGAATTAAAATCGAATAGAAAGTGCTATTTTTCGATTTTATTTCACGTTGTGGACTGTTTTGGAATGTACAGTTAAAATAATAATAATAATCTGATGACAGACCATCAAAACCAGTTAATGTCTCTTGAAAACGGGGGTGTGCGTTCACCTTATTTATTTTATTTTTTATTTTTTTACTGTGTATGTGTGTAGCAAAGTAATTAAATGCAGCCTTTGGCACCTCTGAAAGACATTTAGTTCTTTTTCTGAGGACTCATCTGACATCTCACTATGGGAACCTGCCCTTAACCTGTTGCACAGGATCAGGTCCACATTCACTACAGTACAGCTTCTCCAAATAGGTCTCACTTTGAAGGAATTTATGTTAGGAAATGTAAAAGAAAGTGAGCAAGAGGGTGGCTAACTGCACACTGATCCACTCAAGACTAAAAAGTCTACAAAAACATTTTTAATTTTTATAAATTGCATTGTGCAAAAGTGCAAAGTGCATGTGAATTAAAAACAAATGGGCACGAGCAAGCAAGCAAACGTTTCAGCACATTGCTATCTTCAGTGCTCCATTTGCTCATTTTCAAATATCCTACTGGCTCTACGCACCTGCAGTACAAGGAACTTTTTTTTTTTGGAGCCCTACAATTTTCTCGAGTTCTAGGAAATGTAAAAGATAAAGCAGGATGGCTTCCTCTCTGTGTGGACTCTGTGGAACTTAAACACCTCTAAATGCTCAACAGAAATTTCTGTGAATAGTTATAATGCTCAACACTTTAAAACATGTTTGTATAAAGTATTGATTGTAGGCTACTTTTGCCAACACCATGTGAGGGCATGGATGTTATATATATAGGCTGGCTTCAGTGACGTGTTCAGACGGGGCCAGCAAGGGCCCCTTTTGTTGTCGAACTAAAGGCCTTTTGAAGCAAAGCCTTTATCACCAAGATAGGCGTAACTACAGTAAATAACAGAGTTTCAATATGTGAGGACCAAAGCACTAAATATATGAAAGTCACAAAATCACTTTGATCCTCTGAAATTGAGCAGAACGCTGCAATCTGACCATTCCATGTTTCACCAGGTATTATGTTTATTATCTGCTAGTGGGGTATAACCAGTCAATTTTTTGAACAGAATTGCAGGGGAAATCAATCCCATAAGACTGAATTAACTTACAAACTACAATTACAGCTGATTTAAAATGAAAGACTTTTCTTTATATAAAACGGCACAAAAGCTATTTTATTTAATTTATTTTATTATTTTTGTTTTTTAAAAACTCAAATCTTGGCTTGGCTAAAAATAAATAAATAGGCTATGTAATACAATTTTATTGATAGTTGCTTTTTTCACAATGACTCAGATTTGACGCATTTGATGTGGGTTGGGCTGTGACACTACTGGCTTTACCAGTTCTGCGCTGTGACAGTTCATCAACAGATCTGTGCAACTTCAAAACAAACAACAGACAGATAAAAAAATTTGACTGTTTTCCGATCAACTGATTTTCATCATGTTTACAAAGCACAAAACGCAATTGCTAAACCCCATTTCTGATTACGTGTTAATCTGTTGAGTGACATTCAAAATTTCATGTGGTCCTTATGTTGCTTCTTGTTCACCTGCTAGACCACCTATAAATATTTTATGAAATACGTATCTTTTTCTGTCTCGGATGCATTCATACCACTAAAAACAGTAAAAGGGTCTGCCACTAAAGGAGCTATTTTATCTCTTGTCTTTATGATCCACGAAGGGTTCTCACAGACCATTATGTGTGTTTATTTTAAGATAATCCCCTTTGTTCTAATTGGTCTGCAACATGCATGCCTGTCTCTGCAGCTGGGTATTGTTTGGAGCATAGTGAAAGAGATGAAGGGAACGTAATAAGATAGTGACAGTAATAGGCAGTGTGGTTGCCATTGAATAGGTAATATAGGATCCATGCATTAAACGTTAAAGTGACAGCAACAACAAAATATATAATATAATATTATACACACATAGGGCCCTATCATACACCCGGCGCAATGCGGCACCAGGCGCGATGCACATGTTTTTTGCTAGTTTCAGCCCGACGCAGTTGTTATTTTCATGTCCTGCGTCACGTTGTTTAAATAGAAAATCCATTTGCGCCCATTTGTGCGCCCATGGGCGTGCTGGTCTGAAAACGATGTGTGTTCAGGCGCATTGCTGGCGCGTTGCTATTTTGAGGCAACTGAAATAGACTGCACCATTGATTATCAAAAACCTGGTCTAAAGTCAATGGCGCAGTAGTTTTTTTACAATCTGCTTATTACACACACAGGGATGCACAGCAGCACACAAACATGCCAAATATTAAAAATTAAAGGATTGCACTGTAAAAGATTATTATTGTGTAGGCTACAAAAATATAAAATTGCCTACATGTCATAATGGATAGTCATTGCATGTATCAGAATTAGGCTACCTATTTGCTCGCGCACGAGCAGCTCCGTTTCATCTCTGGAGAACATCTCTGTTCTGTCTTTGCGCTTGCAAATTTTGCCGTGTAAATAGCAAATCTGCCATGGCATGAGCGCAACTGACTCTTAAAGGGAATGGGAGATGAGACTCTGATTGGTTTATTGCACGTTATGACCAAAACACACCCATTGCTCATTAAGAGAATAGGGACAACCCTTTTAGACCATGTGCTGGGCGTACCAACCGTTTTTCCCGTTGTTAAATTAGCAAAAGTGGCCTCCAGTGCTGCCATGGACCTGCTGATAGTGGGGACGGTCTCATTGATGGCACGGAAAGACAGAGCTTCGGTTCGTCTGAGTTCGGTGATATGCTCAAACTTAACTTCCTCGCCCTCATCCAGCTCTTTCAGCAGGTCAGCTTGTTATGCTTGCAACACCGCCATAGTGTGCAAGCAAGCACCAGCCTGACCCGCTCCCTCGAGAGCTGACTCTGCATGCTTCGCCCACAAGCAGACAACACACAGACTGTGTGTATCCCCACCCGTAATATAACGCGGGCAGGGAGGAACACACAGCCTATAATGCTGCCTGCTCTCACCCTTATGCTTGTCTTTGGCTTTTGGCATTTTGTTACTGAATCGATGGCAGACAAACAACAGTAAATATGACTGACAAGACACAGAGTACTGACACACACACAGAGTGCTTGCTGAATGTCAGAAATGTATCCACCGCACGTGCTTTAAGCTTCCCGGGTCGCTACGTCACCCCGCTCATGATATCTCGCCCATCCATTGGACTGATTACACACGTGATTCAGAGCGTTGTCACGCTGAAGGCGCTCCCATAGCTTTTTCGACGCAGCTCGAGTTCCTGAAGGGGAACAAATGTTTTGGAAAGTGCTACGCCATCTAGTGGTTTAGGGGAAAATAATATCAAAGGCACCTTTTACCCCGGGGCGCCTTTAGCCCCGTTGTACCCTAGTATACAAAATCTTCCCTCCCTGCTAACATAAACAAGAGAAAATGAACAAAACAAACAGGCGCCCACCTCCCTACCATGCTCCAAGTTAACTATGGTCAGGAAGAAAGGAGCCGAACGTAACTATCATGAATCATAACTTAGTAATTCACTTAATTCAACAGATAACAACAAATGTATCTTTTAGCGATTCTTTCACAATCACTCATTACACAGTAGAAAAAAACTTTGACAATGGAGGAGCCGGAGATTCCATTCTAGAGGCTTAAATACTGAGGCAATCCCTCCTGTCGCCAATCGAATCCATCCTAGTGAACAACTCCACCTGTAAGCAATTAGAGCCAAAGAAGAAAGAAACACACAAAAGAAAACGTCTCAGGTTACTTATGTAACCATGGTTCCCTGAGTAGGGAACGAGACACTGCGTCCTCTAGGGGTCGCTATGGGGAACGCCTCGTCGTGACCCGTGTCTGAAGCATACATTGATAAAACACCAACTCGTTCAGTGTCTCGTTCCCTATTCAGGGAACCATGGTTACATAAGTAACCTGAGATGTTCCCTTTCATGGGAACTTCGAACTGCGTCCTCTAGGGGTCACTATGGGGAACGGTATACCCACGCCACCATGCTGAGGGAAGTGCAAGCCAGAACCATGGCGAGCACTAAGTACCAACTCTACCATATTGCTATGAGAGTTGCCCCTGGGACGTTAGACGGCTGTCAGTGACGTTATTTCCTACGGCCAAAGGCCTAGGCTACATACCCCAAAATACTTACCTGTTAGGGCCAGACTCCTGGGCCCGGGGTAGAGCTCAAGGCTTGGAATCAGAAATAGATTCCTTTAAGGGAATACGACCAAGAGCCTAGAATCATACTAGTCTTGGCCTGTCACACAGGGGCTACCGCACGTTTCTCTTTGTATGTGCTGAAGGAACTGTCTCAACAGACCCCTTGTAGCAACACCCTGTTAAGTAGGTATCCAGAGGATACATATGAGGAGTGGTGCCCAAGGCAGAACTGGGGTTTTAAACCACTCAAAAAGAGCACGAAGTCTTTCCGCGTAGCTCTTACCATACAGGATTTTAGAAAAGTGGGCAAAGCAAAAACGTGCACACTTACCACTTAAATATATATTCATATATAAATATATGTATACATGTCTAATATATGTATATATATTCATATATACATATATTAGACATGGATCATACTCACCCACCATGGTTCCCGCGTCGGAGCTCTGTCAATGAAGACGAAGAAGAGAATGATGTGTAGCTCCCGGTGCCTGTTTATACTATAGTCGCACCGGTAGTGACGTCATGACTGTCGCCGACCAACGAGTTGGTGTTTTTTCAATGTATGCTTCAGACACACAGGTCACGACGAGGCGTTCCCCATAGCAACCCCGAGAGGACGCAGTTCGAAGTTCCCATGAAAGGGAACTACACACACAGCATATACAGTTTCCAAACAACACTCAAATAACCACTCCAAGAACAGAATCTTGACATAACCTTGTGTTTATTTGACATTTTAAATTGAATAAGCCATACAAAGAGTTCTTTTTGTGTTTTTTGTGATCGCACTTTAATTGTTTAAAAATAATTTGAAAGTTTAAACTGACAAGTCTTAAAAAGCCATGCAAAAAAGACAAACTTTCATGATGATGCAGTAATTCAATGTCACATAAGTACGTTGGAGATACGCAGAATGACAGAAATGAGCTCTGACAAAATTCAATCATATTTTAACGCTGATGCAGTCGCAGTCTGAAAACCACCCATTTTTTAAATTGTTCCTTCCACCATTATAACCAATTCTGAATACAGTTGCGTAGCCGTTTTCTCCTTTAGAAATGATTTGATTGCATACTATTAAAACTTAATTCCTGCTGACAAATTAATATTCCTTAAAATGTCTTAGACAAAAAGCAAGAGAAAACATTCTGTGTAATGTGGAGAAAATTCTCTGGCCAGGCAGAAATGAGAGGTTTGATGAACTGTTCTTACAATATAGTAGCTCACATGTTTGTGATTTTTAAAAAAAGTTTTAGGGTAGTGAACAATCAAAAATGTCCTCGAAACCATCCAGACAACTTTGTAAAGAACTTTACACCTCTGGTTAAACATATCTAGTGTAACATTAAATTTTTTTTTTTTTTAACGGTTTTGTCATTGACCCAAAATTTGCCATATTGTCAATTTGTCAAGTAAAATAGGTTGCTGAGCCAACTAAATTAACTTAAACTGACTGAATTCAGATCAAATTGGCACTTAACCAGACAATTAACCATTCACCCTCTAACTCAGCTGTTAACAAATCAAACATTTTTATTTAGGACTTTAATTAGACTTTATTGTGAGAGATTAACATTTCTTTTAGACTGATGAAAGCAGCCGTACCTTGAATTGTAAAAGATATTTTGTTCCATCATTTTCAAATTGCTCTCTGCTCTCTCATCATAACAGGAATCTTGGTCCACCTCATTCTTTACACATTTCAGCTTATTCGAAATTATATCTTTGTGAAGCCAACACCTTTTTAGCCTTTCTTGGTCTCATGCTCATTACACAAATGGTTCTGATTTAAATCCTGTATCAGATTAATCTTCCATGTAACATATTTAAGTGAAGCAGGACTAATGTCATATATCAAAAGGTATTCAGCTAAACTGGAAAAATGAGCATTCTTCAATGAACAAATTATATAGGCCTACTATATATGAGATATTTGAAAAACAAAACTGTATGGAAATAATATAACCTTTACTCTATGAAACTAATTATAATAGAAATCTATATTATAATACAAATTACCTTGTTGTTAACCCACAATGACCACTTATCAATGTATTATCAAAACTTTTTACATACTTTTGAAAACTGCTGTGTATATTTTTGTTTGCATTATCTTTATCTCCAAAAGTAATTACTATTTAGAATTTGTTTAAAGAAATAGTTGATGATCATTCAAAAATGATCATTCTTTCACAATTTTCCCACATAAAAATGACACAATTTTCATTTTTGGGGGAAATATTCCATTAATGTATTATCTGTAAAAACCTTGCATCTAAAACAAATAAATAATAATAGAAAAATACCTATATGTGATATTCTTGCCTATATTTGGAACAGCACATATAGTACGTGAGTAATGAATGACATGTGTTGGAAACTATGCTGTTCAAAAAGGATCCCCGCCTTTCCCCAAAATGTATTCTTTCTATAATTATACCCTTTAAGTGAATTGTCTGCAGTGGTCTTTCTCATTTGCAAATCTGTCGACTCTACTATCACTTTAAACACTAGTGTTTATTTATAGCCTGATAATCTCGAGGATATGACAATAAGAGAAAAGGTGAATCATAACATATTTTACCAAAGAACACAAACGTATTTTGCCTCTTTACATCAGTTAATCTATATAACAATGTCAAATTCCAGAAAAAGGCCAAAAAATTACAAACTACTTAAGAAAAGAAATACAGCATATGGTAAAAGTGCAGTGCACACATGTGATTATAAATAACCAGAGATGACATATCAGGTTTGATTTCTCAGTCATTAAAAATTACAATGAACAAACTATAAAAGTAAAGGGTGGAGCTTTAGCAGACTTTCAACCAAAAAGTGTAAAGATCAGGTATCATTAGTGTTGCTTTCGTCAACGAAAATTATGACTAAATATAGTCGTCAACGAACCTTTATCACGTGACGAAAAGGAGACGAAAATGCTGGTCATGTGACGATGACGATAACGATAATTAAATGTACAATGCAATATCGTTGACGAATAAAAACGAGACAAAATGTGGCTTACAAAATAAAAACTATGCTAAAATGTCTGTTCATTTTCATTGACCAAAACGAGACGAAACTAAATGTTATAACGTTATTTCGTCTCGTTATTATTATTATTTTCATCAAAACATTCAGGTGAATAAATGTGGTTTGGCAGGCCAATTAAAGGCTGTTGTAATTGTTCATCCGTTTGTCATGCTTTTCAGTATTCTGCATTTGCGTATATGAGAGTCTGAGTCACTTTGGATCTGTTAGCGTTCTATGTCACACTAGAAGTTTCACGTATAAATCTTTTTCAATAGCTGACAGATCAAATCTCAAGTCAGAATTTGCCATATACCATCTTGCATTAATAAATAATTTGCGACTTCCCAGTGAACAATTTGACACATCTTACACTAATGGTTCACTTAGAAATGTCTAGTGAATTTCAGCAAAAAGAGCAAGTAACACATCTAATTAAACATTAAAAACTGATCTAGTGAGACATTTTATCTTGTTTTTCTTTCGAAATGCATGTGAGATGTATGCTATCCTTTTCTCCTGTGTTTTAGTTTAGCTTGTATTTATGAAGTAGATCACTGCTGTTTTTCTTCTATTTTTAGGTTTCTGAGAAAATACTCCAAATGTCGGGTTGCACTTATGTGTTGTTAGATACATATTATAAAAGTAGGTGTGTCTGTGTGTACGTCTGTCCATCAATGTGTCAGAGATGTTGATGTGATTAGAGTTTGTGCACGTTTGTGCTTGTTTGTAACATTCCACACCCAAGAGGAAATAAATACAATACAATATGATTGTGAAAGAGGGACAATTTGTGTGTTTGTTAGATGGCTTGTTTGTGTGTGAGCATAACATGTTCTGAATGTGCTCACACCCTGAAACAAACTGTCTGAAAAAATGACACAGAATAAAGAAAGATGTTTTAAACCAAAATAACTGAAGAGAGAATTTTTTTAGGTCTGTTTTAATCATAATAATTAAATGACAATTAATTTGCACACCAAATCAAATTGCACTTTTAAAGATACACTTGTTTTCATGATTGAAAAATCCTATCTTTGGGACACCAGAAATTGAGTCAAGTGATTATGACTTATGGTTAAACAGGTCTTTGGAATAAATGAGCATTTTTTCACATGAACACATCAAATATTATGTGTCATCTACTTTATACCTTAATTGTGTGCTTTTTTCCCTCGTTAAACATATTTAGGCCAAGGTGTGTCATCTGTGACTATGTGCAGAGAATTCTATTGGGAATTCTCTTCTTCTTTTTTTATTTCTTTCACATACTTCCTCATCTTCCTCGTAACTTCTGTGACACCAATTTGCAAGAAGCCCACACTAGATACTGCAGTTTACTCAAACTTTAGACCGATCTCAAATTTGCCGAAGGTCTTCTGAAGGTCTTTAATGACACATATTGCCACGTATTGCCAAAGACTTGGAATATGAAAAACATCTCAATGCAGAGTATAAGAAGAGCACAAGGCAAGTATGGCCTTCATGTTGGGGCATCTTGCTGAATGCCACTGAGAACATATAAGGCCGACTTGAACATGCTTAAATTCATTTGGATAGACCTGTGGATTTCTGGAAGAATGTTTTATGGAGTGATGTGACCCAACAACAACTTTTTGGACCAATGATATCAGCGGTATGTCTGATCCAAAAAAGGCAAAGCTAATGAGCAGAAGTACACCATCTTCATGGTCAAACATGAAGTAGAACTGCTTATGATTGGTTCAGGGATCGGTCATAGAATGTTCTTGAGTGGCCTATTAAGTCTCCAGATTTAAATTCCATTGAAAATATTTTGTTGAATTTGAAAAAAAAAAGCAGTGGCAATGTGGAAGCCAAAGATTATCAGTGATCTGAAAGGTTTTCATGTGAGGAATGGGCCAAGATTGCAGTAGAGAGGTGACAGAAGCTTCTAAGCACCCCCCAATCAGTGTTATATTTTTAATTATAAAAATAATTTATAATTTAAATAATTTTGAACATGAATGTTTAGAGCCAATTTGAAATTCTTCATTATAAATCAACTTGACCTTTTTAGAATTACTCAGATGTGTATTAATAAACTTTCTCTAATAGCGTACTAATGCCTTTGTTGAATTGTTTAAAAAAAAATTTGTTCTCTGCAGCAAAATGTCTTGCAGGTCATAATTTTGATTGCAACTGTAACATTGCAAATGTCCTTCAAGAGTGTAATATTTCCATTTGCTTAAGCAAGTAACATTAGCTGCATTTACATACTCGCTGGATCAGTTAGTAGGTATGAAACCCTCAGGGCCATATCTGGGGTATGCGGGGCCCTGATGCAGGTTGTACCTGAGGGCCCTGGTGAAAATTGTGTTCCAAGGGCGGGTCCCTCAGTTGAAATCACGTTTTGAGAATGGGCAAAATCAAGTTTCTTCAAGTCTATAGTGGGGCTCGGATGCAGCCTGGGATGACTTGGCATTCTGAAGTCTGTGAAACAGATGTGGGACCACACTTCTTCACTGCAGCCATGGTGGATTTCATTCATTCATAGCCACATACAGTAGTTCCCATGACACAAGTCGCTACATAAATTGGATCAAATGATTTTTTAAATGAATGAGGGATTTTAAATAACACTTTCATTGTGTATTGCTGTACACCCAAAGTGCGTTACAATCATATGAGGGGGTCTCTCCTCAACCACCATCAGTGTGCACTTGCATGATGTGATGGCAGCCATCGTACAATGGTGCCAGTGCGCTCACCACACACCAGCTACAGGTGGAGAGGAGAGAGAGTGATAGAACCAATTCAGGTTTTACTGATATTATACCCTTATAGTGTGTAAACTTGTTGGATTTTAATCTATATGTTATGTCTTGCAATTCCATTCAGCTTCTTTTTTTATTTTTAAAAAATTGAACAAGGTTTGAGGTACCCATAGTTTAAGGTACCCATTTTCAGGTTTCTGAAAACAGACTTAATTTCCCCCCAGTTGTAATGCATCATTTTCAGCAGATGTCTGAAATGGCAGCCACTGCCATATACTGCTTCAAATGGAGGAGAGGAAGGTGGAAGGAGGTGAAAGGTTCATTTGGGCTTCTTCTTTAATGTCATCTTTGGCTAAGCTCTCAAAAGTGAAGTACACATGCCACTATACTGCTGTAGGCCTTTTCTGTTGAGGGGAAGGTGTGCTGAGATGTGCAAGTTTTAAATGCAAGATCTGTAAGTTGTTCCTAGAACTGTTTTTGTTTTGCATGCTTCATTTAGCCTGTTTTGAAGAATGCATTAGGTGTATCCTTCGCGTCCTTCTGTCACCCACAATCCTTTGCACACATTTCAAATTACGAAAAATAATTAGCTGAAAATTAATCAGCACTGAGCTCGTTTAATTTCCTTATGTCACACAAGACAAAAAATGATTATGGAGATGAAGGCATATTTTGTTTTGTTGTAAATTAATCACATAATGCTAAACTGTGCACAATGTAAACCATTGGGAGATCACAGGTTGTCATTGCCTATACGGCATTAATAGAAAGTCAGCTTTTAATATAAAGTATTCAACAAATTATAATTTTTATATTATTATTGTGGAAATGTGTATGATGTATCCATATGTGCTTACTAGACAATTCCATTCCAGTGTTTAATACTGAGCAGGACTCTAGCCATGAAGTCTATGAAGGACTGGATGAGGAAGGATGTTAAGGTGCAGTCTTCCATTTGAGAAGCACCCCTTGATTAGCTGCAGGCATGTTTGATTGCGGTTGCAGCTGAAGTCTGGGCTCAGACCCCTGGACTGGAGGCTTTTCGAGCACTTTAAGAACCTGGAGGACAATGAGTTGAATGTTTAAATTTGTATTAGAAACACCATGATCAGCAGTTTCACATATGGCTCCAACAACTCCACCCTTGTCTAGTCTAAGTCTAAAGCCAAACTGCTTGGGGTGTTCTAAACGTATTACTGTTAGAATGGGTTGTAAGTTGTTCGGTCACATGCCTTTGGCATAACAGGTGGGATACTATCTGGCCTACAATTGTTTAGTTCTAATGGATCCCAAGCTTTGTAAATATATATATATAATTTAGATTTATGTTGAGATATTATGACATCATTATTATTATGATAAAAATGACTCTTTGTCAAGGTTTAGCCATTTTTTGGACTTAAGTTTCATGTGTGTGTTTTTCCTCCATTGTGGATGTGCTGTGGCATCACCCCTTCAGTTTTTGTGTGTTTTCAGCATTGTAACCAACATTTTTGACATATTATGTAACAGAAATCAGATTTTTAGTCTTCCATTGATAGTCTATATATGGGTATATATTGTTTCCCCATTCATTTCAGTTTCAAACATCCTGAGTGTGACTTTTTTTCACACTAACATACAACCAGATATCAATTAAATTTAATTGTTCAGTTGTAGAGCTAGCAAGTGTTGACAACGGTACAAAGTCTCATGTCAATTCAATAATGGGAACTTTTTTTTTTCAGCAAATGTCATTTGTGTCATGCCCATGGACTGTTTGTGTGTGTTTTGCTCCCGGTGACCCAGTTTCTCCCTCATGTTTGATTGTGTTATTTGGTCCAGGTGTGTGTCACTAATTAGCTTCATTTGCTCAAGTATTTAAGTCCTAGTCTGTGCAGTCCGTCTCTGTCGGGTCTACTAACTTGTGTTCATGTGTCATTCTTCGGTCCTTGCGCCTGAGTTGGATTTAATAAAGACTATTTAGTGTAATCCACGGCTCCGGGTTCCTTCCGGCAGCGATCGTGACAATTTGGGGTCAAAAAGACCCCAAACTATTTAGTTACAAAATCCACATCTAAATATTATGTAACAGACTTTGTCATTTGAATCATTTTACAGTATCTGGATCGTTTCCATCAGTATAGGTAACACATTTAATGCAACCTGACTCATTTAGTGAACTGAATAAATTAAGTGACATTTACTATCATTTCGTACACATGCACAGGCGAATGCACTTTTCATTTAACAGACAAGATATTTATTTAAAGAAAATGCACCCAGCACTACAAGGGAGATAATTAATGTAAATTATATAGATTTATAACAGGTAAATAATTTTTTATCAAAATTTTTTTCAATTCGAACTTGGTAACAGCCTAATAGATTTTCCTTTTATGATTGACCTACTCTGTTTCATTTTCAACTTTCAACTTTATTCTTCGGTTATTTCAAGTTTATACTTAATGTAAGTAATAACCCTGTGAGGTACATAAAACGTAATCACAATTTGTTTTACGACATAAAGACATTTTTACCATAACTTGCTGGGTACACCCTTTATTGTTGACAGTTAGACCGTAAATCTGATGCTGTAGTACACGCTACAGAGATTCGTCACCAAATTACACCTGCTAGACTACCACACCTTACCTTACAAACGTCAACACGCCTTATATTTACTGGCCCAATTTTTGTCTTGTCAGTCTGTAAACTTTGAACGAAAACGCATCACATAGAGCATTGCAAGGATTATTGTAAGGAATTTTGTTCATTTTTCATGGTTATGACTTTGAAGAGCGGGAGAAGGTAGGTCACTGAATGAATGAAATATTAATTAAAAAAAAAGAGCCTAGCCTATAATGAATATTGTATCAAGAGTTAGATAGTAGGCATAAGCGTACACATTTATATGGTAGGCTATAGATTTTTATTTACATGCGTTACAGTAAAATATATTTTTTTCTTTTATAGAAAAATGAAAAAAAAAAATGTTTAAGCAATTATAACTGAAAAAAAATGTTTCATCCAATTTTGCGAAGGAACGTTATCCAGGGTCTCCTAAAGCGTGCGTAAAGTTACTGGACATCGCTTAGATTTGCATGCATCTATATAAATGCATTTCGTATTTAATTATAAACATTGGCTTTGCAATAATCAAAAAATCATTCATACATTTTATTTTGTCTTTGACAAATTGCGAATGTAGGCTATATAATTATATACATTGGCTTTGCAATAATCAAAAAAACATTCATACATTTTATTTTGTCCCCTCGTTTTTGACAAATTGAGCAATGATGTAATCTAAATATGTAAATTGTTCATGTAAAATGTTAATACTAATTGTGGGGTCCCATTTTCTTGTAAATGTGAAATAAAATTTATTGTAATTAATAAAAGTCTTTAAACTGATACACAACAATCTGTTCATGCCATTATTAAGATGACAGGCATAACATTTTGGAGCCTACTTTAATAGAAATAACTGTTGTAGTTAAGTACAGTATATAGTAATAATTATGTATATAGTATAAATGTGACCCCATTCGTATTAGCACATTTATTGTCGTCATTTTACATGCCCTTTCAGATGTAGGCCTGTTTAATTATAAAAACCTTTATATAATCTGAATAATATATAATTTAAATAATATAATTGAAATAATCTATAATATTAAACTTATTGCATGTGTCCTCTAAACCAGTGGTTCCCAACCCTGGTCCTGGAGGCACCCCAACACTGCACATTTTGCATGTCTCCTTTCTCTGACACACCAATTTCAGGTCTTGGAGTCTCTACTAATGAACTGATGACCTGAATCAGGTGTGTTTGATTAAGGAGACATGCAAAATGTGCAGTGTTGAGGTGCCTCCAGGACCAGGGTTGGGAACCACTGCTCTAAACCATATGTTTTGGGTATTGAGGCATTCAACAGAATATCTGATTGGAGATAATTACCTGTGCAATTCTGGCCAAATTAATGATACATTGTGTAGATATCTGCAGATGTGATAATTTAAGCATCATTAATGACCCCTTGTGTTTAAAAAAAAAAGGAGAATGAGCACTTTTGCTCTGAAAGGCACAATTTTTCACCGCTAGAGAGCGTGTATTCAAAATAAACAAATAGACAAAGGCGTAGTTTGATGATGCCGTGACTGAGTGTGGAATCATGGGAGTTGTCGTCTTCATCCACACAGCCGAAGCAATCCGATGGGACTCGCAGAAATCATGTTCATGGATGAGCTAATGATTTATTAATGTAGTAGAATGAAGCAGAGTGAGGCCGAAAGCCATCAAAGTGAAACGAGGCCGCTGAACGAGCGTGACACACGGCTCGAAAGCAGCGGAGGTTTTATTATGCCACAGTTGACCGCTTCCGCTCCTTCCGGTCCTGCGTATATGTGGGAAAAAAAGCAGCTGTTTTATTATACTAGATACATTTGAAAGTTCTGTTATAATGCTACTCTGTGCGGTCGTCACCAGTCTATTAAAACGTACAACATATTAAAGCGTCTTTGGTGTTTCCATGTTTTCTACAAAACAAAACCGGAAATCGAGGGGTTAGGACATCATTGGCAGGCGACACAATGATACTATAGACATGGTCCGTGTCACTAGTTAAAATGGCTTATTTCTCTGGATTTAAACATTCTTCGAAACATTTGGGATAATGTAAGTACACAAGTCAGCAAAATATATAACACTGTTCAAGTGGTTTTTGGATATTTTAATAAAAAAATCTTATCTCAATCTTGTATCTCATATTGTGCCTTTAACTTGAAAAAAAAAATAGGAGCAGAGTCAACAATTTAGGAGCACCTACCGATCAATGACAAAAATTTAAGTGTTACTCCTTAAAGTGATTTGCAGAGACACATTTGTAATGGCATTTTTTGCTAACCTTTTTAAATATCAAATTCATAAATTTATATTTACAAACCTTTTTTAAAAAATGTAATGAATAAAATAATAATTTAACCAGACATCAGGAAGAATAGGTTACCAACCAAAGGAAATCAGTATCATCAAAATTCATCTTTGCACTACAGAGGTGCACAGAAGCACACAAAAGTGGTATTTCAGTATATTTACACTGTTTAATGAGGCTCAGAGGTGGCATGAATGCATTTAATTAAATTTTGATTAGATCAAACAGCTGATTCATTCATGAACAAAGCGAGTGACTGTTTTTTGAATGGGTGACTGAAACATTGACTCACTAGATTCTTTCAAAAACACACATTCATTTATTTACAACGGCTTAGCTGTGACTTTGTTTGGTACTATTTTCGTTGATAAAATATAGCAAAGACAGACAACAGTGTTCCTAAAATGTAAGCCACACTTCTTGTTTATTGAACTGTTGTATAAAATCAATATCACATTTGCAAACTCTCTTATAAAAAATGGAAAGCCGTCACTCATCTCAGTTCATCTCACAAACTTTTGCTACAGCTCTCTGCTGCATAATGAATCTTTTATGTACATTGTGTCTACACTTTTTTTTTGTAATGAGAGGATCAGCACTGACTGATCCTCTCAGCAACTCAGCACTAAAAAAACCTGAGAGATTCAAATGCCTCTGAACGGACACGCATTCAAGAAATCAACAGATATGTCTGTTATTGGCTACACTGCTCAACGCTGCTAGAACACGTTGTAAATTGAAACCTTCGATGCTCTCCAGAGCACAAACACAGACTCGCATGTATGTCTGGATTACCGTGTGCGTTTCTGGATCTATTACATGCTTGTGCAAGTGTGGTAGGTTATGATATTATTTTCAATCTATATGCGTCTCATTAATGGAAATGCGAGGTAATTTTGGGCTAGACTACAATATTTTTAGACAGAGTTTACATTAAAACCTGGAATATTCAGGTACGCTAACAGATTTGTCCATATAAAATGTTCATTTAATACGCATATGTTAGAGTTAGATGTAAAAGTAAGGTGTTCAGATTTCATCCTAGATAATTCTACCTGAAGCAGTCTGGTTTTACAATCTGTTCTGTAGGGAGTAGGACGTGCACCTATAGAGAATCATTTTCATTGGCTGCAATCACAAAAGTATTATGGCCAATCACAAAAGTCAACATTGCCCAGCTATAGACACAAATACCCTGCTACGTTTTTATTATTTATTGCACTACGTTATGAGCGTAACTCAGATTGCTGTTCAGAAAGTTTACTCATTTGTAGAAATTATTTTATGAAGGGTAAAAGTATTCATCGTACAACAATTAAAATAATATCTAATGTCTTGTATCCTCTTTCAGCAGTTTATTTCTTCCTAAGCAGGATGGCACAAGGAAAATTGTATTCACCCTGTGTAAGTATTGTAAATATAGAATGTGTGTAATTTATCATATAAATGGAATATGTATATGGAATATATATGGAATATACAGTAGAATGTGTTCTACAGTTTGTTCTGGAATTGTTCTGTTTTTGGCTAAATATAAACAAAAATTATTGAAAGATTTTACAGGAATTTGATTCTTTTTACAGTGTGTTTGTGGTGTGCTATTCATTCTACAACTAGAGTTAGGTAAGTGATTCAATTATGTGTCATTACTTTTTTTATCTAATACAAACATGTTTTTGTAAAAAGTAATAATAATTTTTTAAAAGGTATAATATTTTTCTTTTAAAAATCCAGTGCTTCAACAACGGAGTCTACAACTTCAGGATATACAGCTTCAGAAACAACAACTGTACTTGCAACTTCAACATCAGCAACATCAGCTCCAACCTCATCTGATTCTTCAGGTACAACAATGGTTATAACTACGGAACCACTTGCTTCAACAACCATGCCTACATCTTCAGAAACGACAACTGCAGCTGAAACAACAAATACTGCATCCACAACCACAACTGAACCTTCCACTGCTACAGCTGTACCCACAACGTCACTTGGACTCACAACAATGGAAATTACTACAACTTCAGAGAGTACAACAGCAGAAACGTCAACTACAGCTTCATCAACCACACCTACAACAACAAACGATGCAACAACATCAACAGCTGTAACTTCAGAATCCACGACTCTTACTTCAACAGTGGTCCCTACAACTTCAGAAAGTACAACAGCAGAAACGACAACTACAGCTTCATCAACCACACCTAAAACAACAAACGATGCAACAACATCAACAGCTGTAACTTCAGAATCCACGACTCTTACTTCAACAGTGGTCCCTACAACTTCAGAAAGTACAACAGCAGAAACCACGACTACAGCTTCATCAACCACACCTACAACAACAAACGATGCAACAACATCAACAGCTGTAACTTCAGAATCCACAACTCTTACTTCAACAACAATGCCTACATCTTCAGAAACAACTGCACCCGTAACAACATCAATAACTACAGCATCCTCGACTACTGAAATTCCCACCACCACGGTTGTGAGTACAGAATCCACACCTATTACTTCAACAACACTGCCTACAACTTCAGAAAGTACAACAGCAGAAACCACGACAACAGCTTCATCAACCACACCTACCACAACAAACGATGCAACAACATCAACAGCTGCAAGTTCAGAATCCACAACTCTTACTTCAACAACTATGTCTACATCTTCAGAAACAACTGCATATGTAACAACATCAGTATCTACAGTACCCTCAACTACTGGAATTCCCACAACCACAGTTGTGAGTACAGAAACCACAACTATTACTTCAACAACACTGCCTACAACTTCAGAAAGTACAACAGCAGAAACAACAGCATCCTCAACTACTGAAATTCCCACCACCACGGTTGTGAGTACAGAATCCACAACTCTTACTTCAACAGTGGTGCCTACAACTTCAGAAAGTACAACAGCAGAAACCACAACTACAGCTTCATCAACCACACCTACAAAAACAAACGATGCAACAACATCAACAGCTGTAACTTCAGAATCCACAACTCTTACTTCAACAACTATGTCTACATCTTCAGAAACAACTGCATCTGTAACAACATCAGGATCTACAGTACCTTCAACTACTGAAATTCCCACAACCACAGTTGTGAGTATAGAGACCACACCTATTACTTCAACAACTATGTCTACATCTTCAGAAACAACTGCACCTGTAACAACATCAGTATCTACAGTACCCTCAACTACTGAAATTCCCACCACCACAGTTGTGAGTACAGAATCCACAACTCCTACTTCAACAGTGGTGCCTACAACTTCAGAAAGTACAACAGCAGAAACCACAACTACAGCTTCATCAACCACACCTACAAGAACAAACGATGCAACAACATCAACAGCTGTAACTTCAGAATCCACAACTCTAACTTCAACAACTATGTCTACATCTTCAGAAACAACTGCATCTGTAACAACATCAGGATCTACAGTACCCTCAACTACTGAAATTCCCACAACCACATTTGTGAGTACAGAAACCACAACTATTACTTCAACAACACTGCCTACAACTTCAGAAAGTACAACAGCAGAAACCACAACTACAACTTCATCAACCACACCTACCACAATAAACGATCCAACATCTTCAACAGCTGTAACTTCAGAATCCACAACTCTTACTT
>NW_015505196.1:5852806-5859441 GCF_001515645.1 Sinocyclocheilus grahami | reverse complement strand
AACAAACGATGCAACAACATCAACAGCTGTAACTTCAGAATCCACAACTCTAACTTCAACAACTATGTCTACATCTTCAGAAACAACTGCATCTGTAACAACATCAGGATCTACAGTACCCTCAACTACTGAAATTCCCACCACCACAGTTGTGAGTACAGAATCCACAACTCCTACTTCAACAGTGGTGCCTACAACTTCAGAAAGTACAACAGCAGAAACCACAACTACAACTTCATCAACCACACCTACCACAATAAACGATCCAACATCTTCAACAGCTGTAACTTCAGAATCCACAACTCTTACTTTATCAACTATGCCTACATCTTCAGAAATAGCTGCACTTGTAACATCAGTAACTACAGCATCGTCAACTACTGAAATTCCCACAACCACAAGTGTGAGTACAGAAACCAGACCAGTTACTTCCACAGTGGTGCCTACAACTTCAGAAAGTACAACAGTAGAAACTGCGACTACAGCTTCATCAATCACATCTACAACAACAAACAATCCAACAACATCAACAGCTGTAACTTCGGAATCCACAATTCTTACTTCAACAACAATGCCTACATCTTCAGAAACAACTGCACCTGTAACAACATCAGTATCTACAGTACCCTCAACGACAGAAATTCCCACAACCACAGTTGTGAGTACAGAAACCCCATCAATTATTTCAACAGTGGCACCTACAACTTCAGAAAGTAAAACAGCAGAAACCACAACTACAGCTTCATCAACCACACCTACAAAAACAAACGATGCAACAACATCAACAGCTGTAACTTCAGAATCCACAGCTCTTACTTCAACAACTATGTCTACATCTTCAGAAACAACTGCACCTGTAACAACATCAATAACAACAGCACCCTCAACTACTGAAATTCCCACCACCACGGTTGTGAGTACAGAGTCCACAACTCTTACTTCAACAGTGGTGCCTACAACTTCAGAAAGTACAACAGCAGAAACCACAACTACAGCTTCATCAACCACACCTACAAAAACAAACGATGCAACAACATCAACAGCTGTAACTTCAGAATCCACAACTCTTACTTCAACAACTATGTCTACATCTTCAGAAACAACTGCATCTGTAACATCAGGATCTATAGTACCCTCAACTACTGAAATTCCCACAACCAGAGTTGTGAGTACAGAAACCACAACTATTACTTCAACAACACTGCCTACAACTTCAGAAAGCACAACAGCAGAAACCAAGACTACAGCTTCATCAACCACATCTACAACAACAAATGATCCAACAACATCAATAGCTGTAACTTCAGAATCCACAAGTCTTACTTCAACAACTTTGCCTACATCTTCAGAAACATCTGCACCTGTAACAACATCAGCATCTACAACATCATCAACTACTGAAATTCCCACGACCACAGTTGTGAGTACAGAATCCACAACTATTACTTCAACAGTGGTGCCTACAACAGCAGAAACCACGACTGCAGCTTCTTCAACCACATCTACAACAACAAATAATCCAACAACATCAAGAGCTGTAACTTCTGAATCCACAACTCTTACTTCAACAGCAATGACTACATCTTCAGAAACAGCTGCACCTGTAACAACATCAACAACTACAGCTTCCTCAACTGGAGCTGTACCTTCCACAGTGACATCAGCTCCTATGTCATCTGAAGCTCCAAGTACAACAACATCTCAAACCACATTGCTTCTTACAACCACATATACTTTAGCTCTCACATCTGCTGTTGTGACTTCAGAAGCAACAACGCTTACCTCTTCAACAATGCCTACACCATCAGAAAGTACAACTACACCTGCAGCAAGCACAACTGCAGCTTCCACAACCACAGTGGGGCCTTCCACTACTGTGACTACAACTTCAGAAACTACAACTGCATCCTCAACATCAACGGCTTCCTCAGCTGCGATAGTTCCTTCTACTACTTCTTCATCTCCAACCTCATCTGAATCTCCACTTCAAACCACATCAACAGTTGTCAATCCTGCTCCAATAAGGTCTACAACTTCAGAAAGTACAACTGCACATACAACATCAACCTCAGCTACCACAATGGTACCTTCAACCATTACATCAGCTGCAACCTCATCTGAAGCTCCAAGTACAAAAACAGCTGAAACCACAGTGACATTTGCAGCCACAACTACTGAAACCTCAACTCTTACTTCACCAACAATGTCCACAACTTCAGAAAGTACTCCTGCACCTGCAACATCCACCATTACAGTTTCCTCTTTTATGACTCACCAGCCACATCTACAACAACAAACGATCCAACAACATCAACAGCTGTAACTTCGGAATCCACAATTCTTACTTCAACATCAGTACCTACATCTTCAGAAACAACTGCACCTGTAACAACATCAGTAACTACAGCATTCTCAACTATTAAAATTCCCACAACTATTACTTCAACAGTGATGCCTACATCTTCAGAAACAACTGCACCTGTAACAACATCAGTATCTACAGTACCCTCAACTACTGAAATTCCCACCACCACAGTTGTGAGTACAGAATCCACAACTCCTACTTCAACAGTGGTGCCTACAACTTCAGAAAGTAAAACAGCAGAAACCACAACTACAGCTTCATCAACCACACCTACAAAAACAAACGATGCAACAACATCAACAGCTGTAACTTCAGAATCCACAACTCTTACTTCAACAACTATGCCTACATCTTCAGAAACAACTGCACCTGTAACAACATCAGCAACTACAGCACTATCAACTAGTGAAATTCCCACAACCACAAGTGTGAGTACAGAAACCAGACCAGTTACTTCCACAGTGGTGCCTACAACTTCAGAAAGTACAACAGTAGAAACTGCGACTACAGCTTCATCAATCACATCTACAACAACAAACAATCCAACAATATCAACAGCTGTAACTTCAGAATCCACAACTCTTACTTCAACAACAATGTCTACATCTTCAGAAACAGCTGCACCTGTAACAACATCAACAACTACAGCTTCATCGACAACTGAAATTCCCACCACCACAGTTGTGAGTACAGAAACCACAACTATTACTTCAACAGTGGTGCCTACAACAGCAGAAACCACGACTGCAGCTTCTTCAACCACATCTACAACAACAAATAATCCAACAACATCAAGAGCTGTAACTTCTGAATCCACAACTCTTACTTCAACAGCAATGACTACATCTTCAGAAACAGCTGCACCTGTAACAACATCAACAACTACAGCTTCCTCAACTGGAGCTGTACCTTCCACAGTGACATCAGCTCCTATGTCATCTGAAGCTCCAAGTACAACAACATCTCAAACCACATTGCTTCTTACAACCACATATACTTTAGCTCTCACATCTGCTGTTGTGACTTCAGAAGCAACAACGCTTACCTCTTCAACAATGCCTACACCATCAGAAAGTACAACTACACCTGCAGCAAGCACAACTGCAGCTTCCACAACCACAGTGGGGCCTTCCACTACTGTGACTACAACTTCAGAAACTACAACTGCATCCTCAACATCAACGGCTTCCTCAGCTGCGATAGTTCCTTCTACTACTTCTTCATCTCCAACCTCATCTGAATCTCCACTTCAAACCACATCAACAGTTGTCAATCCTGCTCCAATAAGGTCTACAACTTCAGAAAGTACAACTGCACATACAACATCAACCTCAGCTACCACAATGGTACCTTCAACCATTACATCAGCTGCAACCTCATCTGAAGCTCCAAGTACAAAAACAGCTGAAACCACAGTGACATTTGCAGCCACAACTACTGAAACCTCAACTCTTACTTCACCAACAATGTCCACAACTTCAGAAAGTACTCCTGCACCTGCAACATCCACCATTACAGTTTCCTCTTTTATGACTGTACCTCCCACTGCTGTGTCATCTTCAGTCTCATCTGAAACTACAAGTACAACAACACAAGGTCCAGATATATCCACAATTACAGCCACAACAACATCTGCAATTTCATCAACAACAGTCAAAACCCCAACTGCACCCATTACAACCATGACTGTTCTTCCCACCACTACAATTCCAGCTGATATCTCAGCTACAACTACAAGCACAACAACAGCCACCATTCCAAGCTCAACTGCAGCTCAAACAACAACTGCATTTCAAGTAACATCAGGAGATCTTTTAAAAACAACTGTCGTCAATCACATCTACAACAACAAACAATCCAACAATATCAACAGCTGTAACTTCAGAATCCACAACTCTTACTTCAACAACAATGTCTACATCTTCAGAAACAGCTGCACCTGTAACAACATCAACAACTACAGCTTCATCGACAACTGAAATTCCCACCACCACAGTTGTGAGTACAGAAACCACAACTATTACTTCAACAGTGGTGCCTACAACAGCAGAAACCACGACTGCAGCTTCTTCAACCACATCTACAACAACAAATAATCCAACAACATCAAGAGCTGTAACTTCTGAATCCACAACTCTTACTTCAACAGCAATGACTACATCTTCAGAAACAGCTGCACCTGTAACAACATCAACAACTACAGCTTCCTCAACTGGAGCTGTACCTTCCACAGTGACATCAGCTCCTATGTCATCTGAAGCTCCAAGTACAACAACATCTCAAACCACATTGCTTCTTACAACCACATATACTTTAGCTCTCACATCTGCTGTTGTGACTTCAGAAGCAACAACGCTTACCTCTTCAACAATGCCTACACCATCAGAAAGTACAACTACACCTGCAGCAAGCACAACTGCAGCTTCCACAACCACAGTGGGGCCTTCCACTACTGTGACTACAACTTCAGAAACTACAACTGCATCCTCAACATCAACGGCTTCCTCAGCTGCGATAGTTCCTTCTACTACTTCTTCATCTCCAACCTCATCTGAATCTCCACTTCAAACCACATCAACAGTTGTCAATCCTGCTCCAATAAGGTCTACAACTTCAGAAAGTACAACTGCACATACAACATCAACCTCAGCTACCACAATGGTACCTTCAACCATTACATCAGCTGCAACCTCATCTGAAGCTCCAAGTACAAAAACAGCTGAAACCACAGTGACATTTGCAGCCACAACTACTGAAACCTCAACTCTTACTTCACCAACAATGTCCACAACTTCAGAAAGTACTCCTGCACCTGCAACATCCACCATTACAGTTTCCTCTTTTATGACTGTACCTCCCACTGCTGTGTCATCTTCAGTCTCATCTGAAACTACAAGTACAACAACACAAGGTCCAGATATATCCACAATTACAGCCACAACAACATCTGCAATTTCATCAACAACAGTCAAAACCCCAACTGCACCCATTACAACCATGACTGTTCTTCCCACCACTACAATTCCAGCTGATATCTCAGCTACAACTACAAGCACAACAACAGCCACCATTCCAAGCTCAACTGCAGCTCAAACAACAACTGCATTTCAAGTAACATCAGGAGATCTTTTAAAAACAACTGTCGCTTTTACCAGTACATCTTCTGCTCCAGCCACACTTGCACTTTCAACCAAAACAACTTCAAGCCCAAATATGGATTCAGAAACTACAACTGCATCAACAACTACCACTGGAATTATTACAGGTTTCACTAATACAGCAGAATTTCCAGTAGTTCCAATAACATCAAGTTCAAACACAAATTCGTCAACATCACCAGCATCTACAATTCCAGGTCACACATCCATAAAAACAACACCAGCTGAAACTCTTACTAGCAATACTACACCTCTGAACAATACAACAAAAGCAGATGCAACACTTCAAAGTACTTCAAGTTTGCAAACAGAAACTTCAAACATACCCAAAACGTTGTCAACAAATGTGTCCGGTGCAGCAACAGTCACAACCAAATTGATATTCTCATCCTTGTCATCCCTGCCCACTGAAACTTTGGTCCTAGATGCTATTAGTACTCTTCTTAAATCTAGAGAGTCCAAACTCAATGAATCACTGAAGATTGTCAGCTTTACCTATCAGAGTAAGTTTCTTAATTATGAATTAAAAGTAATTTAAATTATGAAATTTTCAACCATTTGGAAAATGTCAAAATTTAACTGATTAAAACTGGGTGTTTCTTTCCACACAGAAATCTCTGAAACTTCCTATGCTGTCATCTTTAATATTATTTTGAATAATATCAGCATGCCTGAGGATCCTGAGCTAAGAAACAGCAGTTATGTGCAAGTGCAAGATGTTGTCAATGATGCGGTACGAAACCAGCATTAACACATTAGCGAAGTTTGGGACCAGTGTAAATCTTCACCAGAGGTTGATGAATGTCTTGATTTTTTTTCCTGCAGCTGAACACTCTTCTGAATGAACCTGGCCAGCAAGTTTTCAAACCAAAATCCTCCAACTTCACGTAAGATGCAAACTCACTTCACAATCTTTATTTCATGTGTCCTCACATTTTACCTTGGAAGCCATGGAAAATAATAATTACAGAAAAAAAAAATCGATGTGGATTAAAGTCCCTTACAGATATCTTCTGTTTGTTGTGTAGGAGCACTTCAAACCAGATTGATGGCAGGATGGAATATATCTTCCAGGATGGAGATGCCATACAACCAATCAGCTTCCTAAATGA
>NW_015505196.1:5825172-5844056 GCF_001515645.1 Sinocyclocheilus grahami | reverse complement strand
GCAAACAGACTTAATGTATATGATATGTACTCACATTTTATGTTAAGTGCATTTACTCAAAAATGTTTAAAAAAAACATCTTTGCACATATAGATCCTTAACAGATATATTCTGTTTTTCCTGCAGAAGCACATCAAACCAAATTGATGGCAGGATGGAATACACCTTCCAGGATGGAGATGCCATACAACCAATCAGCTTCCTAAATGAGCTACATCTGCCAACCACTACAACAGTGCATCCAGAAACAACAACAGGTTTCTCTGTGACCCCTTCAAATCTCATGTAAGTGTTGCTTTTCAATTTTGAGAACAATCAAAAATAGAGAAGTAATTTTACTGCAAACATTCGATGTACATTAAACAAAAGTGGTTTTATTTACAGACCTGGTTCAGCAGTGGTCACAAGCAAGCTGGTGTTCAGCTCCTCATCTCCAGTCCCCAGTGAAGCTCTGGTCCTCAGCGCTATCAACACTCTCCGTAATTCCAGAGAGTCACAGCTCAGTGAATCAGTGCAGGTGCTGAATGTCACCTATGAGAGTAAGTATCATCATCTTCACCTGAAAAGCTTTTGAAATATTAAACTGTCAAATTTTGACAAAAAAAAATAAAACTTTTATATCCAAACAGAAATCACGGCAACCTCCTATGCTGTCATCTTTAAGTTTAATTTGAGTAATCTCAGCATGTCAAAAGATCCTGAGCTAAGAAATGGCACATACCTACAAGCTCAGGGAGTCGCCAATAATGCGGTAAGCATAAAGCATTAACTGAGTACAATTTTTAGGTCCAATATAATTGTTCTCCAGAGTTTCATGAATGTTTGATTTTTCTTCTGCAGCTGAACACTCTTCTGAATGATCCTGGCAGAACAACTTTAAATCCCAAGTCGACAAACTTCATGTAAGATGCAAACAGACTTAATGTATATGATATGTACTCACATTTTATGTTATTAAGTGCATTTACTCAAAAATGTTTTAAAAAAACATCTTTGCACATATAGATCCTTAACAGATATATTCTGTTTTTCCTGCAGAAGCACATCAAACCAAATTGATGGCAGGATGGAATACACCTTCCAGGATGGAGATGCCATACAACCAATCAGCTTCCTAAATGAGCTACATCTGCCAACCACTACAACAGTGCATCCAGAAACAACAACAGGTTTCTCTGTGACCCCTTCAAATCTCATGTAAGTGTTGCTTTTCAATTTTGAGAACAATCAAAAATAGAGAAGTAATTTTACTGCAAACATTCGATGTACATTAAACAAAAGTGGTTTTATTTACAGACCTGGTTCAGCAGTGGTCACAAGCAAGCTGGTGTTCAGCTCCTCATCTCCAGTCCCCAGTGAAGCTCTGGTCCTCAGCGCTATCAACACTCTCCGTAATTCCAGAGAGTCACAGCTCAGTGAATCAGTGCAGGTGCTGAATGTCACCTATGAGAGTAAGTATCATCATCTTCACCTGAAAAGCTTTTGAAATATTAAACTGTCAAATTTTGACAAAAAAAAATAAAACTTTTATATCCAAACAGAAATCACGGCAACCTCCTATGCTGTCATCTTTAAGTTTAATTTGAGTAATCTCAGCATGTCAAAAGATCCTGAGCTAAGAAATGGCACATACCTACAAGCTCAGGGAGTCGCCAATAATGCGGTAAGCATAAAGCATTAACTGAGTACAATTTTTAGGTCCAATATAATTGTTCTCCAGAGTTTCATGAATGTTTGATTTTTCTTCTGCAGCTGAACACTCTTCTGAATGATCCTGGCAGAACAACTTTAAATCCCAAGTCGACAAACTTCATGTAAGATGCAAACAGACTTAATGTATATGATATGTACTCACATTTTACGTTAGTAAGTGCATTTACTCAAAAATGTAAAAAAAAAACACCTTTGCACATATAGATCCTTAACAGATATATTCTGTTTTTCCTGCAGAAGCACATCAAACCAAATTGATGGCAGGATGGAATACACCTTCCAGGATGGAGATGCCATACAACCAGTCAGCTTCCTAAATGAGCTTCGTTTGCCGACAGGTTTGTCAAAACTGACAATGGATTGCAAATGTTGTAACTGCAAGCTTCCTCCATTAATCATTACTTTCTTTTACAGTCGTAACAACAGCCAGTACTCTGACAACTACTCCACAGATAGTGTAAGAGCAGTGACTTCAGTCTGATATTTACTTTTTTCTTTAATTTTAATTTTCATTTCCTACCTTAATGTACATTATTTATTGTCTTTGTAGGCTTGGCAGAGCACTTATATTCATTCGCCTCGTGTTTGTCACACTGGGCCCCCTGCCCAATCCAGATAAAATTCTTGAGGTGGCCAACACTCTGATGAAAACACGTCTCACAACTAAACAAGACACCACAACACAAGACCTGAGTGATCCTGTGAGCTTTGTCAATGTCACATATACGAGTGAGTTTTTCTCTCCTGGTCTGGCTTCGTTTTTGTTCTGAATATGTTATTTAAATTCTAATGTTGTAGATCTGTAGCTTTTATAGCCTATAAGTTAAATTAACAAATAAATAATATTAAGAAATGCATTAGGGAAATTTCATCACCCACATATAACCACACAACTAATTAATTGTATTATATATTTTTAAGAAATAAACGAGACAGCCTATGCTCTCAACTTTGGATTTGAAATCAGCAATATAACCATGACTGAGAAACTTGAACTCAGGAATGGTACCCACCTGTTAATACAAGACTCTATTAACACATTGGTGAGTTGGAGACATTTCAGTAAAGTAGTCTTTTTTTACAAACATTTTTTTTACTTCTTCTCTCTCTCTTTCTCTCTCTCTCTCTCGCTTTCATTTACCACATTAACCTCAACATATTTATAAACAAATTAATCAAATTTTTTCAGCTGGGCAAGATCCTCCTCAGTAACTCCTCAGCTCCTGTCATTAAGTTCCAAGCAGCAGATTTCACGTAAGTTCTGACTCACTTTTTACTTTGATTTGAGCAAATATGTGATGACTACCTGATGACTCTTCATTGGTGTTAGTTGGGAAGTTTTTGTACATGAGTACATGGCTTGTGACTAAAAATTATTTTTAGTTATTGACTTTAGTTTCTCATTGTACATTTCAATCTTCCCACAGGGGTAATTCCACTGTGATTCAGGCCAAAGTAGAGTATGTTTTCTCACCAAGTGACATCAAGCAACCCAGCATCTTTGTTCAGGAACTTCTCCAACTCGCCGAAGGTATTACCATGTCTACACCTGCTGCACTGTCAACCATCTGTTACCCCACAGTTTATATGTCCAAACATACAATCAAATGTTAAACTTCCATTTTTTAAGTTGTCGTGTTTTATATGTCTTGCTTCAAAAACACCAAATGCTGTAATTGAAAGTATGATTCTCCATTAATTATTCATTTCTTTTACAGCGGATACTCTGACAACAACTTCACCACCGATCTTGTAAGACCAATGAGCAATTTTTTTATATATATATTTTTTTTAAAGCTAGTTGTTTTAATTTTCTGTGTTTACATTCCAATAATGTATCAACTTTTTTTTATGCAGGAGTAGGAGGGCAATTATTAGGATTCGTCTCGAGTTTATCACACTGGGCCCAAGACCAAGCGAGAATAGTGTTCTGGAGTTGGTTAAATCTATACTGGCTGCAAATGTCACAACTAAACTAACTGCCAGAACAGTAAGCGTTAGTGAACCTGTGACCTTGGCGAATGTCGTCTATTTGGGTGAGTTTTGCTCTATTTTCATGCTCCATTTTTGTTGTGAATATAACATTTGTATGCAAATGCTGCATCTGTTGTAATCATGTAGTCCTTATTTATGACTTCCTTTGAAGGAAAATAATAATTAAAAAGCAGTCAATAATTATGCATAGTGAAAATGGATAATGGAATACCACGACCCATATATAGTCACACAACTAATTATTTTTGTCATTTATTTTAAAGCAATTAATGACACTGCCTACGCACTCATCTTTGCATATGAAATCAGCAAAGTATCACTGACAGAGTTAAAATGGAATGAAACCTATCAAGTAATCCAAAAGAAGATAAATGACTTGGTGAGTTGGAGAGGCTTGGATATTGTTGTCCTGAAATTGCCCTATTTTAGTCATTAACTATTGTTTTTTTTTAACTGATGCACTCTACAGGTGATCCAGATCCTAAAGGACCCCTCAGTTAATCTGCTCATTCCAGCCAATTTCAAGTGAGTTCTGATCCACTGCTATTTACTTTGTCTTGAGAAGAAATGTCTAAATTAATTGAAGAAAACTGCTTTTATGATACATAGGTGAATGAATGGTAAGATCATTTTTAGATATTTACTTTTGTTTCTCATTGTACGTTTTAATCTCTCCACAGGGATAATCTCACCGTGATTGAGGCCAATGTTACGCATGTTTTCTCACAATATGGCAGCAACACGGGTGCCGGTTTCTTGGTCAGTGCCCTTTTCACGGCTTTTACCACACCAGTTCCAACCACCATGAACACTACAATCTTAAACAACAGTACAAACGTAGCATGGATTGTGGCTATCATTGTCCCCTGCGCTATTGTCATCGGGCTCGTACCTTGCTGGATTCTCCTTTGCGTAAGTATTAGGATGACTGAATGTCAAATATGTGCATTGGTAGTGAAGCGATTAATGACAACAGACATGTGTTATTCTTACGGTAAAAACAGACGTAGATCTTCCTTTTAAATGTGGTATATAATTGTGTATGTACATCTGTATAAAATTCCCTTCCATGATGCTAACTCTCACTTTGTCTGTTGATGTGTTTAGTGTTTGCTGTGTGGTTGCTGTGCAGCAATCAGAAGACGTTGGCACAGAAGACGATCATACAATGTACAGTACACAACTCGAAACAGCCTCTTCTAGAGAGTTCAGAGATATTTGACAAAAACAGGACTGACCACCAATGATAACATAAAAATCATGGTTTTTGGATATTCAAAATGCAATTCAATGCTGCCTCTTTTAAGGTAACGAAAGTACTATGTCAATGCTTATATTATAAATTATTTATTGTATTATGCCTGTATTGCTAGACAAACAAGTGCTCTATAAAATGTTCCTAAATGTGATGTTTGAATTCTTCCTATAGTGTATAATGAAATTGTATTGTTCTTATTTATTTGTATTTATTGTAATATTCTGTTCATCGTTTACAATTAATTAGCTTTTGCAAATCATTAGTCTGCTTGACATAACGCAGTTTCATTTAAAGGGACTAAGCTGGAACTTTGGAATTACAGCTATTATTTCTTCATACTCCATGCACTTTATAATGTAAAGCAAAGGTAAAGCAAGCTCATGCTGTAAAGGAAATGTAAAGCAAATGTATGCAAGTATTTGGCATGGACATGTTTAACTGCAAAAAACTGTAATAAAAATACTAGATTAATAAAGAATACAGAACAATACAGAAGTTTGTGTTTCTCTTTGTAATGTAAATATAAAGTTTACTCATTATTGGCCTTAGTCTTGAACATCAAAGCTGTTTATATGGTAAACAATATTACCCAGAATTCTGTGAATATATATATATATATATATATTATTATTATTATTTTTATTTTTATTTTTTTCTAGTTTTGATCTGCGGACATGTTTAACTGCAAAAAACTGTAATAAAAATACTAGATTAATAAATATATATATATTATTATTTTTAATTAGGTGGAAATAAATGCATATATTTACAATCTATTCAAGATGTATTCAACAAATGAAAGTTCCACAACTAATGGATATCTTCTGAGCCACTGTTCATTTGTTGAGGTTATGCTTAACTTCATAGCTCAGATCAAGTCCAGGTTTAATGTCAGATGTGCAACAACATTGCAGTCAGTGGGCTTCTTTGGTTAGATTAAAATAAAATACAAAAAAATAAATAAAAAAGGTTGTTTTGCAATAATAAATAGCCTACATAGCGGTAATGATACAGGGAAGATAGAAAAAAGTCCAGCAACCATAAATGCATATTATAAGTTGTATTAAATCTTAAATGTCAATCAATATGAAAATTAGCATACATTAACAGAACATAAAACTGATCATTGATAAAGCCAGTTCAAAATTATTGTTTCATTTTGTTTGCATACTTGAATTAATTATTCATAATTATTTATTATTAATAATTATGTATTCATAAATCAGAAAATACTGTCAACAGCCAGAAAAAAAAGAAAATGTACTTTTACCTTTTCAGAAATAAATCATTAGAAATAAATAAATCCTTTTAAAACATAACTAATTTAGAGAGAGAGAAAAAGCCTTTCAAAGTAAGTATTATAATTGAAATCTACTTAGGCTATATAAACAGATGAATTGCAATGAAATAAAGACTTACCTCCCAAAATTGGCCAGTGCATAAATATTGTTTAGCCTGTAGTGTCTTTATTTATTTAGTTAGTTAGTTAGTTAGTTAGTCACTGTGTCCATTCCTCATTAACTTCTCAGTCCATACCAGTATTTAACATCCGAAATATTCCAAATGAACCGCTATGTTCACTCAGTTGTGATACTGTGCTAAAGTAAACATAATGTTTATGGACACATGAAATTAGCTTGGTAGCATGAGAGCTTTTATTTTAAAAAGCACAAGCGGATGTTGTCGACTCATTGGCCAGCTTCGCGTTTGAAGAGAGCTAGACCCGTATGCATACTCATTTGGAAGGGTTTATTGTATGGACTGATTCACTGTTATTAAAGGAGCTTAATCTAAACAGATTACAGCGCAATGGCAAATATGATAACGTTTCAGACGCAAATCGCTTCAGTTATGGAAGTACTCGCAAACGCCGCTGTGGCCGAAATCTGCAAACTTGTTGAGGAAAGCTATAGCGAATTACAGCTTGAAATATCTCAAACACAAAAGGACAATAACCTCCTTAAAAAGAAATTGAAAGTGTTAGAAATCCGAGATTCGTTTTATAGAAGAGCACACAAACTAAGAAACGAATCAACTGCCTTGACAAAAACAGAAGTTCACGCAAAAGCATCAGGTAAAGAGGTGATCATGGACGTGGCCATTTAAACAATATTTGTTGGTGATGTCGGACTGATTCCGTTATATTAAAAGTCACTATTATAACTTATTAATTACTAATGGAGAACGTAATATGCTTGTTTCCAGGGCGAATTAGTGTGAAACTTGCTTCTCTGTGTAATGAGGGTAGGACTGAAGATGAAGCTCGCTCCGGTAAAGTCTCGCATCTTCAACACGAAAGGCTAGACCAGGTTTGCATTTAGTAAATTGGGTGTTATTACCTTCATCTTTTTTTTTGTCTTGTGCTGGTGTTTTATACACTTCAAACTGCAAACCAGCTGTTATCTGTTGTGTTCAGTTTGATAGTTCCACCTTTTTCTTTGTTCAATATCTTGCAGCACTCAAAACGGTCTTCCTACAGTGCTTATACTTCCCCATTTATCACAGAGTTCGTCTTTTGTATGATTAGCATTCCAATGATACTTGAAGAACAAAAAAAGTTGAACTTGATCCCCTTAAGATAAACTATTTGGCATAAATATTATGCAAGTGTGCATTTCCTTTCAGCAACTTCAGGTACTGTGTGTCGCTTACTATTATTTAGTTGTTGATAGATAGATAGATAGATAGATAGATAGATAGATAGATAGATAGATAGAAAACAGTTGTACTGCTTAACATTTTTGTGGAAAGTTCAAAAGAACAGCATTTATTTCAAATAGAAATCTTTTGTAATACTGTAAATGTCCTTTTTTATCTGTATAATGCATGTTTGCGCAATAAAAGTATTGATTTATTTGAAAGTATTAATTTATTTGATTTATTTTGAATATTGGTGTATATGCCATCTCTACATATCTGGATATACTGGCATATGGGGAATGTTGGGGAAGTCGTGGCCTAATGGTTAGAGAGTCGGACTCGTAACCCAAAGGTTGCGGGTTCGAGTCTCGTACTGGTAGGGATTGTAGGTGGGGGGAGTGAATGTACAGTGCTCTCTCCCACCTTCAATACCATGACTGAGGTACCCTTGAGCAAGGCACCGAACCCCCAACTGCTCCCCGGGCGCTGCAGCAAAAAATGGCTGCCCACTGCTCTGGGTGTGGGTGTGATCACTGCTGTGTGTGTGCACTTTGGATGGGATAAATGCAGAGCACTAATTCCTAGTATGGGTCACCATACTTGGCCACATGTCACTTAACTTTTTTCACTTCACTTCACTTTTGTAGGCCATTGAAAAATCCATGTCAGATGACCACTAATTGCTACTGCTGAAAAAAAAACTGATTTTTTCCATAAACATATGCTCTCAGGAGTCATGCCAACATTGTGCTTTTCATCAGTCTGTAGGGGATAACGAACCAGATGTTCTTCTTATTAAAGAAGAGAGACCTGGCAATGTGAGGTGTGAACACTCGGAAAGAGAAACAGAGACTGCTGAAAACCGTGAGTATGGTGTATTCATTTTAGGGAATAAGTGCATTACCTAGTGGTCAGATCTGTGATTAGTTGATGTCAACAGAATGAAAAAAATAAGGCTTTTAAGGAGAACTGATCCAATCAAATAATGATGTAAGGTAACACTTTATTTTAAGGTGTCCTTGTTACACGTTACATGTACTTACTGTTAAAATAACAAGAAATTATGCAGAATTACATTCAAGTAACCCTAATCCTAACCCTAACCATATAGTAAGTACATATTGTTAATTAATATTACTCGGTACTTAAATGTATAATTACACTGTAACAAGGACACCTTAAAATAAAGTGTTCCACGTTGCAGGTAAAGACGACAACCAGTACAGGAGTGCTAGAGTCTTTGTAACAGTCCACAGAGAAAACTTCATAGACCAGAACTCAGTCCAGCACTGCCATCAAGAGGTAAGAAACTGTATTTCTCAAATCAGTGAGCTCAGTTGGCCACTAATAATTTATCAGGAATCATGGCAGCATTGTGCTTTTTATCAGTCTGTAGAGGATGACGAGCCAGATGTCCTCATTATTAAAGAGGAGAGACCTGACAGCATGAGGTGTGAACAGTCAGAAAGAGAAACAGAGACTACTGAAAACCGTAAGTGTGTGTACAAATTAATCCAGAGAAGTAATTAGAAATTAAATAATTGGTAATATATGCAATATTACTAATTATTTGATTTCTAATTATCTGGTAACATATGGTGGAATAGATTCATAAATTGTCAAATATATGTTAAAGTTATTAGTTATTACAATTAATAATAGTGTTATTTGTCTTATCTCTTTATTGCATATTTTATTTTATATTTATTTTCCAGAGAAAATATTTAAACATGACAAACCTTTGAGTGAATATTGAGATTAAAATTTAAATTCATCCTTGTTTACTATTCGTGATACACTTGCTTTCCTGGTAAGACGACACACAGTACGGGAGTGCAGGAGTTTTTGTAACAGTCCACAGAGATAACTTCATAGACCAGGACACAGTCCAGCACTGCCATCAAGAGGTTAGTGTGAGAGATAGCATACCTGCATTTGTTTACAAATCAGGCTCATGACAGACTCATACTACCTCTCTTTCCCCCGCTACACACGGCTTCTCTTTTTGTTAACATAGGATTAATATTGTTACCTATTCCTAGTAAGCATTTTAGTTGTGGTCTAGTATATTCAGATTTAACATGAACTGACAATGTAAAAATACTTCTAAAGCATTTATTTATGTCATTTATTAATGCATTATTAAAATAAAAAAAGTTGCAAATAACGGTTATTGGAGTAATTTGAATAAGTACATTTCAGTTTCTGCTTCAAAATGTCATGTTTTTTCAGTGTGTTACAGTACATTGTGTGATTACAATATGATGTTTTTAAATTATTTGTAAAATTTACTAGCATTTTCTGAGTGAAATTTGTTTCAAAGTGCTTTTTTTTTGTCAGGGTATTCTGTTATTGCGTCCAATGGCTCTAAGCTAACTTGAACAGTTGTATTTTTATTAACTAACATGTAAGAGTTTTACTTAATGCATTAACTAATATTAACTAATGGGACTTTATTGTAAAAAGTGTTTCAAACCAATCATATTCAATTAGTGTATTTCATGGTACAGAGATTGTATGTCTAGAATACAGAAACAATTGCTTTCTGCTAAAATTGCCTGTAGCATTCAAAAATAATAAAATTAACCATCAATGATCTGTTCCTCTGGCAGTCCAATGGAATGCAACCTGATCTCCTTGAGGACGATGATATTGGTGAAGATGCACATTTACTAAGCAGTAAATAGAAAATTCTTGTTGTAACTGACATAATTACTAAATACAGTATTTGCTCATTTTTTTATTGCTTACTGGTTTCCATTTACGCATGTTGTATTTCTAAACAGGTGAAACCAGAATGGAGAGACATTGTGATGGAGATACAGGGACTAACCTGCAGCCTGTCCCTTCCTATCCTTCATGGGTTTCCAGGAGATTTGACAGAACCACAAATCATGCCTCCTATGCTGAATCTGAATGCAATGGAGGACCTTCTGTGAATCAGTGTTTGATGTACAGAGGGAGCGCAGGTCCCACGTGTTCCTATGCAACTCCAATGGACTCTAATGGCTTGTCTATGTCTGATATGGAAGGCCATTTAACACACGGCGATGAAGGTAACGTCATTTCTCAATCCGAACGGTCCCCTTTCTCGCCGTGCTTTTCTTTCAAACAGTCAGACTCGCCTCTGATGCAAAGGAAAGACAAGTTTATGTGTAAACATTGTGGAAAAGCATTCTCTCAACCCAGCACTCTCCTCTTGCATCAAAAACTTCATAACAGGGAGAGGCTTCACCACTGTACACTCTGCGGTAAGCGATTTAGTCAGGCATCTAGTCTCAAAAGACACCATAGCATCCACAGAGGTGAAAAACCATTCAGTTCATGAACTATTTTCAGATCAGAGAATAGCATTGTATATATGTGTGTGTGTGTGTGTGTGTGTATATACAGTGGGTACGGAAAGTATTCAGACCCCCTTAAATTTTTCACTCTTTGTTATATTGCAGCCATTTGCTAAAATCATTTAAGTTAAGAGTCACAGACATGATACCATGGCTTGAGGAAATGTTGCTTTGGTGACCTCAATGGCCAGTCCTCCAGAGGCCAGAGCCAAATCCACAGAGACCTGATTTAAGGGATTGGAGATCCTGGTGGAGTAATACTGACTCTGGCCCTGATTTGGATCCTCGCTCCTCCGGCGAGCAGCAAGACTGTTAGTCAACATGAAGTTCACCTATAAAAAAGTAGCAAAGAAAATGTGATTTATTGACTTACACAGTTTAGCAACTCTCTCATCTATTTAGACCTACCAAATAATGTCAAAAGCAGAACTACCAAATCATAAAAATAATATATACAATTAAATGTGTAACCAATCAGCCAATGAGTAACCAACACTCTTATAAGGACTTCTTTCTTTTTTCATGAACTATTTTCAGATCAGAGAATAGCATTGTATATGTGTGTGTGTGTGTATATATATGGCTGTATTAGATCAAAAGGTTGCTTCTACTAAATACTGAGCAAAGGGTCTGAATACTTAGGACCATGTGATATTTCAGATTTTCTTTTTTAATAAATCTGCATAAATGTCAACAATTCTGTGTTTTTCTGTCAATATGGGGTGCTGTGTGTACATTAATGAGGAAAAAAAATTAACTTAAATGATTTTAGCAAATGGCTGCAATATAACAAAGAGTGAAAAATTTAAGGGGGTCTGAATACTTTCCGTACCCACTGTATATATATATATATATATCCCCTACACTGCCTTTATAACAACTGATGCTGTCAATCACTTTGGTTCGGTGTTGACTTAATATCTCCCAAAAATTATTATTGTTAATAATTGTGTATCTCTGATTGAGATATTCCATGGGGAAAAGAGATCAGATTATCTGGATGCAAAATTTATATATGTGGACAAAGGTAAATGTGCTGTTCTGATTGGGTAATGATCCAGTCTGGCATGTTAATGCCAACTGAAAAAAGGCCATTATAGTCAGTTTTGAAACTTTGATACCTGTTCTATTCAGTTGCACAATATGATGCTGAAAGCAAGAAAGTGTCTTGTGTGGACTGTGAACAGTACCCCACTTCTGAATTTCTCCAATGGTTCTTCTTGTGGGATTTACTTAGGTCTGTCATTCGGGGACACATTTAATAAACTGATCATGGCATCTGATTAAAAAATAGTAAACATACCTCAAAAAGTTAAGAGTCTCCCAAAAAAACGTCTAATGTCTTCCAGGAGTTCTCTGGTTGCAGCGATGGCCTTGTGGGGACTCTCAGTTTGCATCTGTTCTGTCAGAAATATGTCCTCGTCTAAAAAAGTCACGAAAAGGCTGGGACAGATGATATCGTTCTTTCTATTGACACACCTGTAGAGTATGTAGAGCCTCGCCCAACCGCTTTCTTGCGGTTTCATATTTGCCTCTTGGCTGAAACAGAAAAGACATGCAAATACTGACATGAAGTATTTTCCTTTTGAATAGATTGCATCTCTCTCACGGTCTTCATTCATGAAAATGAATGGATAGACACATTCGATGCATCTAGGTCCTTTTTTAATATTCAATCACTGCACATTCACTGTTGTCCATGTCACTAGAAAATGGACCTGCGCGTACAGACTGTTTGCAGACATCAGCAGACTGTGACGTTGGTCTTTAGTATGACATGAACTTGCAAGTTCAAAAAAAGTTGGTAAAAGAAAATTCTGTTCAGTCATTTTTAGCCCAGCTACCTTTGCAGCTCACAATGTTTTAAATATGTTGTCATAATGTGTATTTCTGATGTACTAATTTATTTATACCCTCAAAATGTAAAAAAGGTTCATAACCACAACAAAATAATAACTCCTGTCTTCACCCACCAGCACAAAATGTCTTCCTTGTTGGAGTGCCTGAGCCTTACAGACTTCTGCTGTTGTTTGTGAAATTGCTTTTTTGCGTTATTTCTTGGTGGGTAATGGAACTAGTTAGGAGAACCTTGAAAGCCAGAAACCATTCTTCATTGTGCAGAATGACAAAGAGGATGATAATTTTATAGAGCGAACTTTGAGACATTTTGGCTTAATCTGAAAAATAAATAAATCAATCAAACAGTAAGATATGCATAATCACATATACCTCAATTCTTGATAACAGCCTGAAGAGGATTCTCTGCTGGTTATCCTTCAGAAAATCATGCAGATTGTATATTTTCTATTAAATTTCATTGAATTAATTTTGTATTGGATTGGCCTTCAATCTGTGACCCTCTTAAAGACCTAAACCTGTTCACATATCAACGTTGCCACAATGTTTTACTTAATGAATTGTCATGACGTTTGAAGTCATTTCTCCTCAATTCTACTGTAAATCGTTCTA
Source organism: Sinocyclocheilus grahami (assembly GCF_001515645.1). Classification (NCBI taxonomy): domain Eukaryota; kingdom Metazoa; phylum Chordata; class Actinopteri; order Cypriniformes; family Cyprinidae; genus Sinocyclocheilus; species Sinocyclocheilus grahami. The sequence continues at coordinate 5,830,637 of NW_015505196.1, read as the reverse complement.
CCCTCCTTATGATGGATCATTTATATGTCAGTCTAGAAGGTGGCCCTTAAATTAAGGAATGCGCCTCAAACAGGTTTTACTGTATTTATCTGTCGGTTTAGCTGAACTACTTTGTCTGGACAGTCTATAGGTTACTTTCAGTAGAAAGATTTGCACAAAAATTGCATGAATAGCAATCACTGTATCGCAACGATACTTTCACTTTTGCACAAAACGCAATTCATTGTTAGCCTAGATGTTTTCTGTGAAGTTAAGCTGGTTGCAAAGCACTACCAGTTCCTGCCTGAACTGAAAATGACATCTGTTTTGGCATATGTTATGTTCTGAAACATTTTTTTTATATTTCTATTGACTAACTTTTTGGAGTGAAGTATAGAAATGTATTAGGCTATTAATAATCAATGTTGTAGACAATTTCCATGTTTTGGGAAAATGTGCTTCTTGGTTTCACTGATTATCCTAAAAGGATGATGAATGATTTAATTACTCTTATTGTCAGAAATTTGACTGAATTTAAAATACATAAACTTGATAAGTGTTAATCTATAGAAATATTAAATGTGTAGTTTACCCCCCAAAAATGAAAATTCTAACATCACAAGAACGCGACACACACGTCTCCCGGAAATCCTGCATAATTCAACCAATCCGGTGACGACTTCGAAATTCCTGAAGTGTTTCCACTTTTGTGTGCTGTATGCATCAGACTTTCAGCCAACGGTCCGTGGGCGTGACTCACGTCTGAGGCTGAGACTAATATATAGCCTACTTCTGTAGAACACAAAAGAAGATGGGAAAGTCTTTCACTGTATGGTCAAAAGACATTTATCAAAATATCTTTGTGTGTGTGCCTGTTTTTCTATTCTGGTGGGACTTAAACCTGAATACACACAGACTCATGGGAACTCGTGTCACGGTGGGGACCTAAATTGAGGTCCTCACGGGTAAACAAGCTAATAAATCACACAGAATTAAGTTTTTTGAAAATCTAAAAATGCAGAAAGTTTCCTGTGAGGGGTAGGTTTAGGGGTAGGGTTGGTGTAGGGCAGGGGTGTCCAAACTCAGTCCTGGAGGGCCGATGTCCTGCAGAGTTTTGCTCCAACTTGCCTCAACACACCTGCTGGTAAGTTTCTAGCATGCCTAGTAAGAGCTTGATTAGCTGGTTCAGGTGTGTTTGATTGGGGTTGGAGCTAAACTCTGCAGGACACCGGCCCTCCAGGACCGAGTTTGGGCACCCCTGGTGTAGGGCAATAGAATATATGGTGTGCACAGTAGAAAAACCATTACGCCTATGGAGAGTCCCCACAAGGATAGCTGACCAGACTGTGTGTGTGTGTGTTCTACAAAAGAAATAAAGCCATTTTGATTTTGAACGACACGATGGTGATGACTAAAGGGTGATGAGTAAATGCTGTCAGAGCTTATATTTTTTAATTTTCATTGAAGGTGTCTGCAGCAAAAGTATGCCGCTGGAGGACTTTTATTTTGAATAACAGTGAACATGCATCTACGATTGTCGTCAGCTTCGCAAAAGAAATGCGGAAGTGTCCGTGCTGCTGATTAAGTTCAGTAGCGTGCTGACACGTACATAAGGTAAAATATAAATTATGCTTGCCTTGTTATAGTTAATTTGCCCGTCGCGTCGTTCACATTTATTACAGAAATAATGCGAACTGCAGACGTGTTAAATAGACACTGACGAGCTGAACCTCATTCATTCGCTCGCTCGCTCGCTCGCTCGCTCGTTCATTCATTCACGTCCTCATTCTTTTGTTCAGCTAGCCAGCTGTTTATACAATTTGCAGCATCTTGTACACAGACAGTGTACAATTGTAGTCCTATTTTAGGGGCATATATTCCCGTAAATGCATTATTATGTGCTAACTGTAGTCAAAACCTCTTGACTTGTGGTGATTTGCAGGTGTATTTGAATGACTGTCGTCCCCAGACCAGCTTGCTCAGGTCAAAAGAAAGATGGGTAGGCGGAGGAAGAGGGTTGCAACAGGTGATGGTGTACCTAGCCCAAGAAAGGAGGAAAAAACACCAGCTCCCCCACGCAAGGAGAAGAAGAAGAAAACTGACATTGGGAAGGTGTTTATCAATATATCCATTGGTTTGTGTATCTTCAGTCTTATCTGGTTCTTCTATGCCCTTTATATGCGCTCATCCTTGGCCAGGAGGGTTGTGACCTTGCACCCCTCTCCACCGGTCTTGGATGCTAATAGCTCAAGTCCTGCTGTGTCTCCTGAAAGATATTGGGGTACCTATCGTCCCCAGGTGTACTTCGGGATGAAAACAAGAAGTCTCAGATCTGTTGTGACAGGTGGGGTGATTCCGATGGACACTTTATGCACCACTTCTATATATTTACTTGCCTTTGTGATGACTTGAGGTTATTACAAGCCTGCATTTTTTCTATTGATTTAATTAGGCTTAATGTGGATGCGTCAGTTTGCTGAAATGGATGGAAATCTTAGGCACACTTGCGAGCAAGGGGACCATTTGCTGGGCTACGGATGGCTAATGCATGACGGCGTCTCTTTTGGAGTCCAGGAGGTCCATGACCGTGAATTCACCCTGACCACAGAGTTTGTGAAGCGTATGGGTGGAGATCATGGTGGAGACTGGACTTGGAGGATTACTGCAAAACAACATGTAAGTTAAGAGTAATGCTCTTACTCACAGAATTAAGTTTTTTGAAAATCTAAAAATGCAGAAAGTTTCCTGTGAGGGGTAGGTTTAGGGGTAGGGTTGGTGTAGGGCAGGGGTGTCCAAACTCAGTCCTGGAGGGCCGATGTCCTGCAGAGTTTTGCTCCAACTTGCCTCAACACACCTGCTGGTAAGTTTCTAGCATGCCTAGTAAGAGCTTGATTAGCTGGTTCAGGTGTGTTTGATTGGGGTTGGAGCTAAACTCTGCAGGACACCGGCCCTCCAGGACCGAGTTTGGGCACCCCTGGTGTAGGGCAATAGAATATATGGTGTGCACAGTAGAAAAACCATTACGCCTATGGAGAGTCCCCACAAGGATAGCTGACCAGACTGTGTGTGTGTGTGTTCTACAAAAGAAATAAAGCCATTTTGATTTTGAACGACACGATGGTGATGACTAAAGGGTGATGAGTAAATGCTGTCAGAGCTTATATTTTTTAATTTTCATTGAAGGTGTCTGCAGCAAAAGTATGCCGCTGGAGGACTTTTATTTTGAATAACAGTGAACATGCATCTACGATTGTCGTCAGCTTCGCAAAAGAAATGCGGAAGTGTCCGTGCTGCTGATTAAGTTCAGTAGCGTGCTGACACGTACATAAGGTAAAATATAAATTATGCTTGCCTTGTTATAGTTAATTTGCCCGTCGCGTCGTTCACATTTATTACAGAAATAATGCGAACTGCAGACGTGTTAAATAGACACTGACGAGCTGAACCTCATTCATTCATTCGCTCGCTCGCTCGCTCGCTCGCTCGTTCATTCACGTCCTCATTCTTTTGTTCAGCTAGCCAGCTGTTTATACAATTTGCAGCATCTTGTACACAGACAGTGTACAATTGTAGTCCTATTTTAGGGGCATATATTCCCGTAAATGCATTATTATGTGCTAACTGTAGTCAAAACCTCTTGACTTGTGGTGATTTGCAGGTGTATTTGAATGACTGTCGTCCCCAGACCAGCTTGCTCAGGTCAAAAGAAAGATGGGTAGGCGGAGGAAGAGGGTTGCAACAGGTGATGGTGTACCTAGCCCAAGAAAGGAGGAAAAAACACCAGCTCCCCCACGCAAGGAGAAGAAGAAGAAAACTGACATTGGGAAGGTGTTTATCAATATATCCATTGGTTTGTGTATCTTCAGTCTTATCTGGTTCTTCTATGCCCTTTATATGCGCTCATCCTTGGCCAGGAGGGTTGTGACCTTGCACCCCTCTCCACCGGTCTTGGATGCTAATAGCTCAAGTCCTGCTGTGTCTCCTGAAAGATATTGGGGTACCTATCGTCCCCAGGTGTACTTCGGGATGAAAACAAGAAGTCTCAGATCTGTTGTGACAGGTGGGGTGATTCCGATGGACACTTTATGCACCACTTCTATATATTTACTTGCCTTTGTGATGACTTGAGGTTATTACAAGCCTGCATTTTTTCTATTGATTTAATTAGGCTTAATGTGGATGCGTCAGTTTGCTGAAATGGATGGAAATCTTAGGCACACTTGCGAGCAAGGGGACCATTTGCTGGGCTACGGATGGCTAATGCATGACGGCGTCTCTTTTGGAGTCCAGGAGGTCCATGACCGTGAATTCACCCTGACCACAGAGTTTGTGAAGCGTATGGGTGGAGATCATGGTGGAGACTGGACTTGGAGGATTACTGCAAAACAACATGTAAGCAAAGAGTAATGCTCTAACAGTTTGTGTTTAACAGCCAGCACTAACTGATTTACTCTTTTAATATTGTCAAATACAAGGATATTTAAATTCTAATATAATAGGAGTAAAATAGCACAAACGTATTCATTGTTTTTAATGCACGTAGCCAGGGGATGTCAGGGTTGTCACAGTCCTGGAAAACCTGAAAATAGCAGTAAATTAAAAAAAAAATTTGTAACAAATACATTTGTTTATGCATTTTAACAAAAAAAAGTAATGGAGCTTTATATATATATATATATATATATATTCCATTGCAAGAAATTGCTCCTTATTAGGACAATCTCTATAAAATGTTTATCCATTAAGCAGAAATGACTTCAAACGTCATGACAATTCATTAAGTAAAACATTGTGGCAACGTTGATATGTGAACAGGTTTAGGTCTTTAAGAGGGTCACAGATTGAAGGCCAATCCAATACAAATTAATTCAATGAAATTTAATAGAAAATATACAATCTGCATGATTTTCTGAAGGTCAGATACTGTAAAGTATGGTAGAAGACGTAGTTTATCAGATCCACATAACATCACAGCTTTCTGTTAGTACCATTAATATGATATAAAGTGGTTACTTCTGATAAACACAAAATCATACAAACGTTTAGAATTATAGTTTTTTTTCAGTATCGAAATTGCTTCCTCGCATGAAGTCGGTCTTTGTTTCTGATTGGCAGAGCACTGCTTCCTCGGCTCCTGTGATCTCGCTGATGTTCTACGCTGCTACAGATGTTCAAGGTTCCTTGCAGGCCCATGTAGAAGAGAAAAATCGCTTGAGCTCTGTGACTGGAACATCTGAGGAGCTTGGCAACTTCAAGATTACGTTTGGCAAGCCCACTGCAGGGGAAGGTGCAAGTGGCAAATATGCCAGGTATCTTACATTTCTTGTGCACTACAAGCTTTTGTAGTAAGCAGTATTGTTAACAATAGTAATAGAGAGGATTGTCGATTTTTAGTTGTAATATATATTCATTATATATATATATATATATATATATATATATATATATATATATATATATATATATATATATATATATATATATAT
>NW_015505196.1:5821993-5825147 GCF_001515645.1 Sinocyclocheilus grahami | reverse complement strand
CAAATAAGGTTTTCTGTCATATTATTATTTTAACAAGTTACTGTATTTTTTACTGTTTTTCTTTTCAGATATAATTACTTGCAAACTAAGAGCCCTGGTCTCGATAAGCTAACCGATATAGTGAAGAACAGCCTAAATCACAAGTTTACTTTCAGTCCTTCCAAAGGTGAAAAAAGATCGTATTTTGCCGTGGATTCTTACAAAGTCACTAACCACCAGAACCAACAGAAAGATCCCAAGATGGAGAGTGATTTTGTGGTGCATCAAGTAACTGTACAAACCCCTTTCCAGATTGAAGTTTTGTTTGAATCCGGGAGCTTCCGGGAACGACCGATTCAGCTTGTGGGCTCGGTTCTGACAGATGAGCTGGAGAAGCGTAAGCTGGCATTTGATGAGAAGTTTGAGAGTTCATTTGGCCTCCAAGCTAAAGGGTTCACATCTTCAAAGATCGAATTTGCTAAGGCAGCTTTAAGCAACATGCTTGGTGGTATGGGATATTTCTTCGGACAGTCGGTTGTCCAGTCGGCTTACAACGAGCACCCTGTGCTTTACCCTGAGGGTCCACTGTTTACGGCAGTACCATCTCGCTCTTTCTTTCCAAGGGGCTTTCTTTGGGACGAAGGATTTCATCAGCTTCTCATTAGCAAATGGGACACTCAGTTAACACAGGAGGTCATTGCGCACTGGCTCGATCTTATCAATGTAGAGGGCTGGATCCCACGCGAACAAATCTTGGATGATGAAGCTCGTAGCAAAGTACCATCCGAGTTTATCGTGCAGCACAACGAAAACGCTAACCCGCCCACGCTCTTCCTGGCCCTACAGGAGCTACTGGAACAGCTGGATGCTCAACCAGAGTTGTCGTCCTCTCAAACCATGATTCCTTTCCTGAGAAGGTTGTACCCAAGACTGCAGATTTGGTTTGAGTGGTTTAACACCACACAAGCTGGACCAATTGCCAACTCCTACCGCTGGCGAGGCCGGGACAAAGACACCAACCTTTTCCTAAATCCCAAAACCTTGACCTCTGGCCTGGATGACTACCCACGGGCTTCCCACCCATCTGCTGATGAGAGGCATGTGGACTTGTATTGCTGGATGACCCTGGCCTCTGGCATCATGGCAAATGTGGCACGAATACTTGGGGAACCCCACCAGGTGTACGAAAACACCCATCATGCTCTCAGCAATAATGATCTGTTAAACAAACTGCATTGGTCTGAGAATCTGCACGCCTTCAGTGATTACGGAAATCACACTCAGGCGGTCTCACTTCAGCAGGAGAAAGTGTTCGTGCCTCCTGGACAACCACGGCACCAGTTCCCAGTCGCACGGTTGGTTCGCTCTGTTCGTAAAGCCCCTAAGCTGCAGTACGTGAATGCGTTAGGCTATGTTAGCCTTTTTCCGTTCTTGCTACAAATTCTGACACCAGAATCGCCAAAAATGGAGCATATTTTGCGGGACATTCAAGATCCTGACCGCCTTTGGACACCCTATGGCATGCGCTCGCTCTCGCGCTCAGATCCCCTCTACATGAAGAGGAACACGGAACACGATGCCCCCTACTGGCGAGGACCGATCTGGATCAACATCAACTACCTGGCAGTTAGAGCACTGCATTACTATGGCAGCATAGATGGGCCACACAAAGAGAAGGCAGCTACCCTATATCAAGAGCTCAGGACTAATCTCATCAATAATGTTTACAAGCAGTATATGGACACTGGATACATCTGGGAACAGTACAATGATAGCACTGGAAGGGGACAGGGTAGCCACCCCTTTACTGGCTGGTCGGCTCTGACAGTACTGATAATGGCTGAAGAGTATTGAAAATCAGTAGGCCAGAATCAGAATGATAAATTAAGATGCTCAACTGGTGCCATATGTTTGTTAAAACAATGTGTAATTCATTTTTACATAATTTTACAGAATTTAGATAACTGGTGGACTTTTTATTTGTTCATTTAAATAATAACGAAGAGTCCTGGTTAAATATTTCAGTTTTACGTCCAGTTTAATGTGATTGTATCCTCAGGTTTGAATCAGACAAAACAATATCATCTGTGTGAACCAGGAGGAGACAGTGCACTTATTTTGGTCCATTGCTGTTTGGCTTCATTTAACAGAATAAATTAAAAACTTTTTATAAAATCATTCTTCAGTTGAATTGAATCCTTTACTTTATACTCAAATCATATCTACTTATGGATGATGATTTTTTTAAGTGGTATGTAATTTACTCTGATTATAAACTAGGGTTGGAGATTTGCTCTCTTCTATATGTAATTCATGTGTTATAATTGGAATTGAATTGGCCACGCTTCACGGGGAGATGAATTTCAATGACAGAAAAAGGAATATAACTGAATTGTAATCTACAGTGGGTACGGAAAGTATTCAGACCCCCTTAAATTTTTTATTGTTTATTATTGTTATATTGCAGCCATTTGCTAAAATCATTTAAGTTAATTTTTTTTCCTCATTAATGTGCACACAGCACCCCATATTGACAGAAAAACACAGAATTGTTGACATTTTTGCAAATTTATTAAAAAAGAAAAACTGAAATATCACATGGTCCTAAGTATTCAGACCCTTTGCTGTGACACTCATATATTTAACTCAGGTGCTGTCCATTTCTTCTGATCATCCTTGATGGTTCTACACTTTCATTTGAGTCCAGCTGTGTTTGATTATACTGATTGGACTTGATTAGGAAAGCCACACACCTGTCTATATAAGACCTTACAGCTCACAGTGCATGTCAGAGCAAATGAGAATCATGAGGTCAAAGGAACTGCCTGAAGAGCTCAGAGACAGAATTGTGGCAAGGCACAGATCTGGCCAAGGTTACAAAAACATTTCTGCTGCACTTAAGGTTCCCAAGAGCACAGTGGCCTCCATTCCTTAAATGGAAGACGTTTGGGACGACCAGAACCCCTCCTAGAGCTGGCTGTCCGGCCAAACTGAGCTATCGGGGAAGAAGAGCCTTGGTGAGAGAGGTAAAGAAGAACCCAAAGATCACTGTGGCTGAGCTCCAGAGATGCAGTCGGGAGATGGGAGAAAGTTGTAGAAAGTCAACCATCACTGCAGCCCTCCACCAGTCGGGGCTTTATGGCAGAGTGGCCCGACGGAAGCCTCTCCTCAGTAC
>NW_015505196.1:5755190-5821521 GCF_001515645.1 Sinocyclocheilus grahami | reverse complement strand
CAATTGAGCATCTCTGGAGAGACCTAAAAATGGCTGTCCACCAACGTTTACCATCCAACCTGACAGAACTGGAGAGGATCTGCAAGGAGGAATAGCAGAGAATCCCCAAATCCAGGTGTGAAAAACTTGTTGCATCTTTCCCAAAAAGACATATGGCTGTATTAGATCAAAAGGGTGCTTCTACTAAATACTGAGCAAAGGGTCTGAATACTTAGGACCATGTGATATTTCAGTTTTTCTTTTTTAATAAATCTGCAAAAATGTCAACAATTCTGTGTTTTTCTGTCAATATGGGGTGCTGTGTGTACATTGAGGAAAAAAAATTAACAAATGATTTTAGCAAATGGCTGCAATATAACAGAGTGAAAAATGTAAGGGGGTCTGAATACTTTCCGTACCCACTGTATGTATCATTCTTTCTGTTTGTAAGGTCTAAACGTTTTAAAACCTTTTTTGGAGAGTATTCACTGAACGTAAACAATGTATGCTGTTCTGTGTCAGCTATGCCACGTGGATACAATGTTTTTGTTCGCATGGTGCAACAGCATATGTTGTTTACGTTCTGTGAATACTCTCCAAAATGGTGCCAGGGTGATGCGAAGGAGACAAATAGTTGAATAAAGGTTTTTTTTGGGGTTTTTTTGCGCACAAAAAGTATTCTCGTGGCTTCATATAAAACCCATGATGTCACATGTCTTATTTTACCAATGTCCTTGCTACGTTTCTGGACCTTGATCGTGGTAATTACATTGCTGTCTACAAGCAGGGTCAGAGAAAAATTCATAAAAAATATCTTAATTTGTGTTCCGAATATGAACGAAGGTCTTACAGGTTTGGAATGACATGAGGGTGAGTAATTAATGATAGAATTTTCATTTTGGGGTGAACTATTCCTTTAAGCATGCATTTGTCAATTAACCTAAGTTAGTCTTAACAGTCTTTGCTTTTGTGGTTAAAAAACAAAATACACTTTCAGCTTAATTGTACTTTTTTTTTTTTTTTTTTTTTTTTTTTACAGTTTTAGTTAGATGTGTAAAAACATTTGAAGAAATGTTCATACAGCAAAAAAAAAAAGTCAAGCTTAAATATGATAGTTGCTTTGACATTGTTTTGCAGTATATTCTCTGTCTATACATGTAATTTTTATTCTTTTTCAGGTAGACAGTCTCAGTTTTCTTCGAGTCATAAATTTGTGACCATAAGGTAAGTGTTTGTGAAGAAAACCAGTCAACATTTCTTGCCACATTGTCAAATAAAGACAAGTGGCTCTTCTGTGCATAGTTTACATTGAGAGTGAGCTTCTTGTACTCTAAAGCTTACACTGAAGAATACATTGTATTTTCACAGTAAGGAGAAGTGCCATATTTAACGGGGTTCAACAAGATGGTTCACTGACTCTTTGCCAGTGAGAGAGCGTTTCTGGCCAGTTGAAAGAACACTTGCCCTTTCCAGCCAGTTCTGTGTTGCCACTGAAAACTTTACGTTCATTAATCTTTATTTTTATGCAAAAAAAATTTTTTTATTTAATGCATTTTTTTTAAATGTACATCAATTTTTTTATGGCTTAAATTGTAAAAATGTATGGTTTATATTGTCAAAAATGACCTGTGATAGCCATTGAAGCATTAGCAATTCTGTAATTTTTTTTTAGCAGGTGTGATTATTATTATTTTTTTTAATTTGTAAGAAAATTAACATTTAAAAACATACATTTAACCTGCTATTTCTGGAAAATATAAAGATGTATTTCTAAATATTTATTTATTTTAAGACGTAAAAATGTTGGTAGGTCGAGTAAAAACACTACTGGCTGATTGAGTAAACAGAAAAATCCTTATAGTTTAGCTCTGTTTAGTGCTTTAGGTCTAGCTTGAATGAGTGCAGATGTTCAAATATATTCATTATGTGGCATTACTTACAAACAGTTATTAATTAGAGGTAGTATTTGCGCTATACAGACGGCTTTCTGCTTTCATCAGAGCTTCAGAATCTGCAAGTAACTTTTTAACATAGTTTACATATACTGTGTATTAACTTACTGCTGTTTACCTAAAGTGTCTTATCCATATTGTATTTTTATTTGTTATTCATTAAGTAGGTTTACAGTTTAATGAAGCAACACTTTTGGGGCCTGTAAGAGAAAAGGTAGCTAAGCTAGTAATTGTGATAGTGTGTTGTTGATGATGATCGGAGGGAAAGTTCAACAGTGTTGACATCCCTCTGTTTACACACTCCTGGTTGCGTCAGCAGCGTTTTAGAGACTTAAGCCTGTTGATGAGTCATGTTGTATTTGAGATTTTTATTTATTTAATTTTTTACTTCATCTTTTCACACAATGAAAAAACTATGTGGCAACGTGAGCAACATGACGAATGATGATGAGAGATGAGATAAACACACATCTTCCACTATATTTGCATTCCCCTTGGGCATCATAGCATGTGTGCCCTCATAGCTATTGCCATTTGAAATGCATCTCCCAGCCTTTGTAGTTTTTGGTTGTTCGGTGTGACTAAAACACTCAATGCGCAACCCCCATCCCTCTCCTCAGATGCACGCTAGCTACAATGGGATAATAGGCAAAACAGCATTAGCGAGATCTAACGCACGGGCATAAATAGATGAGTCAGAGTTCCTCCATTTGCGCATTGATGAGATCCCGAGCCTCTGTTTGCATCCATTGGTAAGAGTAGTTGGGGCATATTTACGTGAGTCACACTTTCTTTTGCCCCGTAATGGGACAATTGCATTACACTCTCAAAACTTCCTGTTTTATGAAGTGTGAGAGTTTCATTTGCTGATTATATCAACTGATGCATAACAATGAAGCTGTTCATTCACACCTTGTTCAGTCAAGCTCTAAAGAATCAATATTATAGCTTGGAGAGTGTAATGACTGTGTACGACTGCTAGGGGGAGCCATTTAGTCATGCTCCTTCTGTCAAACAAATTTATTTTGTGACACCAGGACTGACAAGTGCAGTCTTTCAAATAAGCTCCTGTTTCGACTTGTCCAATTCCTTTTAATAAACCTTTTACATCCACACTCTCCCTCAATCATTCCACTTTCATTAGCCAAACAGACTGTGACGTTGTCGTCTCAGGGCCTCAGCTGTGTTCTCTTGATTTTGTGTGGAATGTAGTGAGTGTGGCTCACAGTGCCAGTGGGTAAAGTCTTGTGTTTGTTATCCCTGACGGCGTTCTTTCCATCTGTCATAAGCTCTTGTTACCTCAGTGAATCGAGTGGTGTTGTAATCACTGACACAGTGACGTTCAATGGCGAACATCTCCCACCACCACAGGCTGATATGTGTCCCATGGGAGCTCGAGTTGCTGATCAACAAGCGCATGTATGCTGAGCTTTGCCAAGCGTTCACCCTTTAGCAGTGCAACCATTAAATCCAATCCACCGTCGTCTTTTCCCCTCTCTGTTCAAACTCTTTCCATCCCACTACTCCCCCTCCTGTAGCCTTTCATGCTTGCTCACAATCTTCAGTGTAACCTCCAGACACCACTCTCGCGCACTCGATTCTAGGGCCGGTGCCCCAGTGCCACTCACCCCAAAACCCAACCTCCCTCAGCCAGCGCTGGTCTGTGTGGAGATTATGTAAGCTTGCCTCTATAAATAGTGGCGCCCGGGATCTTTTGTCTTTACCTGCTCGCTCTTAGCCCAACAGTTTTATTTCTGGAGAGCTTGTGGAAGCAATGCCATGCAGAGCGCCTGTTACCATAGTTACTTATGTTAGCGAGGAAAGAGAGAGAGATGCCACATTCTTATTTGGTTTCCTCATAGCAGCAGTGCAATCTGTTTGAATAGACTCATTCCTTTTCAGTCTGTAGTTGTCCCTCAGAGAAGGTGATGAATTCTTTTATAGGCTTTTATTGAATCACCTTGAAAGGGTCAGTCATGGTGAAGTCTCTACCTCCTGACAGAATACGCAGTGCTAGCTGCTCAAATTTCACAGTTGGAAGAGGACAGCCATGCAAGTGCACAATGAGCTTGTTGATTTCTCCAAATGGCTCAGGTGGCAGCTGGGGAGTTGAGGAAAAAGTTATGAGCCTCGTCCCCGTAACAAGCAAGAGTGCTACAACATGGAGTGCCCTGCTGCGTAACAAGAAGGAGCCCTGTCGCCATGGTGCTAAGCTAATTTATCCTCATTTATCGTGATTAGATAACTCCAGGTAGCTGAAGGAGAGCCAGATTGGCCTGCTGGTATGCTCTGTAGCTGTGGCTCAGAGTAGAGAAGCGGTTGCTGGGAATGTGGGGGTGTCAGTCAGAGCGGGCGGGGAACTGCTGGAACCCTCCACAGTCACGATCAGGAAGAAAGCCTAAGCTCCGGCCCCTCCCAGCCTGAAAGGCGAGGATGGATGTCCGGGGACAAGGGTGGGCGAGCACAAGGGTTTATTTCTGGAACTGCAAGGGAAACCTGCAGCTCGCTGAGTGGGGTTTCGGTTCTGCAATCGGGCTTCCCTAACCCCACTCCCACACTCCGTAGACAGAGGAGAGCGATAAGTCGCCGGTTCAAAAGATCCGTGCTTTCTAAAAGGGGTTCAAGCACTGGAGCGTAGTCATGCATGGGATTGTGAGTGAAAGTGAAAAGAAAGCTAAATAATTTGGCAGCATGATGCAAGCTTGCATTGAGTCGTGTTTCCGGTCGTGGAATCTCTGATGTTAGCTCTCCCAATCCCTTTTTTCGGTTTCTCATTGTTGCTATGGTTTGAGGAAGATGAGCCTTCATCCAGTGCCGTTGGGGGTTTGTAATATGGGACATACTGCAGAAATGTGATGTGGAGGGCGTATGATTCCTCTGCCTCTTGAAAACCTTCCAGACATTCTTGAAAGTACTCCAAAGCCTCTCTTTTCAGAACGTCTTCATGCATTTCAAGCCCATAAACTTGAACCTAAGCTTTTTGCAATAGTAACCAAGTTTTTTTATCGTAATATTTTACATGAATCTTTGTTGCTCTTTTTTTTTTATGAGTCCTTTTATTGCTCTGTTTTTGTACTGTAAGATATTGCATTATTTTCCAACTTTCTCTTTGCAGTGCTGCTTCTTCCCTCAGCTCAATCATTGCCTTGGGAATTAGTCAAATTATGTGTGGATATGATTATGCCATTTGATAATGGTGTTGTTGAGCTTTCTACAAAATGCTGCATGAACAGATGGATCACGAGCATGAAAGAAAATGAGTGAAGACATAGTAGAGACACAATATTCCTTTTATTTTCACATGCATTGCACTGGCAAGAGCTTATACTGACAAACCAATATTATCTATAGACATCTATTTTGTCATTCGATACAATTCTGAATGGGCTTGAGATGTCTGTAGATATTGCAGTGCGAGCTCAGATCATCCGACGTTTCCTTTCGAACAAACTTTTGAGAAAATACTGACAGATCGATGGTCTCATTACACTTTTACCTTCATTGCATTTCTTTGGTATAATAATCTTGGTAAGTGCAGGAATTACATAAATCCATTACTGAGCTCCGTGGCATTTTGCAGAGGCGAGAGGTGAGCACTACTCGGCAGTTATCACAACAGCGTCTCAGTGTTATGAACTCTTTAAGAGGAGAGCTTTTTAATAGGTTTAGGTCAACTGGGAGAGACCACTGGAGAGGGGGATATTAGGGGCTCGAATGGGGAAAGTAGCGTGATGCGAACAGTTGCCTCCAGAAAATGTCAAACTCATTGTTAAGTGCGATTTTGTATCATAATAAGAGGAATATTTTGTGCACCACCAAAGCCAATTCCATCGTGCATATGGCCGCTTCTTTGCCATCGTGCATATGTATTTATGGAAACCTCGCCTAAATGGGTTACATGGCCAATCTTTTTTACTCAAGGCTGTTCCAAAATAAATGAAAAATACTGCAACTGCCAATATTTTTCAACTATTCTATGCACATGCTGTTTAATAAAAAAATAAGCCATACAATAAAATAAAAATATACATAAATAGATTTGGTGAACAAAGGATACTTGAGTAGGCATGTGCTAAATGAGTGCCTCGCTTTTTTCAGCCCACTGCTCAACATATTCTTCCTCGTCTCTTTTTGTCCTCCATTGGTGCTGCAGTGGCCTGTGCAAAGTTATATTGCACAAAAGTGGCAGTCACAGCTATTACTGCTCCGTTGGATGGGGCAAACCACAGTTCTCAAGTGATTTTTAAAGCCACCTGTACTTCTCATAAAGTTTCCACCTACCTATTACAGGACAAGTGGACATCATTGTCCCCAGTGGGTCTTTAACGGGGGTTTTGAAAACCATGCCATAAAATACTGCTTAAGCTTGAGGATGTGTTTTGGAACATGATAAGCTCTAATCATTAGCTGGCAGACAAGCTTGAACCACAGTTCAAGATGTTTCTTGAGCGTGCTGGCTGGTCAGCGAGCTACTATGTTCCAAGGCACAGTTTCCAGATTAAACTGGATTTTGCAACAGGGAATTGTAGTTGTAGAGTGTGTAGCCACCAGTGTAGGAGTTTCCATGTGCTACTGTTGTAATTTTTAGAACGTTTGGCAAAGAAGCTGCAAAACATAACTTTAATTTGATTAATCTAAAATCTAAGAAAAGCTGTTTTTAAATATTGTTCAATAACAATTCAATATTATTGTTCAATATGTTCAATATTGCTGTAATTTCTTGGTGAAGATGCCTAGATCCTAGAAAGTGGCCTGAATTTGAGAGCAGTACATGGGTCAATGTCAAATAAAGATGTCCAAAGATACATTTTAGCTTATAGAGCTATTCCATAAAAAGTTCAAAATCTAATTTTATTTTCTCTTGTAAAATGTAGTGACCTTCACACAGCCTTTTTAAATTGTGACTGCTTATTATTTTTAAAGAATAATTAGGCTAACATTTGCACTTTACTGTAACCTACAAAAATTTGAAAATGACTTTTCATTTAGAAATTGAAACCATGATCATGAAGAAGTCTTTAAGTATTTGAATGAATTGCGTTTAATGTATTGTATGTGTTTAATGTAGAATGGAGCAGCCTGCTATTTCAAGTGGCGCTCTCCATGGTGCTGGACAACAGAGCACTTTTACCGCCAGCTCTGCGCGACAGGATGGCAGAGCGTCTCAACAATCTACATGTTTGAGGAAAATATTCAAATTTGTCTCAGGGCCGTTTTACTTAATGTTGTACATTTATAATTAGTTTTCTATCTATTATATGATGTTCTATGACGTGTGTTTGATCTGTATCAAAGTATATCTATTCTACAAGCAGTCGCGCTTATGTTTTAGAAAATGTCAATTTTAGGAATGCAATGACTTTACAGCCTGGTCATTGAAATGACAAAAATTTAATGAGGTGAAAAGTTAATACTATAACTTTAGCTCAAAAAACGAGGGGGATGTTAATGAGAGTTGCTTTCCACGTTTTATGCTACATGTTGTAGCGTACTGCAATGCCTTTGTACCGCATAACATATTTGCATGTCCAAACATATAATTAGTTTTCTATCTATTATATGATGTTCTATGACGTGTGTTTGATCTGTATCAAAGTATATCTATTCTACAAGCAGTCGCGCTTATGTTTTAGAAAATGTCAGTTTTAGGAATGCAATGACTTTACAGCCTGGTCATTGAAATGACAAAAATATAATGAGGTGAAAAAGTTAATACTATAACTTTAGCTCAAAAAACGAGGGGGATGTTAGTGAGAGTTGCTTTCCACGTTTTATGCTACATGTTGTAGCGTACTGCAATGCCTTTGTACCGCATAACATATTTGCATGTCCAAACAAACGCACACAGTCCGTTAATTGTTACGCAAATATTTCTTATGTCGCAATGAACAACAGCATGTCGTCAAACGTGTGATGTTTGTTAAATATCTAGTAGTACATTAGTTCAGTTTTACAAGACGTTCATGAAACGAAATTAAAGCAAATGGCATGCAATTCGAGGTCGAATTTTTAGAGGTTGATTTGACGGCGACTGAATTATTATTTTTTTTTTACACTTTCCGTTCATTTTCGTTAGGAGCGCGTTCAGATGTCTACGAAAATGCAGCCTAATGCATAGTGCTTTAGTTTTAATTAGGCTAGCTAAGAAACATTCATAGCTTAAGCCTTGCTCTCCGTCGTTCCCGTACACTTAACGACAGTCTTGTTGAAGCGTCAGAACCGTAACTCTCCTTTTTTGGGGAAGCCCGTCATATCCTCTGTCCATATATGGTCACGAAGATGACACGCAGCGGGGAATCCTCTCACTGGAGACAATGAATGGGGAGGAGGGCTGATCGGTGAGACGGAGTGTATAAAAGCCGAGCGAAGGGAAGCCGTTGGTGTGAGAATCAACAGATCTACACATCTACAGATAGCTGGAGAGCTATATTACCTTGACGCAGATCTCAAAAAGGGGGAATTCCAAAGTATTTACATTTCTTTTTTGGTCGAACGCCTTCACGGATCGGTTTTTGCTCTTTCTTGTGTTTGCAATACCCCCTTATCAATAACCTGCTCGGACTGACAGCCATTGGAAAGCCATTCACGGAAAGATGCTTAACAACATGGATTTGAACTCTCAAGATTCTTTTTACTCCCAGTTTGAAAACTGTAACAGTTCTGCGATAGGGATGGAAACTCACGGCTCCAAAGACAGCCAGGATGTTTTCATGGATTCTGGAAGGACAGCACCTGCCCAGTTTGCACACGGTGAGTTTCTGACAGATCTATAAAAATCTTAGCGCTTTTTGTTATAGACCAGATTTCAGTACTGCTGCATGAAAATTTATATAGTGCAAGTTCATTTAAACCACTCACGAATCTATGTAGTTATATAACTGATTGCACATTTCACTTAAGGCACTGACGCATGCCTGTTTTTTCTCCATCCCAGGGGCGCCTATTACCCCCAAAACTGAGCCCACGAGTACAGATCAGTATAACTCTTGTCAGGGTCCGAAAGAAAGCTACGCAACCTCCCTTGCTTACTCGGGCAGCTTCTATGTGGAAACATCTCAAGGAACACCTTGCAGCACGGAAACACTGCTCAATATGATCACCGAAATCGTTGGCATCTCAACTACCCCTGTATCGGATGCGCATCAGTGCGCAGACGGAACGATGAACGCAAGCCGTAGCAGCTTCGGCGACGAGGGGGTCCAGACGCAGGCCTCCACCTGCACCACCCCTCCGCTGTATTCCCCGGGACAGCCAGGCCACAGCTACCAGGACTCCCAGACCGCCACGCAGGCCCAAGACTCTGCTGCAGCGCATTTAAACTTTGCCGCCTCAGCGCAAGACGCGGAGCCGCTGTCCGAGAGCGCGACGTTCCCGGTGGTAATCAAAAATGAATTTGAGAGCAGTTGCTACGAGTGGGGGACCTTCAATAAGTCGTACTTGGATGCAGGCTTCCAGTCAGAGCCGTTCTCCATGTCGAATAGTTTTCAAGCTGATCAACAACAGGTGGACGTGAAAGAACTTTTGGACTCTTATTCTCCCATTTGCACAAACCCAGAGACTGAATTCAAAGTGGAGAGTACCCTTAAACAGGAGCAGTGCTTTGGAGATACTTGCACACAGGGCTTCAGCGCTCCCATGTTTAACTACTCCACTCCAGTTATGGATATCCCACCCACCAGTCTTTTAAAACCGACCATTTTTCCAAATATTGAACTCCAGTCGAATTGCGACACGACCTACTCGACTTCCACAATAGACTCGGTACTGTATTCATCATTATTGCCGGAGTCTTTCAGTCAAACTTACACACGGGCTCAAAAGCCTAATCGTGTAAGAAAGAGCCCTGCTTCCTCTACCGGACCGGCCAAGGAGAAACCCTTCACGTGTCCGATGGAGACCTGCGACCGGCGCTTCTCGCGGTCGGATGAGCTCAACAGGCACATCCGCATCCACACGGGACACAAACCTTTCCAGTGCCGCATCTGTTTGCGGAGCTTCAGCAGAAGCGACCATCTGACCACGCACACCCGCACTCACACCGGCGAGAAACCCTTTTCTTGCGACGTGTGCGGCAAACGCTTTGCCAGGAGCGACGAAAGGAAACGGCACGGTCGGGTGCATCTCAAACAGAAAGAAAAGATGGAGTTGAAGCCACAAGTAGTCAACGCGTGGCCGTTCACTTTACCCGAGGCCATTTAAGCGACAATTGTGGAAGGCGTAATGAGCGCTCGTTGTGCGTGATGTCTAATCTTACCGTCTTGGAAGATTCAAGCTTACTAAAACAGTTGCTTAGGCTACAGATTACAACTCCAAAACTCAAATGAACGCCGTGGCAACCGATTCAAGCGACCCGCATGAGCGTAAAGGTCCACTGAGGTGACGGATCCCTTTTTCGCGAAATAGGGAATAGATAGAAATTTAAAACTGGACCTCCCACATTGAACCTTGCGTGCAGCTTGGAGTGTGTGCAGCAAGCGCATAAACTTAAATCTTTTTTTTTAAATTTTTTTTTTTATAATTTGTCCTCGACCATTATATTTCTTAAATCGAGGCGCGTGTTTTGCAGAACACATGAACTGCAGTTCAGCACTTTCACTATGGAACAGCTCCAACCTCGACCTTGCATTGTAATGCGGCAGTAAAACGCACAGCTGGAATGTATTGCACTTATCTCCACTTTCGAACTTAAAAATGGTTTTAATTCGTGCTTTTGGTCTTTTCTATTCTAACGCTGTCACCTGTTTAAGAATTCTTTAAAAATGCATGTAAATGTTTACGTGATATTAATAATCACTGATAGATGCTTCATAGCACAAGTCAGATTTACCTCGTTTTACAACATGGTGGCATTATTGGTTCATTTGTGCCAAGGTTTTTACAACGTATTTTCCCCTTTATATCTGTTTCATTTTGTTGCTATGCTCTATCGATTAGTAATTGTGTTGTACAATTAAACAATCCAGTTCTACTGTTGTCAAATTCACACAGCGAATGGGAAGAAATAAATAAATTTATATTCCAATGATCATTTGTATTTTTCTAACAAGTGCTACTTTTTACATTTTATTTTGAACTGAAAGACTATTTATATCTTTATTTTCAATGTGTCCCTTGTAAGACGTCTTGAATTTCTTCAATCCATAATTTGAATGTATTAAGCCGTTTTTAATACCATTGTCTGCCCTAAGTATTTGCTATTCGATAACAGGTACTCTCGTTTTTTACCAGACCACAATTGTGTGTTATTGTGCGACCATGTGACCCTAATTCATGAAATATGAACTAACCAGTTCACATGGCTCCTACATTTTGTGATGTGTTGAGAAAAAAGTAGAATCGCACAGGGTTCGACACTGCTGTTGAGTGATTAGAAAGCATACGTTGCTGCAGTTCTCAATAGTTCTTTCACTTGATACTAGAACAGTTTCAACATGCCTTTCAGTCTAAAAGCTTTTGTATTGTACTAGCTGAATTATTCAATAGAGGTAATGGGGAAAATGTAGAAAATGTGAACTTGCCTTAAGTTATAATAATTATACTGCAGAAATGATTTTGTACATATCAAGACCGTTTATACGCAATACTTTGGATGAACATTGATGTTTGTTATTTTTATGACAAATATTTATGAATAAAACAATTTCTTGAGGTGTTTAAAGAGAAAGCTTTTCACTGAGAATCATCATTCAAATGGTACGGCAAGCAACATTTGCTATAAATGTTATTTTGTGTAATACTCCTCCCATCTGTCCTGCCCTTCTCATGCAGACATCTACACTGGCTCTGAGATCTTGCAATCTGTCGCCAAGTGCTAAGCAGCAGCGATAGGGACTCCTCAGCATGTAGTCTGCCCTGTATGCATGACGCGTCCCCCTGGCAGTACATCACTGGCTCCCACTCCAATGCGTAAGAGTCTGTGCTGTCTTCATGACACTCTGGCTACTGTCAGTGATCAGCGTGTGATGGACCATAAAACGTTACATTACGCCGTAATGTATTTGATCAAACTGTGGCATAGATCTCTCCTGATGCCATCACTGTCCTCTTCAGAAAAGGGTGTGTCATGGATAAGTGTTTAAGTGCTGCTTTTGTACTGTAGTGGCTTTCTATGAATGATATTCACATTTTCAAAAGGGAGGAGAAGAGATGGAAGCCTACACTTAAAAATATAGGTTCTTTATTGGCATCGATGGTTCCATGAAGAACTTTTAAAATTCAGGGACCTTTTTTATTCCACAAAAGGTCCTTTAGACTAAACTCTTAAAAGTAAATCTGGGTTTTTTCACAGCAATGCCAAAAAAGAACCACTTCTGGTTCCCAATGAACCTTTGAATGAAGAGTTCTTTAAAAAAAAAGCTTTTTTTTCAGTGTGAAGAACATTTTAAGAATCTAAAGAACCTTTTTCACTTCAAAGAAGCTTTTGTGGAATGGAAAGGTTCCATGATGTTAAAGGTTTTTCATGGAACCACAGATACCAAAGAAAAAAAAAGTATTAAAATATTCTTCACACTAAGAAAAAACGGCTCTTTCCAGAACTGGCACAAAAAAATGGTTCTCCAATGGCATAACTGCAATTATCTATTTTTGAAATCTTTAAAAAAAATAAAAGTTCCTCATTGGCATTGATGCTTTCATGAAAAACCTTAAATGTTCTTCAAATTGAGAAAAAAAAGGTCCTTTTAAGAACTGTTCAACTGAAAATGGTTATTTTGTGGTATTGCTGTGTAAACCCCCTCATTTTTTATATTTAAACCAGAAATCAAGCATACACTCTAAAAAATGCTGGGTTGTTTCAACCCAACTTTGGGTCAAATATGGACTAACCCAACTTTTGGGTTAAAAATTTAAAGTAAAAATTTTACCCAACGGTTGGGTTAGTCCATATTTGACCCAAAGTTGGGTTGAAACAACCCAGCATTTTTTAGAGTGTAAACCATATCATTACTGCAACTCATTATTGCACATTAGTGCATAGACACAGGCTTGAGCCTTTAACCTGACAATACATAGCCTACCTACATTGGAGAAAGTTAGTGGCAGAATTAGTTATTATTTCTTAAAGTGATGTGATACAGTGATGTATTTTTTCTTTCAATCAGTGAACAGTCAACTTTAGTAAAAGTAGTTTGTGGTTTATTTTTTGGCGTGTTAAGTGATCTCTTGTTGTTAAATTCGGTTCAGGAAAAACCATTTAAAAGGCAATTCTAGCTTTTATATAGACAGATTCATTGTCTGTTTCAAGTCGCCAGTTCACAGTCAGTGAAATTTCTCCATGTCCGTCAAATTAAGTGTTTATGACGAGTAAAGGCCCGACTTTTAAAAGCCGGAGGTCTCGTTAAGTGTTACTAGCTATATGGGTCTCAAGTACACCTTATTAATCATAGTTGCACTTCAGACTAAGCTAAAAGACGATGCAGCCGCTAGATTGATCCATCCCAGTGCAATCATTGCGTGATTTTATATCCACCTTGACGATGTGTAGCCGGCCTAGCGTGGTCCTCGGGTGGGCTTCGTAATCAGGGTGCATAATCATAAGCTACTGATGGCAATCAGCCTTAGCGGATTAATTCGTCGGATGGCTTCCCGGCCCGACGGTCCTGTCTCTGATCCTGAAGAAGGGTGTGGGTGTTTTGGAGAGTGCAAATGATTAAGATGGAGAAGTGGCGAGGTAAAAGAGCTCGTTATGCAAACATTTAAGTGTTTGATTCTCACCATTGTTCCGAAAGCGAATTTCTTCATTAGTATTACTGGTCAGGGTAGACACTAGTGGATGGATTCGAGAACTTGCCGAGGTGTTTTTATTCCGCACTAAATGGCAAGTTAATCCAAGGGGTCAAGGAGTCTTGTCCAGGCTACCGCTGTTATCCACGGTGAAACATCACTATGGCAACAAGGGTTAAGCATCACGGTGCGCCAAAACGGAATGGAGAGGTGAACGTTTTGAGTGAGATGAATTGCCTGAAAGCAATTCAATCACATGGTGGAACAGTTCGGAGCTGTCCTTGATGGTGCGGTGGAGGCAAAGAGCCTTTAGGCCCCAGAACAGTTCATTTCAAACTATTAGGAGTAAATGCAATTCAGTCGGTGTAATAATGAAGCCAGAGAATGGTGATTACAAACAAATAGGCCGTATGCATGTCTTTTTGTGGGTTAGACTATCTGCTGGAAATTAAATATTATTTTGTGTTCATTTTTTGATAGGGTGTAGCGCACCAGTGAACGAAATTTTATGTTAAATGTTGATGTCCTGTAAGGATTTTTCTTTGATTTTAAATTTATAATATTATCAAGAAACCATCTTTTATATAACTGGAATGTGTGTAAAAGTACAAAAAAAAGAACAAAAAATCCTAATGCACATGTGCAGTGCAGTAGGCTACATGTCGCCAGGTGGAATGAGCTAGTTGACAGAAAAGACTGGATATTTAAGAAAAATACAAAGAAATACATAATAAAAAGTTGTTCTGATTTTTCTTTTTAGATATGTCATTGAGGTAACACTAATTGCCTTTGGTTACTACTCACTGTGGCTTTATATGAGTTTGTAACTTTCTTCTGAGCGTGACTACAGATGCTCTGCATGTGGGCAAAAGTTTTGCTCGTAAAGCTAATATTGCAGTCGGATTGCTAAGATTAGAGTAAATGTAAACAGTACTTTTGAAATCTGCAATCAGATTTAATTCATTCTTTTTGACAAAAATTAGTGCATGTACTAAAGTTAAGGTAGGACTTGCTTTTTGTAGAGGGCAGTGATGTAATACTCGAGTCTGTCTCAAATCCAAATCTATGCATTTAGACTCGGGCCAGGACTCTTGTCCTGACTTGAGTATTACAACACTGTTATAACTGTCCAATACAGTACTTATTAAATTGAATAATGCAACATATAGGATTTAAAGCCTTAAGCCTTAATTTTGGACCTACCTGATGGGCAATGCATCTGATGTGGGGTTAAATGTCAGGATACAGTGTTAAGAATAGACAGGTAATAAGTGTGAATGCTACTGTTACCATATTCAATCAAAATATAGCTCAAAATAGATGTTCAGATTAAACATAAACATGTGAGTGTGCAACTACTGCAGCCGACTTTTTAGTCGAAATCCAAACTTGATAAGCTGCATCAATTTACTGACATTTAAACAACAGCTCCAGTTTATATATATATATATATATATATATATATATATATATATATATATATATATTAGTATATATAAATATACAAATATACATTATTGAAATTTTTATATACTTTGCTTCACTTTATAAACATTTTTGGTATTGTTTTTTTTATCTCAAACACCATGTGAAGGATGTGCAGGGTGTAAAGTGTTCTAACATCAATTAAAAATTATATATATATATATATATATTAGTATATATAAATATACAGTAAAAGTTGTATATACTCTATTAAAGCCCAATATAAAGATATTCGTCCCGGTTACTCAACACATTAAGCTAAAATGCAAAAATACCCATGCATCCATAGCACACATTCATAGTTAAAAGTAAAAAAAAGGCTTGAGTAGAGGCCGTTACCCTATCCTCAGCGGGACAGTGATTGTGGTGTGGCTGACATTTGTGCCGCGGTAATGAGGCTTGGCCAGCAACGGCTATGTCACATTGGGCCACCCATGTCAGCGTGTGTCAGAAAGAGAGGAAGAGGTAAAGAAAGAGAAAGAGAGGATGAAATTGGCTTAGATCAAAAGAAAGAAACCGCATGACATGTATTCGGATATGGAGAGAAATGGAGATTGTTAAGCGTGAGAGAGAAAACAATGTGGTCAGTCACAGTCACACCGCTGCCAATGGTTTCACATGCCGTGTCAGACAATTGAGTGCCACAGTGAGGCAACAGTTACCTCAAATGAAGTTTACCACATCTGAACACACTGGAATCCGAAATCAGAAACAGGCTCCAGTGCTGTGCCACTATAATCATTGCCAAAAAATTATTTTATAACCTATTATTTTGGCCTCTGCATTTTGGGTTAATATATTTTTTGCTTAATATTGTTTGTAGATTACATTTCTATATGGCAATAGATTCCTGCATGTTTATCCATTTTTTATACCACCCCCCAACCCCCACCACCCCCACACTATCAGAATGTAATAATTGAAATCCTGTTCCAAAAGGGCATTAGCAAATGAGTGGGTTGGCTGTGCTTAACTCACACTGTCAGGGCTCAGCAGGAGTAGTCTATACATACACTTGCTGTACTATTCCTCAACGCTGCCTGTGAATCATGGTGCCATTATATGTGCGTGAGCTGTATGCACATATATCATTTGTGTCTGAACAGACATGTTGCTTTTTATGCTTACATTTTCACACTGGTGTATGCTTGAGAATTGACAAGTTTGTTGTAGAAACACTGCAAAGTGACTTGCACATAAAATACCACGCAAACATAAAAGTATGTATGACAGTGGCCCCCTGTGCACTCTTAAATAGTTCTTTAAGGATTGTGTTATGGTTAGATAGAACTTTTACCACTCTAAGAATAGGTTTTTAAGAAGCTGTGTATGTTAAACATCGATGTGTTTGACTTCCATCTAAAACTTCCAAAGAATTAAAAACATGATATAAGTGATACAAGTATATAACTATTAAATGCATTATCACTTTAATGTTAACATTATCTGTGCATATATTGCAAATGAAAACAGTTTCAGTACAATTCATGTCCTCGAAACATATATATGGCTTGAATTAAATGTATGAAAAACATCCCTGGGTTGAAATATATGCATATAATACATGTAGATACATAACAACAACAAATCACTGGCGCTGAGTTAAGTTCTCTGCTGCTTCAAACGCTCCACCATCATTCCGGCCCCCCCAAAAAAACTAAATCACTGGACTTAATGACTACAGACCTGTTGTTCTCATGTCTGTGGTCATGAAGTCATTTGAGCGACTGGTCCTGGCCTACCTGAAGCCTCTCTGGAGCCTACAGAGCAAACAGGTCTGTGGATGACACAGTCAACATGGGACTGCATTACATCCTGCAACACCTTGACAAAACTGGGAATTACACCAGGATCTTATTTGTGGACTTCAGTTTGGCCTTTAATACCATCATGCCTGACCTTCTCTCAGACAAACTGACCCAGCTCTCCATGCCCACCTCTGTCTGTCAGTAGATCACCAGCTTCCTGACAGACAGGCAGCAGCTAGTGAGGCTGGGCAAACTCACATCCAGGACTATCACAATCAGCACTGGAGCTCCTCAGGGATGTGTTCTCTCCCCACTGCTCTTCTCACTGTATACAAATGACTGCACTTCAAAGGACCCCTCTGTCAAGCTCCTGAAGTTTGCGGACGACACTACAGTCATCGGCCTCATCCAGGATGGAGACGAGTCTGCTTACAGACAGGAGGTTGAGTAGCTGGCTGTCTGGTGCAGTCACAACAACCTGGAGCTCAACACACTCAAAACTGTGGAGATGATAGTGGACTTCAGGAGGAACCCCCCTGCACTCTCCCCACTCACCATCATGAACAGCGCTGTGACTGCAGTGGAGTCATTCAGGTTCCTGGGCAACACCATCTCTCCGGACCTAAGGTGGGACAATTACATTGACTCTATTGTGAAAATGGCCCAGCAGAGACTGTATTTCTACATTCTACGGAAGTTCAACCTGCCACAGGAGCTGCTGAAACAGTTCTACACGGCCATCATTGAGTCTGTCCTGTGTTCATCTATAACTGTTTGGTTTGGTTCAGCTACCAAAACAGACATCAGAAGACTACAACGGAAAGTCAGGACTGCTGAGAGGATTATTGGTGCCCCTCTACCCAACCTCCAAGAACTTTACATCTCCAGAGTGAGGAAAAGGGCTAAGAAAATCACTCTGGACCCTTCACACCCAGCCTACTCTCTCTTTGAACTGTTGCCCTCTGGCTGGCGCTACAGAGCGCTGTGCACCAAAAAAGCCAGATACAAGAACAGTTTTTTCCCCCAGGCCATATCGCACCTGAACAACACATAACACACCTCAATACTGCACATCTGTAAATAACTCATTAAGCCTTCATCTGTAAATAGCATATATGCACATTCACAGTTCTGTCTATGGACATTTTTACTTTTTCTGTATATTTGTATTACTATTGTAATTTATAACGTATTGTCTATTTTCTCTTTTTATGTATGTCTGCACTTTGTTTGTATTTTCTGTACTGGAAGCTCCTAACACCAAGACAAATTCCTTGTGTGTGTAAACACACTTGGCAATAAAGCTCTTTCTGATTCTGATTCTGAACCATATAGCAACATGAGAACTGGTAGATGTATACATCAAAGAGAATCAAAAGAGAGAAAATAGATTCCATTATTTGACATCAACATCATGAAGTGCATTAAACTTTACATTACACTGGGGTTTCCCAAGCTGGACTTAATGTAAGAACTGCATCAGGTTTAACCATAAAAATGTAAATAAATTGTTTGTTTTTTTAAAAACACAATTTGTTTACCTGCATAGCAGTGTGACTATTAACTGACACCAGAGAACTATGAGCATGCAAATGTCTTGTTAAATTATTGAAATAATTTCCTCAGGGATATACTGACAGGGGTTGGGCTGACAAAAATATTTGGGAATCCCTGCATTAGATGAACTAGCATTAATAAATATGACTACAAAAAAAACATACACGCCCAAAGTCTTCTAGGGTTTAAATATTTTTTGTCCAGACTTCCAGAACCAACAATTACTGAAGGTCACTGGCTATGATGACGACATAGTGTTTCACAGCTATACATTACCAGTGTTTAGTAACTTGCAGAAATATTAGTCTAATTCTAATTCTAATACATAGTTATAATTGCTTGAGAGGTGATGCATTTCCCCCCAAATTCAGATGCATGGATCACAAAATTATTTACCTGACATTTACATGGCCATCCTATATTGTGAATATAGTCTAAGCCAAATGGAAAAACACACAGTAGAATTTTGGAAAAGAAAACTTTAAAAGAGAAAAAGGGTCACACTTTATATTAGGTGCTCTTAACTACTATTAACTATGAACTACTAACTACTGTTTTTACATTGTACTTATAATTAAAAATATATAATAATTACATCCGTAATTTCTCCAATTACATTTATATTTACACACCGTACACCGTCATGCCCATTCAAAGTGAATCTCTCATCAGAAACAACAAAGTGCAAACGTGTGTACGAATCTGTAAGATATTAATTTCATAGTGTAAACAGCTTCAGTGATTTTAATGGGAGTTTTTGAGAGTGCTTGAACTAGACTGTCAGTGAAAATTTTCTTTAATAATTAGGGCTGTCCTAATAAACCATTTAAATCATTATAATGAGCCTTTAATTGCCTACATAGCCTAATAAGTGCTCAAGTACACGCATAAAGCTTCCCACAGCGCACTGGCAGAAGTAATGATTATGAATGTGTCTGTGAAAAACAGTAAGGAGACTGCATTAACATTTTAATAATTTGATAAACTAGTGTTTTCTGTGTTTTCAGCTTCAGAGATTAAGTCGGTGACACTGACGCCATCTTCTCCGCAGTGATGCGCCAGTATTCATG
Source organism: Sinocyclocheilus grahami (assembly GCF_001515645.1). Classification (NCBI taxonomy): domain Eukaryota; kingdom Metazoa; phylum Chordata; class Actinopteri; order Cypriniformes; family Cyprinidae; genus Sinocyclocheilus; species Sinocyclocheilus grahami. Next base: position 5,802,009 of record NW_015505196.1, on the reverse strand, counting down.
TTTCATACGGATATAATCTGAGAATCTGTTTTCCATTTGAATTGTTTAATTTGAAAGTAGACATTTCACTCTCTATAGATATATTTTTCATGTCTACACAGAGTTTCGCGCTTACGTTCACAGACCGAGTCGGCAGAAACGCATCCTGTTTGCTTTCATTATTTTACAAAAGCGCGGTATTGTGCTCACACAAATAAACATAGAGTCTTTACGGATTCGAAAGATGTAATACATTTATCTGTATGACCAAAAATTACGGAGTACTTTAAGAGCAAATGAGCGCACCGGCGCCTCCATCTGTCCTGCAGTGATTGCAACTACAGACACTTGAACAGCGCACATTTCTCTAGGTTAACGTTAGATTGAGCGGCCATGTAAAGTTGCTAATACTTACATATTTCAGAAGCCATATTTGAGGTCGATGAATGATAGGCGAGCGTTTCGATGTCCTGCCCGATGTATTGTATTACCATAGACTAGCCGTTAACGATCTGTAGTCACGGACTGCGTGACTTCGCCTGTGGATTTTTTTTTTCTGCGACTAATAACATTTTGGTCGACCAAGCTTCTTCTGGTCGACTAACGATTAATCGACTATTAGGGGGCAGCCCTATTAATAATGTAAATGTTCTTTGCTCTCTTTCTGTACAATGGAAGTATTATGATTAGAAGTCTAACTTGCAATGTTTGTATTCACATTAACTTTCAATGTTACATTCACATTAAATATAAACTCAGTCGTATTAAAAATATGTTATGGCATGACACCCATATCTGTTAGTAAACAGGTTTTTATGTATAGCATATATATTACACTATTAGGTTACTTTGACCATAGCCCAATATAGATCAACAAAATCTATAAAGGTGAGAATCAAGATATTTCATGATAATTAAGTTAATGCGTTTGGGAATGTTTCGAATAAAAAGGGAAAAAAGTACAAGATAAGTGCTGTTGTGGCTGCTGTGTGTCACATGGCGACCCTCCCCCCCACTCCAACTCGTGCCCCCTCAAAAATAATGAGTGCATGACGCCCCTGACCTTAACCCACCCTTAAACTTACCTATATTAACAAACTAGTCCCTAACCTTATCTGTATCCCACCTCAATAGCAGCAAAAGTGTTTTGCAAAACAGTTACATTAATATTTTGAGGCAAGTACATAGTTATTAAGGCCACCTAATATAAAGTGGGACCAAAAAAAGAATTAGGGAGAATCAATAAATTATTAATATTTTACTACCATTGTGTGAAAAATATGTAATCATGTAATCCATAAAAAGTAACTGTGATCTGATTATTTGTAATATAATCCGATTATGCGTACTCATTTTTGGAATCTTATTAAGTAATCCAAATGACTTGTGTGTGCGTGTTGGTAACATTACACTATTAATATGTTCCAAAAAATGAATTTAAATCATAAATCTTCTACTTCAATTTTTAATTTTTTCAGAAGTTACCCAACTGTGTCTCATCTGTGTTACACATTATATGGGAAATGTAGGAACATTACAACCTCATTAACCGTCCCTGCTGCACACTGATGACCAGAAATATTAAATTTGTTGTTTAATCTGGTTCATTTTGGACTTGTTTTCAAGCTGTGTTATTTGTTATTGGTCTTTGGAGAGTATAGGCAGGGTATTGTGAAACAAACTAAGATCTCCTTCTTCTGTTTGAGCATATGAGCTAGTCACTCCCCACCTCCTCTCCCCCACATTGTGTTACACTCCCTCCCACTGTGGCTTTTTACTGAAAATGGATTGTCACTGAGAGCGAGGGGGGGGGGGGCATGAAATGTGGGAGGTGGTCTGTCTTTTTGGGGACCTCGCTGTGAAAACACAGTAGCTCTTTAAGAACGCTACTTGACCAGTAGGTAGGCAAGACCATGATGGAGGATGAAACTGACCTCCTCTAGTATCCGGCAGTGCTTGAGCACTTAGAAAAACCTGTCATTATGTCCTTAATTAGCAGGCCATTATAAATTGTATAATTATTCGACTTCATCTAAAGCATGTTGATTACTGAATTGACATAGGTTGGATGTTTGGTGGATGTGCAAATTAAATACTTTACCTTTAAAAGCAGAGCAGGAAACAATAGTTGCTCTCTCTTTTTAGAAAACCTAGTTTTCTTATCCTCACAAGGCTGCATAAGGTGAGATGGTTGTGAACCACTGGGAACACACATGAAGTCTGTTCTCTACAGTAATTATCAGCATTTACTACTGAGAGGAAGTGTTTCCGATAGAGATTTAGCTTCTCTATTCTCTGTATGAAATTACATTAGTATATATATATATATATATAGCCAGCTAAGACATTGTCACTCCCGGGACACAACACAATCTTCACCTAGGAAAATGTGATATTTGCTCACAGTAAGGACACTCTAGGTATTTTTCACAAGTTTGATTTTAATCTAATTCATTTTGCTGACAAATCAAAGAGTTTTGGACAGTATTTCTGTTCTCAAGATATTCCACGTGAAGGGGTGCCATACATCAACCAGCAGGAGCACCTTTGATCTCCTGATGTTCACCGCTTGTTAGATACCGTTTACATTCTCTTAGAGTCGGCTGGCCATTCAGATCTATTAGAAGTCAATGGGAGACCGATCTCAATCCTGTTTCTCTCGTCCTTTTCTCAGTGAGCGCCGACAGCCGACTGGATTGATGGCTCAATGCATTCATGAAGTGTCAGCCTACTGCCATTGGTGATCAGTTGAGGGAAGCCCATTCCTTCACTGGGCTGCTCTACCCTTTTTGCTTCTTTGTGCCTAACAGGCTGGTGGCAGGATGTGCAGGTTAAGTATTAACCAAATACAGTGTATCAGGATGCCAGTGCTAAAAGTTATGGGCATCCTGTTGGCTCGGTCTAACAATTGACTACGTCAAAGGTCTCCATTGGCATGACGTTTGTCATCCATCTTTATTTCTACACTGATAGATATCTACATTTAAGTTGCTAGCCGCCTGTGATGGATCTGGATACTCTTATATAATGACGTTTAACCTACGCTGTACAAGCTTTGATAGATATACTGTTAACAACTGAACACTGTAAGATATATCCTGTTAAATTTATAGCAGTGGTTGCCAGAAATTCAGCAGAAAAAAGACAATTACAATGTGCGTGTGTGTGAATAAGTTTTTCATTGTAAATTACATGGTAATTTGTTGTTTTTACTTCTAAAAAACATAATTTTGGCAATACTTTACAGTAAAATGACATATAATGTGATTTACCATTTATATTTTTCCCACAGGATTTCAAATCAATTAACAGTTTTTTTTAATTATTGTATAACATACAGTGGTGGCCAAAATTATTAGAACACTAGTATTTTCACCAGCTACAAAAAAATGTTTTTTAGTCAGTTATTTCAATATTTTGCTGTAGTGTGTCAGTAGGAAATATCAGTTTACATGTCCAAACATTAATTTTGCCATTAATTGTAATAATCCAGTGAGATTTCCAGATCTGACAACAGCCAGTGCTCCACACAGAGAGCTGATCAGATCATCATCCAGTCTGTCTGGAATGACATGAAGAAACAGAACAAACTGAGACAGACTCAATCCAGAAGAACTGTGGCAACCTCTCCAAGATGCTTCAAGAACCCTACCTGCAAAGCTCCCTGAAAAACTATGCGCAAGTGCACCGACAGCAAAAGCTGCTTTAAACACAAAGGATGGTCACACCAAATGTTGATTTAATTTAGTTAATACAGGTGCATCTCAATAAATTAGAATGTTGTGGAAAAGTTCATTTATTTCAGTAATGTTCTGTTTCTTCATGTCATGTCATATATATATTATTTTGACCCCATTAGCATTCATTTTATGGACAAAAACTGTTTTTCTTCTAAGATCCTCTAACATTTCATTTATGTATCTGAAATTATTAAATTGATAAGTTCATAACTACATGTAGTTTATACAGATCTTTTGTCCAGGCCACCAGGGCTCAAAGTTTCTCCCGCAGCGGTCCAGCATAGGCCAGATGTACTTTTATGTGTTCAGAGCAGCACACCTCATTATGTACCACAGTGCCCTCACATCAAACACCCTCATTATATTTGTCAATGGGATGTGAGCCAGGCGATTCCCTAAGCTGAGCGGGGGCTATAAAGTCAAACAGGTTCAGACAATTGACTCTTTATGGATATTCAACAAGGGCCACGGGCAACCCGTCTTGTTTTATGCAGAGATTGTTGAATTAAGGGGTAAGAAGGGGAAATTCATGAACGTCGCCTTACAGCTCTCGGCAGATTGCATGAGCGTTAAAGCCGTGGATTAGAACAGTTTCACCTGTCAATCATCCCTGCCTTGGATTGTCAGTTCCCTCAGGATGCGCAAAATTTTAATCTTTACAAAACTGGATGTATTTTTTCTGAGGTGTAAAAAATTGCGAAAGTACTGGCTCAATGTACAGCCAGTGTACCACTGGCAACCACATCCACCCCAATGCTGAATTGATTCGCTCCCATCTGAAGCGACTCTATTTTTAGTTTACAAGTATCTTATACCATTTACATAAAAGCCCATATTGATCCTAATTCAAGCTATATGACTGCAATTGTTGCGAACCCTTGCTAGGGGTTAAACAGCATGGTGTGCTTGTTGCACACCATAGCTGTTAAATCTATTAACATGCAAATCAGTGTAACAACTCAACAGCCTGTTGTCATACCTACACTGAAAGCCCAAATAAGTTCCAGAAACACACACACACACACACACACACACACACAGGTAGATGGCTGTGTTGACTGTGGACTTCAGAAAACACAGTGGACCAACACCAGCAGATGACATGGCAGCCCAAATCATCACTGACTGTGGAAACTTCACACTGGACTTCAAGCAACATGGTTTCTGTGCCTCTCCACTCTTCCTCCAGACTCTGGGACCTTGATTTCCAAATGAAATGCAAAATTTACTTTCATCTGAAAAGAGGACTTTGGTTCACTGTGTTTTCTGAAGTCCACAGTCAACGCAGCCATCTACCAGGAAATTTTAGAGCACTTCATGGTTTCTTCTGCTGACAAGCTTTATGGAGATGCTGATTTAATTTTCCAGCAGGACTTGGCACCTGCCCACACTGCCAAAAGCACCAAAAGCTGGTTCAATGACCATGGTGTTACTGTGCTTGATTGGCCTGCAAACTCGCCTGACCTGAACCCCATAGAGAATCTAGACACCAGACCCAACAATGCAGATGATCTGAAGGCCGCTATCAAAGCAACCTGGGCTTCCATTACACCTGAGCAGTGCCACAGGCTGATTGTCTCCATGCCACGCCGCACTGATGCAGTAATTCATGCAAAAGGATGAATTGAATTTATTTAATACACGAGTTTCACAATTTGAGTTGAATTACTGAAATAAATTAACTTTTCCACGACATTCTAATTTATTGAGATGCACCTGTAGAAGTTAATTGATAAAGAACATCTATTTATGACATTGTTTTTGACAGCATCCTCATTTTACAGCATTTTTGTGCCTAAAACTTTAACAGTACTGCAGCTTTGCAGGTAGGTTTCTTGAAGCATCTTTGGAGACACTGCCACAGTTCTTCTGGATTTAGTCTCTCAGGTTGTTCTGTTTCTTCATGTCATGTCATATATATATTATTTTGACCCCATTAGCATTCATTTTATGGACAAAAACTGTTTTTCTTCTAAGATCCTCTAACATTTCATTTATGTATCTGAAATTATTAAATTGATAAGTTCATAACTACATGTAGTTTATACAGATCTTTTGTCCAGGCCACCAGGGCTCAAAGTTTCTCCCGCAGCGGTCCAGCATAGGCCAGATGTACTTTTATGTGTTCAGAGCAGCACACCTCATTATGTACCACAGTGCCCTCACATCAAACACCCTCATTATATTTGACAATGGGATGTGCGCCAGGCGATTCCCTTAGCTGAACGGGGGCTATAAAGTCTAGCAGGTTCAAACAATTTATTCTTTATGGATATGCAACAAGGGCCATGGGCCACCCTTCTTGTTTTATGCAGAGATTGTTGACTTAAGGGGTAAGAAGGGGAAATTCATGAACGTCGCCTTACAGCTCTCGGCAGATTGCATGAGCGTTAAAGCCGTGGATTAGAACAGTTTCACCTGTCAATCATCCCTGCCTTGGATTGTCAGTTCCCTCAGTATGCACAGTATTTTAATCATTACGAATCTGGATGAATTTTTCTGAGGTGTAAAAAATTGGGAAAGTACTGGCTCATTGTACAGTTAATACTACTGGCAACCATATCCACCCCAATGTTGAATTGATTCGCTGTCATCTGAAGCGACTCTATTTTTGGTTTACAAGTATCTTATACCATTTACATAAAAGCCCAAGCTATATGACTGCAATTGATGTGAACCATTGCTAGGGGTTAAACAAACACACCATAGCTGTTAAATCTATTAACATGCAAATCAGTGTAACAACTCAACAGCCTGTTGTCATACCTACACTGAAAGCCCAAATAAGTTCCAGAAACACACACACACACACACACACACACACACAAGAGCCACACTTGATAAGATATACTCTGTTACTATGGCAACATCTGTGGCTCAAGCTAAGAATGTAGAGGTCTGTACTATTGTCATTGCTGAACGTGATTTTCACACATTTATCTGCACAGTGTCATTAACAGAGAAAGATTACTAGATTTTTTTTTAAAGTTTAGTTTTAAAAATCGCCTCTCTGTGCAATCCTTTTTTGTGGCATTTAGTGCCTATTGTTTGCCTGTTATAATCACACCCTTCACTTAGGTCTTGTTTGCTCATTTGATCCTCTCAGTATGTTCGATGGCCACTTGAGTCATATTATTAGCCCATACTTGCTTTTTCATTGCTTGAACACAAAATTCCACAGAGAAAACAATCTTGTTTGCATTTTCAATGCAGCAAATTCAGAATCTGAACTGAATTCTGGTTGATTTTTATATTTCTTTGACTATATTTCTATATTTCTATTACCTTCAGATTTTAATGGCTTATTAGGTGTCTCAGTATATCTGTTGGCTGGCCTATGACAAATAGTGATGTGAATATTGCAGTTTTTTTTCTCTAAAATATTTTACATCTTGCATTTATATTTCATTTTTTATTTATGAAGTATAAGGAATTGTTTTCCTGCAATAAATATAATATAATGTCAATCAATAATACAATTGTGATGATTATATAAATTAGCACACAATATTGAAGTAGTTGTACTCTATGTACATTCATATTTATTTTTGTCATGATTTCAGTGATACGCAACAGCACTTTTGTGCTTGCAGTGCATGCAGTTGTTTGCCCCCTTTGAGAAGCTCTATCTTTTGCTGTCCCCTGTTGATAGCACTCTTGTAATACAGGATGTGAGTAATGCATATTGTTTGCAGATGTATTGATTTCCATTTGGCTTTAATAGAAATGCGCTTATTATTATTATTATGGGAAACATACCATTGCACAGATATGCAATCAAGTTCTGTGTAGCTGAGAGATTTCATTCCAATTTCGTGCTTTGCTTCAATACTGCACGTCTCCAATGTCTCAGTGTTTAAATTACAGCGGAAAAACAAAACAAAAAACGACACATTTCAGGCACATGCTATCGTTGCTAAGCAAACAGAAGCTAATAATATCCTCAGTAAGCATTTATTGCTAAAAGCTATGGAAAAGCACAGCACATCATGAATGGAATCCATCAGAATACAAAGGTAGATGGCAGGCTAGTAATTAGCCCATAGTGTGGTTGTCACTTTTTGAAATGTCTGAATTAAAAAGACTGTAGAGAGAACGTGTGTGCATGCATTTGTGTGTGTGTATGGAAGGGTTAAGGAAAACACTTCCTTTAATTGAGCTGCGCTGAAGATGACAGCGTTTCATCTGCAGCAGGTGTTTAGGAATTACTGGTCTCATTAAAGGCTATTCGAGGACACCGGAATGCACACGGTCATGTAATATTCCCTTGCAGATAACAAGATAGAACATTGATATCTGTGAGGGAACAGATGAAGGTCTGATGAAACTCCTGGTGCTGTAAGTCATGTCTGTTGCATAACATGCAGTTTTCATAGTGGGACCAAACTCTAGCGGCTTTGGGTGAATAGCATTTAGATAGATAGATAGATAGATAGATAGATAGATAGATACACATATTACACTGATATGCAACCCAGAGATAACATTTCACTGTAGCCTACAAAAATGATTTAGCTCCTATAATAATGAGTGTTCACCACATTATTTTGTCCAATCCCTGTAGCTAGATAGATTTTCACTGCTGTTCCTCGTGCGTATTTACAATACAAGCACAAGATGGCGCTAATGTTTTACTGTAGCGATGTCCTCCATGTCTCTGCACTTGTTTCAGGGTTTAGACCAGGGATGGGCAACTTTGATAGTGACAAGGGCCAGCATTTTTTCTCCTTTATACCAAGGGGCCAGATTACTAATCCACGTCCACACACCTTTTACACCGTCTTACTCAATTTCCTTTTTATTGAAGGAAATTCAAGTATAACTAATGTCGTTTGTTTTTAAAGATTTTATTAATTATACAACTTGTGCAGTTATGCTAATTCAGAAGGAAACCATTGTTGTCAGTGGACAGAAATATTACCCTGACAAGCCAATGTAAACATTTCAATTGCATTGTCTGTAAATTTGCAACAAACAAATATACAGAGGTCCTTTTTTTTTATTAGTAGCCTAGAACATTCTCAAAACAACCTAAAAGGACAGTTAAAAAGGGCTTAATAAAAAAATAAAAAAAGTTATTCCAAATGGTACCATAAAATAACCTGGTATCTGCAGGATTTTAAAAATCGAATTTAAGACCTTTAAAGACCTTTTTAATATCCACACTTCACATTTCAGCCTTTAAACAATTTTAAAGAAAAGGGATGAGTCAAAAGTATCAATTATTATATTAATTTGAACAATTATTATCAATTAATTATTATATTAAATAACATATAAATATATCTTAGTGTCTTAATTGTTTAGATTTGTATAATGCATTAGCTTTTTGTCGATCCACTGGTTCACATTTAAAAATATGCAGCAAAAATAGCAGATGGGCTTTTTGAAAAAGCAAATTCGTTCTCTGCCCGCAGGTGTCACTTTCTGAACTGCGCATATAGTGGTTTCCCCTGTAACCGCAGTACACAAAGCTGACATGCAGCGTTCAAGTTTATTCAGTGAAATCGTAGCCTTTTGAAGTTTAATCGTCATATTAATCCATATAGCAATTCTTGTCTCTCCGTCCCCAAAGACCTCTTATAATTTAGACTTTTTGTACCATTTAAGAGTTTGCATGGCCTTAAATGTAAACAATTTAACTGAAGACGTTGCGCGGAAACCCTAATAAGAACATAGTCCAGTGCAAACATTTCTTTACTTTACTTTTTTCTTTTTAGTTATTTAGCAGACGCTTTTATCCAAAGCGACTTACAAATAAGAAAAAGTAATTAAAACTAAAAGCTAAAACTCTATAAATACTATATATATATATATACACACACACATTTAAGAAAATAAAATTAATTAAATAAAAATGACAAATGCATACAACAACATTTCAAAACCAAACATTTAAATGAAAACAAAAAATAAAGCTAAAAACAATTCAAAATATTAAAAGAACAAAAGGTATGAGTATAATAATGATTCTAACATAACACTAAGCCAAACACCAAAAAACAACCATACACATATACATGTACACACACACACACACACACACACACACACACACACATATATATATATATATATATATATATATATATATACATTCAATATATATATATATAATTTAATTTCCATTTTGTATGTTGAAGTAGTGAAATAACTCAAATTAAATAAAACTAAAACTTAATAAAAAAACCTATATAGAGTCTGTAACTAAAACAAAAATAGATAACTAATACAAATCAAACTACAATAGTTTATCAGTAATCCTAAAAAAACATTTATGTCATGCATTTGGCAAAAAGCTTTTGTTGACTATGAATTTTACCTTTAAAATATGAGGCAAGTGCAACTCTGGCGTCCCGTTGTTTGTGAGCAGTGGTGTGATGGCGATTTAAATAAAATACAGATTTCCAAACATATGGGTATCCCCTTGGACTTGGTAAAAAGATAATCTGTTTACCATCTTGACTTGAAAATACTGTTTTCGTGGTCAGTTTTTCATTTATTATTTGCTAATGTTAGTGAATGTTTACGTTAGAGTGCACGTCCTTCTACGCTGAAATGAATAGGGGAGCGGCTGGAAATAGCGACCTCTCCTGGTTGGAGATAGTATTAACATCATAAACTGAAAGCAATCTTTACGTGACTTGCTTTTCAAATGTTTTAAAATGGATCATCCGAGTCTAATATGATCCAGCGGGCCGTACTGCGGGCCGCCAGTTGCCCATCCCTGGTTTAGACTGAAAGGCTGCTTCTCAATCACTGCACTGCGCTTGTTGCACATTTGATCAGCTGTTTAACATTGCCAAACAACAAAACCTCTGGACAACAAGCCAATTCTAAAACTATTATTTATTTCCACCCCAAATTAGACAGGTGTGATGCATGATTTTTCTATGCACAAACACAATTATTAAGCCAACAGGATTTGAGCAATGTTAATGAGTAATTGCTTTACATTAGAGGCCCATTTTTCTTTAGACATAAGATAGAAATGTCTCTGTTCGGTTCAAAAGGGTTTTTGTCCGACCAGGTTGGGAAGTCTTCTTAACTACACATGCAAACGGTTTGTCCAGAGCAACTTACTGTACATCTGAGGTAAGCAGCACCTTTTATTTCAACCAGCATATGTGTTCCCTAGCTTTATTTCCATTGAAACGAACCATTGAGTTACTTTTTGTAAAACTGCTATTCAATAGGCTATATTTCAACTGAATTTAATTTGTACAAATATTTTGTTTATACCTACATATGCCATTGCTCTGGTGGGTAGAAAAAAAGATGCACTGTCAACTTAATACAAAGTACATACAGAAATATTTAAATCATATTTTTTCAGATAATATTTTAATAATTAGGCTATTTTCGGCTCTAGTGTAATATCAATAGAAAAGCCAATGTTTACATTTGTCTTTATAATGTCACATTTAATATTTTCTTCACACAGTATAAATAGGTCTTTATACAAATGTGACCCTGGACCACAAAACCAGTCAGCACGGGTATATTTTGTAGCAAAAGCCAACAATACATTGTATGGGTCAAAATGATCGATTTTTCTTTAATGCCAAAAAAATCATTAGGATTTTAAATAAAGATCATGTTCCATGAAGATATTTTGTACATTTCCTACCGAACTTATAGCAAAACGTAATTGTTGATTAGTAATATGCATTGCTAAGAACTTCATTTGGACAACTTCAATATTTCGATTTTTTTTTGCACCCTCAGATTCCAGATTTTCACATAGCCTAGTTGTATCTCAGCCAAATATTGTCCTATCCTAAAAACAACAACAACAACAAAAAAGCGCATTTATTCAGCTTTCAGATGATGTATAAATCTCAATAAATAAATACAACTCTTATAGCTGGTTTTGTGGTCCAGGTTCACAAATAAACTATACAACTGCCTTTATATTTTAGTAATACTTTGGCATCAAAACATTTGAAATCCTCTGTTCTAGCCTACATGGCGACTGAATGTAACAAACACATAGAATGTAGTCTACACTGCGTGGCGTACCTTCTTGATGTCAATACCTTCCGCAAAAAATGCTTTTTTATCTTCAGTACACTGCTAAAAAAGCTGAATCACAGTCACCTTACTTAAAACCCCGACTCCAAGCAGGACAAGTAGGGCATGCATTCTGCGCGTTGCGGTGAGCGTCACACACGCCCCTTTCTTTATTTCCCTGCGCTGCTCTGCGCTGCGCTGCGCTGCGTTGCGCGACGCGTGTTTGTCCGCGCTCGTCTTCTGCTGCAGAGAGTGGCGCTCGTGACGTCATCCTGCTGGAGAGGCTGCTGGGCACGGGCGGAAAATGGGCACAGATCTGCGACTGCGAGGTGAGAGGCACACTTTCTGACACATGTAACATGTTTTGGATGGTGACAATGGGAACCGCATGTTTCTAGTCATCCGGCTTGCTGATGCTAGCAAGCGGCAGTCACGTAAGGGGCTCGTGGAGACGGATTTGTACCGCGACTCGCCTACGTTATTGGAGAAAAATTGTGAAAATCTGTTGAACCGTGGTTGCGCCGTCGGGCACGACTTTGCAGCGAGGTAACATACCTCCAAATATATGCCCGTGACCGATATGCTTGAAGCGCGTTTGGCATCATTATTATTTGTCTCATGAAAAATGTGGCATCTCCATGCTTAGTATGAAAAGCGGTAGAGCCGCATGCGGTACCATTTCTCACATCCGCGGACCCAAGAGAGTGAGAGCATGAGCTCCATTTCTGATTATTTAGTGCCTCAACCCTTATCTTACATGACATGTTTGCCCACGACCGCATCAGCTGTCAATGACACGGAGCGCAATCCTGATTTTTTTAGGGAGAAATCCCCTGTCAAATGATAGGTCGTGTCTCAAAACCTAGTGAGCTGCCTAACTAGACAGCATTTTAGCTGCCTGCGTAAACATGGCCATGATGTCGCCGGCCTTTTTCTTGTCTGGATGATTCCAGTTACTGTAAATCAGTATAACAACACTTTTTGCTATTTTACACTTTTGTTTTGATAGCTGGCCTAGACATTTTCCCAAATACACTGAGTAGGCTCCTCACAGGTTATGAGTAGTTACATTTTATGGTTTCAGATTGTCTTAAGTACACTGGGGAAAAAAAAGTTAAATCAAAGCTGGTCTACAATTATGTCTAAAGATTGATTGATACAGGCTAGTTGTTTTCACAAATTAACAGATACAATTTTTGTAAATGTCCTAAATAACCAATATCCAGATGTGATTTTATGTGCTATTTTATAACAATATCTACAGTAGGCCTAATAAACTATTTGCTACACTACACTGAACACATGCATTTTGCATAATTTTCAATCTGTTACAATAATATTAATATTGTTTGTTGATCTAGATTCTAGATGGTCACGAATGTATTTCTGTCTTTGTTTTGGACTATCTAACTTCTATGCTAAATAGATGCAGTTCTCACTTGGCAATGCATGGTTACAAAATGTTTTTTTTTTTTAGACTTTGAAGAAATGGAGGTCTTGGTAGACCCAACATTAAACAACCAATAACCAAGAAAATTGTAAATATTGTTGACAAATTGGTCAAAGCAATTCGTTGCACTTATTTCGACCAATTTAAATTTACGGTATTTACTTATTATTGTAAAGAAGCCCAGGCTTGTCAATGCTGTCTCTTTCTTCAGCACCGCATGATGATAATAATACTTAATGACAATAGACAATGAGGCATAGTGTTATTTACTGCTTCAGACATTGGTGGTCCCCTGTGTCTGATCTGCTATTGATCTTAAGCATGCTTGGGACTGGTTTGTTTACCTCCTGTGTGAATTCCGGTTTTCTCAGATTTCATGAGTTCTGTTTGGGAAATGTGTAACAAGTTGCTTTCTAAAATTAAGAAAGGATATTTTCATTATAAAACCTTTACATCATATGCAAGACTATTATGCAATGAGTAGTGTTTTGACAGGGGTTCAGGGAGCCTTTTGGTAGTTATTGTTGATCTCAAAAATGCATTAAAGGGTTAGTTCACCCAAAAATAAAAAAATCTCATTAATTACTCACCCTCATGTTGTTCCAAACCCATAAGCCCTTCGTTCATCTTCGGAACACAAATTAAGATATTTTTGATGAAATCCGAGAGTTCTCTTACCTTCCATAGACAGCAATGCAACTACCACGTTCAAGGCCCAGAAAGGTAGCAAGTACATCATTAAAATAGTCCATGTGACATCAGTGGTTCAACCGTAATTTTATGAAGCTACAAGAATACTTTTTGTGTGCAAAGAAAACAAAAATAACAACTTTATTCAACAATTTATTCTCTTCCGTGTCAGTCTTTGATGCGGAGTCACACATTTATCAGTAGGCCCTATGCAAAGTTTGAAACCATTATTGTTTTGCAATGATTGTTTGACAGGTGAGTAGATCAAATGTTCAGGTTGTCTGGGATGCATGAACGTTTACACTACAAATGCCATGTGGTCGCAAGTTTTTCACTGATTAGATCACAGAACATTTTAGACCCCGATTTAGTGTATTTAGCATAGCCATCTGTGATCAGATCATTCTAAATGAAAATTAGCAATCAGGGTTATAAAAGTACTGTATTTATGCCACTTTAGACAGCTGATTAGGAAGCCTGACAGACTCAATTACATAAATTTGGTTGATGAAAAATTATGGAATAATTATTGTTTAGCAAAGCTGCACAAAGTGTAATTCCATAGAGTTCCTAGTTGTGTTTCACAAATCCACATAAGGCTTAAAATCTACCAGATAGCAGTGTAAATGCGTTTAAAGTGCACAGAGGAGTGACCACAGGCTATTGATGTTGATTAAACCCTAATATTAAAATGGAAAGCACACAGAGGCGAGATAATGCAGTAGTAATATTTGTTAATTGCATCTGTTAAGACAATAATAATGTTATTTTAGTATGTCTCCTTTCTAGCAACTGAACCACAGCAAACTGTGCACTAAGTGGATGCGAATGTTTGCTAACCTGTATGGAAAATAACATAACTGTGAAATCGATTGGCCTGCATCAGCTAGTGGTACAGAAAGGGAAGTGTGAGAGGGCCTTTAGTGTTTTATTGGGATGTCTTCCCAGACTAGTGGCATGTGATGAGCTGTGGGTAATGAGGGATAATTGGCTCAGTGAAATCCCATGGATCAATAGGAGCCAGACAAGTCTTTCGCCAGTGGAGCTTCAACTTTTGGAATCAACCATCCTGAGCAGCCTTGGCCTTCACGGTCTTCAGTTTTGCTGAGGCAGCTGCGAGGATTTTTTGCATGCTTCATACAAGCATTAGCATTGTCCTTGTGATTCTGCTACTATGCCAGCTGTCTCTTCTGGTTGTGCTCCTTTATGTTATTTTCATACAGTGACTTTTACCTTCTTGCTTATGCTTGAAATGGCATTCACAACCCGTTTTTCTTCTGGGTTAATATCTCAGTTGGTCGAGTGGAGGTCAGAAGTTTGTTTTTGTTCCAAGAAGCTCAAGACAAGAATGCAAATGTCTGTATAACTAAAATTTGTTGTGGGCCTTGACACATAGGTGGCTAATGTGCTTAAACCAAGTTTATAAAAAAAATTGTGATTTTGCAATACTAATACATAGAAATAATCACTTGGGAAAATTAAAAAATGGTCAAGAAACTTTACAATTTGTAAAACTTGAAATGGGCTGACCCTTTTGTAATGCATTTCTGGGTGTAACAAGAAATTTAATGAGACAAAACCATAAGGCAGAACTTGATTTTATCAATTGAAAATTGATTGGATTAATTAGAAAAATAAGACTGCTTGGCGCAATTGGAATTCATTTCAAAGGCAGAACTAGTTGTTCGATTTTGATGAAGGAAGAAGAAACTTTTTTTTTTTACTTTAGAATAATATGCACCGATGAGGAATTGTTCATGGTAAGACCATGAATATATAATATGAAATATGTATTATGCAAATTGGGCTTTCAGTTACACATCATTTGTGCCCTAAATTTGCATACTGAGCTTACTTTAAAATTCCTTTCAAAGACCCCATGCAAATGCTTGCCATGTTTTTATTATTATTATTATTATTATTATTATTATTATAATTTCCTATTTAAACTGGAAGTTTAGATGAGGAAGTAATGCTGTTCAGTTGTGTTCAGTTTTACAAAGTACGTACGTAAAAAAAAAAAAAACAACAGTATGTTTATTGAATGTTAAAGGGGTCCTATTATGCTCTTTTACAAAGTATTTATTTTGTTTTGGGGGTGTACTAGAACATGCTCTCATGCTTGGTGGTTCGATATAATAATTTCCTATTTAAACTGGAAGTTTAGATGAGGAAGTAATGCTGTTCAGTTGTGTTCAGTTTTACAAAGTACGTACGTAAAAAAAAAAAACAACAACAGTATGTTTATTGAATGTTAAAGGGGTCCTATTATGCTCTTTTACAAAGTATTTATTTTGTTTTGGGGGTGTACTAGAACATACTCTCATGCTTGGTCGGTGTCTGTCCGCGGCGCCCAGCTACGTCGTGCTATACTTGTAAGAATTGTTCTAGACATGCCAAAAATTTGACGCTACAGCACAGCAGCTCTTCTTCTTCGTTTTCTCTGATGCACTAACGCTGCAGCAGCACTTCTTCTTCGTCGTCTCGTCTGATGCACTCACTCAACCAAGCGTTCTAACCACAACCTCGCCCCTCCTCACCCCCCAACCATTCGAATTTCTGTAGGCGGGAATTATTTGTAATGATATTCCAATGAGCCGCTTTGTGATATCACAAAGCCCGGAAAACAAACGCTGTAGTCCAAATGAACCATTCGTTGTAGTTCTTGAAAAGGGATTTTTGAAAAACCAAATATCTCCCTTTGGAGTGGACTTTTTTATGCCCAAACATGCAAACTACACACTGACTAAAAAGCATAATAGGACCCCTTTAATATGCTTGTGGAATTGCGTAACAGTAGCGTTACTAGAGTCTGAGTTATTTGCTTGTTGTGACTCTTTTGTGATACAACACAATGGACTCTTGAGAGCTGAGCTATGTTGGCTACTACTTTTAAATCACAGGGGCATTGTGTGATCATGCTAGCACGTCTGGTTTACTCACTGAGGAGAAACCACTACTTCCAAAGACGAGAATGAATGCGATTAGTAATTGATGTAGCATTTATAGAGAGGTCACTCACTGGCTCAAGACTTGTGAAATGTGGCTTAAAAAAGTGAAATGCATGGAATTGCATTATACATTTAGGTAACAAGGATCAGTCAAAATCTTTTTCTTGGCCTAATCATAGAATAATTTGACATCAGTTCATTTTCCTAGACTTAAAATGTATATAAATAAATGTTACTGTGTTGACTCAATGGGTAAAATGACAGCATTCAGCTTGTACAAAGACTCTTTCTATTCCATGAATAGAATTCAAATGTCATCATAAAAATTATGTAATGCACTGATGTGGCAAGAAATACAGAGAACATTGCTCACCATGACCTGATATGATAATGCACAATGACGTAGACACATGTGATTTGCGTATGTATGAATCTTTCAGTAAAATGTTAACACTGTGTTCTAACCAGGAACAATGCCATAATAATATTTTTTCCATCCATGTTGAAAGCTAAAGGGACGTAATAAAATCACAGCCAATCAGATCACTAAAAATAAGACATTATTTGTGGTTTCTCACAACACGTAATTTCACTTACAATTTCACAATGTCCCTGATGCTTTAGATGCCATCCTTTTTATGATTTTCCTTGTTTTCACAAATCCTGTTAGATTTGTCATGTAATATCTCATGTTTCTCCAAAAATAACTTCTTAAGCAAGAGGCCCAATGAGTTTTGTAATGGCCATGGCTTTTCATTTTTTTGTGTTGCATATGGTTAGGACAAAGTGTAATGTCAAACTGTGACATGAAAAAACTATGCAAATTTCGGCTCATTTTTTTTCAATAAAGGGGTCATATGATGCTTTTTAAAGATCATTATTTTGTGTATTTGGTGTATCAGAATATGTTGACATGCTTTAATGTTCAAAAAAACACATTATTTTTCAAATACTGTACATTATTGTAGGTCCTCTATGCCCCGCCTCTCTCAAACGCTTAGTTTTGTACAAAAAAGCCCCCTCCTTTGACAAGCGCAGTCTGCTCTGATTGGCCAGCTGACCCAGTGCATTGTGATTGGCTGAACACCGCAAGCACTCGTCGGAAATGTAACGCCCCTTACCATAATCGCAAGCTTCATCTTTCAAAATAAATGTAAAGACAGAGCCCGAAAGGGGAACAGACTAGAGTCGCGTGACAGACACAGTCTGATATTAAAATCTATACTTTTTACTCTATACTAATACTTTATTTTGTCTATAATTTTTTGTTTTATATTTTTGTCTAAAAATCAATTAAAATAAAAAGTAAACTAAAAATTTTAATTCAGTCATTTTAAATACTACAAGTGAATTTAGGCATCAAAACATAATATGTAGTATGAAGAAAATAAGATTGGTTAAAGATTACATTTAACACTATTACTAAATTATTAGCATTTTTTTTAAAGAATACCTTTAAAGCCAAAATGAAAATCCTGTCATTTACTCACCCTCAAGTTGTTCCAAACCTGTATAAGTTTCTTTCTTCTGTTGAACACAAAAGAAGGTATATATTGAAGAATGATGGTAACTAAACAGTTGCTGGTAGCCATTGACTTCCATTGTATGGAGAAGAAAAAAATACCATTGAAGTCAATGGCTACCAGCAACTGTTTGTTTACCAACATTCTTAAAAATACTGTTCAACCGAAGAAAGAAACTCATTCAGGTTTGGAGCAACTTGAATTTTTGGGTGAACTATTCCTTTAAGTGAGCATTAGATGACGGCGAAGGCAATCTAAATGTAAAAATATACAATTCAATTTAGTAATAAAAATAAATAAATCAACCAATAACCAAAATATCTCTAATACAAATATGTTGTTTATTTATATCACAATATTCTAATTCTTTAATTGATAATAGCATCTTCTCTTGGAGTTCCCTGCATCCGCCCATCTCTACGAAAGACAATCCACTGTCCTTCACTTTCTTCTCAGTCCATTCCAACATTCTTCCTGCATTCTTTAACTTATCCACCCCATCCTCCTCTTCTTGTTACCTCTCTCTGATGATTCCCCATTACTGGCTGGCTTGTTTGTATCCATTTATTACTGTGCTTCACATTCTAAGCTTGTATCCGTGGCAACAATAAACCTCCATCTTGGAAGCAGCAGTTTGTCTGCGAGACTCAAACGGCTCTCTCTCTGTCATCAAGGTCAGAGCTGATTGCAGGAATGTTGATCGTGGTGGAGCATCAAAGTGGCCGCTCTTTCATAACCTCTGATAGCACCGGGCTGTTTCCTAGGCTTAAATGGCTGCTGTTAAAAGAACCCTTTAATGGTTTTAGTTATGTTTTTACTGCTAATGCTTGCTAAGAAGGCCTTAATCAAAAGTCTTTTGCTATCCCATTACAGATCTGAGACGAGAGAGTCTTCAAGCCCCATTAGTAATGAAAAGGTTTTCTCTGTCTCCTCAACTAAGGAGGAAGGAGGTAAGAGAGAGAGACAAACCCAGACAGAGATCATTTGTGGCACAATAGGGACAGACCAAGAATGATACCAAGTGCCTATAATGATGTGCACTCCTGACAGAATGACATATCAAGACATCCACATAATGAAACTGATTGCACAGATTCTCATGTGATTCTGCTTTTTAAATTGTGTGTCACAATAGATGATATAATGATGATGCTCTTAAATCAGCAAGTACCCTCAGGGAAAGAGTCCGTGTTTTGTACCCAGTTGGAGAGAAATGCCACTACGGTCACCTATCGTGATTTGATGAGCCAAGGACAGCAGATGTGGTCTAGGTTTTGACATGATTGTTTAAGCATGTTGTCAGATTTGTTTTCCTTCTTTCACTTTTTCTGCAATGAGAGATAGTCCCGCCAACCTAACTCAATGTCACTCTTTCTGAAATCACACTCCATTTATTACATCAGACTAAGTGCTTCTTGCACTGGTCACATACAGTAAATAGTAACAACGTAAACCAGCCTAAAGTGGTTTACTGGTCTTAACTGGTTCAAGCAGGTTTAGCGTGTCTCCCAAACTAGGTGACAAGTCTAAAACCATCAAATCAGACAATGATAGTCTTGAACAATGGCAACCAGATTTGTGATTTATTGTGATTTGATGCTTAAGAAACATTTCTTTTTATTATCAATATTGAAAATACCTGTGCTGCTTAATATTTAGAGCTTACTGATTCCAAACTTTGGAATGGTAGGGTGATGTATTTGAATGAATTCATGTTTAATATTAATTTAATTTATTTACAAAATTATTATTTATTGTTTTACATTGTTGTATAATTGGTGATTTGTTTCCTTAAATTATGAATGACCCCTCATTTATTCCTATATAAGCGCACAATCTTTTGTCTTTTTATTTGTCAAATTCTGGGAATCAAATATATTTTGTGATTCATCTGTCAGTTGATTGACTTAAAAATAATTAATGAAGAAATTCTGTTCGGAACACGAACAGGAAATAAACTTCCGGAGCCAAGACTGCTGGACAATTTCTACTCTGTAATATTGCTTGTGAAATACACTGTGCATGACCTACTATGGCAGATTATTTGATTCAGTATCTTGGATTAATTTTGAGGAATTGTGCTCGTCTAATCCCCAGTTGAAAGAATATGACTGGCTCTTTCAATGTGGTCTCAGCCTGAAATTCATTCCAGGATCAAGTGTGCAGGATAAATACTCATCATTTCAGTTTCATGCCTATTCTTATCTGCAGTGTTCGCAATACTGTAGGAATGAAAAGGGTGGGAATTGGAACAGTATAAAAGACTGGAGAACACTAATGGGGATTAATTACACCTTGTTGATGAAGTACCTCTTTGGAAATAGTTAGATTAACTATCAAGCCATGTGACCTTCTACCAATAATTTCACACAATAGGCGCCTCCTTTGCAGTGTTGTTAAGCTTCTAAGAGACTGTTCCTTGAACTATTGCCAAACATGACATTGAGAAATCGCCTTGTAGTGTGGCATATTGAAAGATATACTTACTTGATAGAGGCGTGGACATAATATGTTAATTTCCATTAGTGCATAGAAATGCATATTCAGCAAAAACAGCTCCATGCGAGTCCATTCTCAGTTCCTTAGAGGCTGAAGCCACTCAGAGAGATTAGTCGACTTAAAATCTTTGACTTCTCAACTCTTGCTTTAAATTGTCCCGTGGTTGTTTTACACTTCCATGCGCTGTTCATTTTACTATACATTCAGCCAAGTTATTATCCAGAAATTATCCAAAAAAAGAGTAGGGTTTGTTAGAATTGATAGAAAGAATGATTTTCAGTCAGTGCAGATTTCAGGAACAGAGGTTTATATTTAACCTGTGGTTTTATTCAGCATATTGCAATGCACAGTTATAAATGTACAGTATGCCTCCAGTGAGCTGATATCAGCTTTTATGTTCGTCAGGTTGCAAGCAAAGCATGTCTACACATCCTGTGCTCACTGAGTTTGCTAAACATCTGAATCAGACAGCTTTATTAGCTATAAGTTTACACATACAAGAAATCTGACAATTTTGTGACAGAAGATTCAAAATCAATCTTGCAAAATCAGACTGAAATTGGGATGCACAGTACTGGTAGTCATATTAGTATTGGTCAATAAATGTGACTATTTAATGTCATCTGTATTGTTCCAATAAGTAAAATAAACCTGTATATTTAAACTGCTAAATTTTAGCCTAATGAAAATGGACCCAGCATATATACATATTGTTAATATATCTTTCAGACCTTTCAATTTTCCATAACAACGCATATTTAAGCAAAAAAATTGTAATTACTATAAATATAACCAGCTATAAACACAATACAGTATACTCACATAAAGTGATATATACTAAATATAAAATAAAAATAAAAAGTCTTACATTTCTTAATTTAACAGCTGCTGAGGGAATGATGGTAAATGTAACATTTTAACAAATTTGTAAAAATGTTCCATTGTTCATTTGTATCTCTGTTCAGCAGGGGGATTTTTGTGTCTTCGCATAGAAGCCGATAGACGTAATGAGCAGGCCTTAAAGGGGTCATATGACTCGATTTCATGTTTTCCTTTCTATTTGAAGTGTTACAAGCTGTGTATAGGTAAGATCAGTAAATTCGCAAAGGTTAAAGTCTCAAACACAAAGAGATATTCTTTCTAAAAGTTAAGACTCAACCACGCATTCCTAAAATGCCTCATTCAGATACGCCCCCACATATCTACGTCACTCTGTGGGAAAATTTGCATAACACCGCCCAAATGTTTATGTGAAGAAAGAAGGCATAACATTTATTCTCGCTGTAGTATTGTTGGCGCCGCCACCATGTCGTGGAGACGCTGTGTGTTTCCAGATATGGTAAGGGGCGTAAAACATTTCCGTCACACGCTTGAGGTATTCGGCCAATCACAACGGACTGGATAGCTGGCCAATCAGAGCACACCGTGCTTTTTAGAACGATGAGCGTTGTAAAAATCGGCACATTTCAGAAAGGCGGGGCATAGAGGAGAAACAATAATGTACGGTATGTGGAAAATAATGTGTTTTTTGGAACTTAAACCACATAAACACATTTCATTACACCAAATATACAAAATAATGTTATTTTTAGCATCGTCATATGATCCCTTGAAAATATTTCAAGATCTTGAAAATGGTTTTAAAAAGTAATAAATCCAAAGTGCTGATACCTGCAGATACCCCGAACTGCAAGCTTTAATATTTGTTCATTTTGTGTGTCTTTTCTCTCTTTTACTAGGACAAATGTTTTGGACTGTGAGGAAAACCGATTAAGTGCCAGAAATAGGCCTAACAGCAGTCAAGACCTTATTGAAGAGCTAAATCAAGAACTTGTGACTCAGAGGGAGCATGTGTGATGATCTGCTGTTCCTTGCTCAGCCCGCAGAAAAACCCAGCGCGTCTGAGATGAGTGGTCCTCTGTGGTCCCCGGCCACTGTCCCTGCCTGCTCTTTGCAGCGCTTGGTGGCGTGAGCAGATTGCTCCATCCTGGCATCCACGGGAGCGTGGAATGGCCTCTTTGGACCTGCCGTACCGTTGTCCTCGCTGTGGGGAACACAAACGCTTTCGGAGTCTGTCATCTCTACGTGCCCATCTTGAGTACAACCACACCTACGAGACCCTGTATGTGTTGTCCAAGTCCAACAGCGTATGCGATGCCGCTGCGCTGCTTCCCCTAGTGGCCGACGGAGCCCTCGCCGCCGAATCTCGTTTTCCTTACCGCGAACTGCCCTGCTCTGCAGAAGAGCTCGGGCTTACGCCTTCATCTACTGCTTGCTACCTGCCCAATGTGGAGTTTCCTCTGGGTGAGATCCTGGTGAAGACAGCCATGAGCTCCGGCGACGCCTTGTCCTCTACAGGGAACAACGCCGTGGCGGTGGCCGCTAACGTAGCCGCTAGTGCGGTGGAGGCGGCTTACGAGGAGGGCCTGGCTCGGTTGAAAGCTCGAGCGTTTGGGAGGCTCGAACTAGACGAGAGGCTCGAGAAGTTGTCGGAGGAGGTGGAGCAGAAGATCGCGGCACGTGTTGGCCGTCTGCAGGCGGAGCTGGAGAGGAAAAGCTTTGAGCTGGAAAAGGCAAAGGTGGAGAGCGAGAGGCTCAGTGAGGAGAAGCAAGACCTGGAGGACAAGGCCACTGAGCTTTCACGGCAAGTGGATGTGTCTGTGGAGATGCTGGCCAGCCTTAAGCAGGATCTGGTTAACAAGGAGCAGGAGCTCACACACAAACAACAGTAAGTTACAGGCGTCCCACCTTGTTTCATGACCAACCCCTTACAATAAGGAAAAAGTGGCTTTGATTGAAGAAATAATGAGAAATGTTCTTGACTACATGGACTTTGCTGTTTTTGCTCAAATGCTTGATTCACTCTAGGGCTCTCCAACAGAAGTTTCTTTGTTGGAGCAAGCAGGGCTTTCACAAAAGAAGAAATGCTAGATTCGTCTTTAACAGCTCCACGGGTTAGCCTCATTTAGACAAGGCAATTGAGCAAGACAGTTAACAAACCAGCAACTGTAGCATCTCTGAAGAATGTCTCCAGTCATATTTAATCTGCTGTATGGCAGGCTTTTCATGTTCATGGCTGTTACAGTTTAGTGTGCTTTATTGGTGTGACAAGCATTTGGTACATTTGGGTAGCTTAGCTGGATGCAGAACAATAATGCTGCATGTACTACTATTCAGAAGTTTGGGGGTTTTGAAAAATGCTGTAAAACATTACTGTAAACAGCACAATTTAAAAGTACTGATTATTAATTGAAATATATTTTAAAAAGTAGTTTATTCCTATTATGGCAAAGCTGAAATTTCAGTATCATTACTTCAGTCTTTCAGAAATCATTCTTATATACTCAATAAACATTTCTTATGCAGAAAAAGTTGTGCCATTTAAGGCTTTTTTTGGAATTCATGGATAAATCGAAAGTTCGAATTTGGTCCAGAAATGAAAACCTGAAATGGTCCAGACACCAAATTAAATGACAGCATATGGATAATTTAAAAAAATTTAAATTCTGTTATCATTACTCTCCCTCATGGCATTCCAAAACTTTCATTCTTCTATGGAACACAAAGGAAAATAATTTGAGAAAAGTCAGTGTCTTTGGTCACCAAAACTGTTTTGTTACCAACATTCTTCAAAATATCTTCTTTTGTGTTCTGCAGAAGAAAGTTGTCCAGGTTTGTGACGACATGAGGGTGAGTAAATAGTAGCAGAATTTTCATTCTTGGATCCCTTATTCCTTTAATGCTGTTTTCTGGAGACCTGTTTTTACTGCCTCGTATAAGCTGTTGAACTACCCTTCACCCTACGGGCCATTGCCTCTAATTGCCTGTTCTTTTACCAGTCCGCTCTGCGGTTATAATGGTAATGGCACCAACTACCTAGCTGTATTTCTCTATAGCAGCGTAGTCTCAAATACGTGTTCATGTTATCATGGCAGGATTTCTCTGTCATAATGGAGTGGGAACCCTAAAGGGAAAGTGAAAAATGGAGCCCATCAGATAACTTGTATTTCAGTTGATATTATGAGCTCAACTTTGATTGCTAAGCAGTGTGAAGGCATGAAATAATAATGTATTTTAGAAGGTTGCAGATCACCAAGCCTTTTCAATTCCAATTTATGGTTACAAAGTCTTTTCAATTTCATAACATCTGATTTCCTTTCTCACCAAAAGCCAGAAAATTACAGTTTTCAGATATCAGAGAGTATTAAAATATAAAATTCATCGAGTGTAAATGGTATTTTAGTTGTCAAGAATGAATAGGGAAAAATAAAGTGGAAAAATGCTCTAAAATGATACTTTCCTTTATATATCATTTAGCCCCAGGTTAAAGCCATTCAAATAAAATATCACCTCTCCCAAAATGATTTTGTTTCATATACTGGATATAGAAGTCCAAAAGAGAGGTGCAATTGAGCTTAGAGAGTTTAGAGACTCGTATGCTGTGGGATATTCTCAGCAGGACTTCATCTGAAATATACACCCACTGTGATTGATTTGTAGCTGCCTGTGGATTAGAGCTTTCTTGAGAAACCGGTCACGCACTGCTGGCAGGTAGAAAGAAAGAAGCCTCATTTCTTTTCTCCCGCTCTCACCTCTCTGCTTTTTGACCCTCAGTACCCTTCCTCCATTCTCTCTTCTTTTTCTCCCTCTCACTGTCACCTCGATCTTGTTAGCGTCTCATATCCCAGCTGATCTCTGTTTCTCCTCTGCAGACTCTGGCTTCTTCTCTCACTTGCTGATTTTTGCTTTATTTGCCTAACTGTATGTCCTCTGGAGCTTTCAAGCGAAACAGATCTTTAGACTATTCTGACTATCATTTGTAACCGAACAAATTTACAGACTTCAAGACTTTTAAAAACATTTTCAAGCCTAACTTGATTTATTAGCAACATAACTACCTTGTTGTGGCATAGCGATTTTTTCATTGCTTGCTCATTTGTGTCACAATGTCCTATTCAGTTATTTGAAATGTGAATGGATAGATCCAATGTCCATGGCTGCCATTATTATGCAAACTTAGGTTTGTAGATCATGATTAATTCATCTGTCTTGCAATTAGAGTACCTCTGTGATGCCATAGTATCCATCTTGAAGAGGGCAGAAGTGTAAATGACAGATTGATATACTATATGTGTGTTTAATATGCTGTTCATAAGAGGGCTCATATAATAACCTCTCTGTATTTGCATACACATCTCTGCTAATGTTCTCTTTCCGCTGTCTCTGTCTTTCTCTGTGACCTATCCTGTCATACCGATGTTGAGATTTACAGGACAGGCACAGTTTGAGGACATGAGCTTGTTGTTGAGCATTGCCTAAAAGAGTGATGCATTGAAAATTCAGAAAGTTAAACTGAAAATATTTGTTCTTTAATTCAAAATGTGCTTTGTACATTTTGTAACATGCAAAAACAAAAATCTACTACTTATATGAGTGACTGATAGCATGTGCACTTCTGTAGTGTGAACTAAAGCAATTTAGTCACACTAATAATCTGCAATACTTCCAAGCATTCCAAGACCCCATTTTTGCCCTTCTCTAATTTCATCTCATTAACCACTCTTGTTTCTTCTGTTTCTTGCATCTAATTATCATTCATATTGTCTGGAGACTGTGTTGCTTACAGCGTTACATAATCATTTACTATTGTGAATACAGTGAGTTGCCGATTAGCTCTCTGCTGCTATTTTTATGTGCACTTGAAATAATTGTTACTGCATTAGTGCAGAGGAATGTTAAATGTCAGATGTACGATTCCTATTTCCAGGTGACGTCTTTGTTTCTCATTTGTCTATGTCTGATGCCCTCCATTGGATTCATCAGTATTTATCAGCTTATCCGTTGCAAAATCATGAAATGGAGACTTTTCTGAATTGCACTTCATAAATTGTAGAGAATTTGCTTCAGCTGAGAAAATTCATTTTCATGCATTGAATTAGTGGTCTTAGTGCTTAAAATGCAGATGTAGTTTTGCACATCCCTTGTGACAGTCATTCAGTGTAGTTAACCGATATATTGCATACTCTGTACTATATCATACAATTTTTTAAATTTAGTATGCAACATATAGAAAACCATTGATTTATATATATATATATATGTTTTTTTGAGTGCTTCATATGCACATCTGTACATATTTCATTCTGTATTGCGTAACTAATATTTCAGAACATCTTGTATTAGTCACCTAACCTTATGTTAATGGAATATCATTATTTCAATCTGAATGAAATGGCTTATTAAATTTAAGTAAAAATGTTCCCGGTGCACTGTTCATACATTCTTTGTTTTATCAGTTAAAAGCATTATTGTTTAAAGACATATCTGACAGCCAACCAATAGTTGTTCCCATGGAAACCAGTCTGTGTAGTCATTGAAAGATCAAGGTTACTTTTTAAAAAATAGAAAAATCTTATTTTTTTAGAATTGTCTGAATACGAACTGAACTCAGTATGCCAGCTGCAGCGGTGTCTTGCAAGGTTGAGCAGCACCATCATAGAATCCAGAAATGAAAGTGATTTTATTGCAGCAGTTGGGCTCCTAAAGTAAAAATGTTCTCCATAGGGCTATTGATTTTGAACAATAACTTGGAGACCTTTAAAGACAGACCTGCTGTGAGCTATGAGGTTTTTAATCAATGTTATATGCTTTTGTTGAAGCCATCAGCCAGCATTATTAAATACTCATGTTGAACAGCGAAATTATTGATGAAAAACTACATTACTCGTGATTATGCAAAAGAAATCTACACCAATAAGAGAATAAGCTTTTTGGACCCATTTGGATTTAGAAATAGTGATGCATGATGTCAGATTTAATCAGACATACTTATTTGATTTAAAAAAAAAAAATCACATTAAGACTTATGCCAGATGCATAAATGCTCAGAAATCTTAACTGGTTAGACCCTAGCACTACCTGATTATTCTGTTCTTCTGTCATATCTTAATGTAAATGTTATAAACATCTCCTGTTCTATGATAACCACTTCTATAAATGCATAACTGGATTTTTTTGATTATCTACAACCAGCTAATATGAGAACAGCATTTGCTTTTGATCAGGCATTACAAACGGCTACTCCTTGGAGTCCAAGCGCAAGATAAAAAAAAAAAAAAATCACATTAAGACTTATGCCAGATGCATAAATGCTCAGAAATCTTAACTGGTTAGACCCTAGCACTACCTGATTATTCTGTTCTTCTGTCATATCTTAATGTAAATGTTATAAACATCTCCTGTTCTTTGATAACCACTTCTATAAATGCATAACTGGATTTTTTTGATTATCTACAACCAGCTAATATGAGAACAGCATTTGTTTTTGATCAGGCATTACAAACGGCTACTCCTTGGAGTCCAAGCGCAACTGGTTTCTGGGGGGGAATGTTTCTTTTTGAACACTGGCAGCATCATATCTGAGCAGTTTTAATCCATTGTTTTTAGATAAGGGATGTGTGGAAGTAAGCAGGCACACAGGTTATCACACACTCTGTCAGTCTGACTGTGTTCTCTGCAGTACAATCAGACTGAGTTCTGTCAAACATTCCAGTTCAAACCTTGAGGTATGACCTGGAGTTGAGATATTAAATTGTTATTTGTTCTCGGTTATAAAGAGGTTGTGTGCTTGTGAATGTGTATGTGTGTGCTCATTAGTGAAGGTTAAGTTTATTAGCTGACACAAGCTAGAGCACTTTCAAACAACCGTACCTTGTTTGAATTCCCACAGTGTGAATCTGAAAGCCAGGGTGCTTCCCCCAGCGTGCTTTGCTTGTAGCATATTGGAATTTAGATATCAGCTTTTTGGGCTAGCGGTCTTATTTTTATTCATGTTCCCCTGTGAAGAAGCTTCAGTCAGCTCCAGGACTGTAAGCTACACTGGGAGAGTTTTGATTAGGGCAGACAGCGGGAGACACACTGTAATATGTCATGCTGCTTCAGCCACTTAATTGTTCATGCTTTCTTCTGCTGCTTAATTGAGTTTACTTTAAACCTATACACATTGACTGGGCCTATCAATCGGCCAGCATTTGGACTGAATTTTTTGCTCCATAACTGCATCTGCTTGGAGAAGTGTTAAGCTGCTTTTCCACTGTCTCCAACAAATGGCAAACATGGATAATTAATTTCCAGTGGAGAATAGTCATATGCATGTGCAGAATTTCTGATCTGATTTGAGCTTTGGATGCCACCACCAGAGATTAGTGATATTTTTCCACTGAAATGTTTTTCTTTAAACACTAGTAAAATGACCAGTTATAAGTAATTATGTTATATATTAGTTATATGTTACATATTGGGTCACATTAGTTTCTTATCAATCCACTGGATCACATTTACAGCTGTGTGTTTGCTGCATAAATATAAGGGTTCATTTTCACATTGGTCTGAACAAAAACAACAGACAGGCTTGAAAACTTCCGGTTTATTAGCAGTTGTAGGGAAATGACAAGAAGAATAACAAAGTGCAGTACGTGGTATAGCACGCAGTGAACACATGCTGATCTGCCCTGCCTCCACATTACTGGGCCTGTAATTAGTCTCATTTACACTGTTGATTGACTGTCATTCTCTCTGTTGTTGGTAAACAAAAACATTGTTGACCTTTACTACAGTAAGAACACTGCAGTCGAGTGAATAGAGAGGAGTCATTCAAAAAGTAATTACACAAGATACAGAAAAAGCTGCAGAATGACTGTTTTGAATTGAACAATAAAAAAAGAAAATGTATTGTATGTCATTCCAAACCAGTGTGACTTCTTTGAAACACAAAAGGAGATTTTTTTTTAAATAATGTACTGGTTTCTTTAATGTTCTTTTCTTTGCAATAACAATGAATAGGGCATAATTGCACACAAATAGACCATAAAAGTGGTCCGCATGACTTTTATTTCAAGCAATGTTATTTCAGTATTATTAATATATTATTACCCGTGGCCCTATAGAGGATTGCGATTGTTATTTATTAACATTTTGAGCTAGCTTTTATTTTTATATTTTCAGGTTTTAATTTTAAGTTTAGTTTCAATTTGATGTGCTTTTTAAAAAATAAATATTCCAGTTAGTTGCAGAGACAACATTTCTAATATTCGTTTACATCTTTACGTTTACATCTAATATTTATATTTTATTTTATTTCAGCTTGATGATTTTTTTAAATAGTTTTAGCTTTGTAATAGTTTTAGTTTGATCAATAACACCACACGTTCCAAGTCTGTTTAGTTCTGTTTAGCATAAAGCATTAGATCCTGTATTAATCAATCCTTACAACCCTGCAAATCTGCAAAACAATAAAGCACCTTTTTTTTTCAGTGGATCTTTTTGTCCCCTGATTTCACTACTGATCAGTGACGTAAGTCTTGATTTGGTGATGATAAATTATTGCACAAGAAGAGAAACATACTGGAAATAATAATACCAACATGATATAAAAAGACAGCAGTGCAGACTACAGTCTGTCTTACGTGATAATTTAATAGAGCCTGATCTTTATCATAGTTATTTACTTAGAGGATCTTTTGTGATTACACAATTACATAAATGCCATTGAGATCACATTTACGCACATTCATTTTCCTAGTTTATAAAATGCTGCTTTTAATTCATGTGGATAATTAAAACCTCTTCCTTGAGTACAGGAACTGCTGCATATTCACTATGGCTTATGACGTTATTTGCAACCTATGTTGATGAAATACTCAAGATGTCAGTATCTCAAAATATCATTGTTTTGGCATACGAAAATGAAAAGTCCAACTGTGTGAGAATCTACTATAAGTGTGAGAGAAGCTTAGAATAGCTGAGGTGATGGTGTCGACAGAGGCGCAAGCCAGTGTTTGTGTTCAGAGACGTTTCCTATACAGAGATAACAGTTGTCGTGCTTTCATTGGCTGTACGCACACTCCAGGGATTTGCAGAATGCTAGAGAAGATAAACAAGTATGAGAAAAGGGGCAAATGGGAGGGAGAAAGTGGTATCAGATGCCCTTTTCCCATTTGAAATTTGTATGTTCATGTTTCATTTCTATAAAAGAAAATGCTGTTGGTAGCGATGCATCAGGTCATCTATATGCAACCATATCTTTAGAGTTGCATGTACTTATAGAATTATTGCTCTTTAACACACTCAATACTCATTACAAAATTGATCAAGAGCAACTGAGAAGCTATCACTACTGAGACAACTCAATCCTTTCACAGTAATCCTCATTTCTTTCTCCTTCTCGTTCATTTCCTCCTCACTCAGAGAGGTGGTCCAGATCGACCAGTTTCTGCAGGAAACGGCTGCACGTGAAGCCAATGCTAAAGTGCGTCTTCAGCAGTTCATCGAGGAGCTGTTGGACCGGGCCGACCGTGCTGAGAAACAGCTCCAGATCATCAGCAGCTGTGCCACCACCCCCAACGGCAGCCTGGGACACTGCAGTCTGCAGGGATCCAAACCTAATGGACGACAGGTACAGTGACTGAGCGAAAGAGATGAAGGAGAAGAAAGACATTGGCGTGATGAATGATGCATTTATATAGCGCTTTATTGTGTAATGTTGTACACCCAAAGCTCTTAATAATCATGTGGGGGGTCTCTCCTCAACCACCACCAGTGTGCAGCATCCACTTGGATGATGCGACGGCCCCAGTGCACTCACCACACACCAGCTACAGGTGGAGAGGAGAGAGAGTCATAGAGCCAATCAAGTGGTTGGGGATTATTAGGAGGCCATGATTGACAAGGGCCAGGGGGGCAATTTGGCCAGGACACCGGGGTTACACCCCTACTCTTTACGAGAAGTGCCATGGGATTTTTAATCACCACAGAGAGTCAGGACCTCAGTTTAACGTCTCATCCGAAAGACGGTGCTTTTTGACAGTATAGTGTCCCCGTCACTATATTGGGGCGTTAGGACCCACGCAAACCACAGGGTGAGCACCCCCTGCTGGTCTCACTAACACCTCTTCCAGCATCAACCTAGTTTTCCCAGGAGGTCTCCCATCCAGGTACTGACCAGGCTCAACCCTGCTTAGCTTCAGTGGGAGACCAGTCTTGAGCTGCAGGGTGATATGGCTTCTCTGGGATAAAAATCCTTTTTTTCACACCACCTGAAGTACTATATTCAGGATTTACAGGAAATCAATGTAGGCCAGGCTGTTTTCTCTTATAATAGAAAAATGTTTAGCGATGTACTAAAAGAAATCAGAGATTACACCTGTCTTTGTAGTCGGTTATACAATTTCTGTTAAAAATACATAATTGGAATCATTTACTGTTTCGGTATCTACATGGGAAAAAGCATTCGGGTTTCTCTTGAAAAACTCCAATGGATTTATCACTTGCAAAGTGTGGATTTCATGGTCTTATATGTCAGGGTGATGCATAGGTAAGGTATACTTAAATAGTTATAATGTTTGCTTTGTTCCTGTATCCCTTTTTAAGGAATCATATAGTAGGTGCCAAAAAGGTAGACAAAAATCCTTATATAGCTGTGAGGTTTTCACTTTCACATTTTACCTTAAGAAATGGCATTTTTCAAAATTAACAGAATGTGAATTGTTTAATTAATGTACGAATACCAAGTTTAAATGAGTATGAATTTGAGTCAAACTTTTGTCATTTGCATGTTTTCACAGAGCACTCGGGTATACACTACCATTCAAAAGTTAAGAAGAATTTAAGAAATTAATGATTTTATTCAGCAAGAATAAAATGTTTATAAAATGTTTATTTTTCAAATAAATACTGTTCTTTTGAATTTTCTATTCATCAAAGCATCACAGTTTCCACAAAAGCATTAGGCAGCAATAACTGTTTTCAACAATGTTACTAATAATAATGTTTCTTCACCATTAATTAAGCATATTAGAATGAATTCTGAAGGATCATGTGACACTGAAGACTAAATTAATGGCTGCTTCAGCATTATTTATGTTAGCATTATTCGCATTAATATTTTACAATAGTACTCTTTTTACTATGCTTCTGATCAAATAACTCTACTCTATTTTGCTCATCACAACTTTGGTGAACAAAATAAAATAGAGTAATTTCAAAATATTAAAAAATCTTACCTATCCCAAACTTTTGAATAGTACTGTACACATGTAGAAAGATTTAGTTAACTAACCAAATATTAATACAACAAGCCAAATATTGTTGATTATTAGCATTATCCTGATAAGTACATAGACTGTGTGGACATGTAAAAAGATGGCTTTATAATATGAGTTAATGTAGTGAAAGAATAAATAAATCAATCTTAATGCAGAACTCAGGAAGTGTTTCATACTAAATACTCATCAGTGCTTGCCTCATTTCTGTGAACCTCCAGAGAACTTTTACAATGTTAAAAGATTGCACTGGTACACTAGTCTCGTTTTTTAGAACTTGAGGGTGTTAAACTGTGGTTGGTTACTAATTGGTTTCATAACTGACTCCAGTGAGGGTACAGTAAATGCATTCGGATCACTAAAAAATTATTGGTCTGTTATTGAGGAAAAAAGTATCATTTTTAATAATAGTGAAGAAAGTGTAGAAATTATTAAGGTTTTGTACACTTTATGTACATTGTTATGTACGTTTATTTGTGTTTATGTGTCACGGTTGGGCAAAATTCAGTGTGTGTATGTGTACACGGTTACACACATTGCCGTTTTAGGTTTCTTGTTGACAGCGGATGGCACATTCAGGCAGCACCCTATCAACCCTCTGACATCATTGGGGACCCCCTTCGTCACCATGGAAACAGCAATCTTCATTTGTCATTTACTCATATAGTGTGTTGCACACAGCACTGTTGACTCAGTTTGAGTTCTCACACAGCCTGTGTTCCCAAATGCCAGCCACGACCTTCCAGTCTCCTACTATCTGGAGAGGAAGTGCACTCAGTGATGTCAGAAGAAGGGCAGAGTGTTTCAGGAACATGCATGCTGTGATTCAGGACATTTGGCCTAAATTACAGCACAGGCAGGAAAGTAAGAAAGAAAGAAAAAGATGGAGGTGCAGAATTATTGTAGTCGTCTCAAGCATTTTCCACAATTCCAGCCAGTCTTTTACGCTGTGCACCGCTAGTGAGATCGATGGTGCTGCTGCTTCTCTTTCTGCCCCATTTCTGCAGGCACTAAGCCCAGTGTGTGTTTGTGAATGTGTGTTTGCCCTGTCAGCACTATGGCACCTTTCTTGGCCCATATTTTCTCGGTTGTATCACCTTACCAGCTAAAGTAGTTATTTAAAGGCACAGTTTTCCTATTTCCTGTATGAGATTGCTAAGTTTAATACTTACACCTGACAAATAAAGTCATTAGTAGTTGACCGATATGGTATTTCTCTGGGATAAAAATCTTTTTTTTTCACACCACCTGAAGTACTATATTCAGGATTTACAGGAAATCAATGTAGGCCAGGCTGTTTTCTCTTATAATAGAAAAAAATATTTCAATAAAAATACCCATATTTCCCTCCATATTTTGCAAATAAGCTCTTAAATACAATTGTTATCAAAATACGCTTTACATAGATTAGAGTTATTATAGTTACCTAAAACCAACCCAAATAAAAACCAATCCATTTTGTTATTTGAAATAAAATAAACATTAACTGAAATAAAATATTAAGTATTTTATTTCAGCTAGAAGCCAAAGTGACATTTCTCTTTATTAAGTACTAGATTAAAGCTAAATAAACTGAAACTAATCAAATAAAAAACTATAGACATATTAAAAAAATAAAAATGGCAAAACAACAAAATTACTGACACTTTAAAACTAAAGTAAAACAAAATATTAACAAAAACTGTAATAGTTTATCAAAACACTGATGTAAATTTGCTGAAATTAAACACAATTTTACATAATATTTAAAAACTTAGAAAACATACAGTACAATTTTCATTATTTTCACAAGGCTTTTTGTGTTAAAATGGCACAATCGATCAACTGAGCATGACTGTCAGGAAACAAATTCGATTTGGTGCAATTTTGCCAATCATTTGACCTGGTAGTGTCTTTCAGCAAAGCACATTAACACAGGTTGCACCAGGGGGATTGTCCGTGTAGTAAGTGTACGGTAAGCCAATTTACATAAAAGCAGCTAAATGACAAATTAGTTATTTGTAAGATCTCGTCGGCTGTGCTGTTATTTTGGACTGAAGGAGTTTTGAAACTGTCACTGCTGACCCAGACATAACCTAGTCCTCATGAAGGATGAATGGTGACGCTAAAGCTGGTAAGTGCTAATTTCATCAATAAAGTTCTGACGAAAATGTGTCGTGCTTCTCCCATGTACCGTATCTCTCTAGTCTGGATCATGTCTGAACAATTGAGACAGGTCCTAGTTTCCTTCCCAACCTGTCAGTCTGCATTGATTCTGTTTGTATTTTCCTGATGATGTTGAGCTACAGTATCTCAGATGTGTTCAGTGAAATTTTGGAGCATCTTTCTCTCACATTTTCCCTTCGTTCTCTTTCTTTCTCTCATAGAGAAATTCCAGTATCTCTGGGGCATCGAGGGGAATGTACCAAGTGTCCGATCGACGTTCCTCCCCCAGCACTGCGTAAGTCTCAGAATAGCCGAATTCTGCCTGCATGACTGTTTTCACATCAGCCGAATTTTCTTATAAGTACAAAAAATTTGAATAATTATGTATTAAATATTTATTAAAAAATAATTAATATAATTTATTCAAATGCAAGTCAACTGCTACAGGTGCTTAGAACTAAAAAAATATACTGTATATAGCATATACAGGCAAGACATAATAAATACCAGTGGCTCTCGAGTCCCGACGATATATTAAGGTCTTATGAAGTGAAACAATTGGTCTGTGCAAGAAACTGAAAACATTATTAAAAATTGTCATTTTTGGGTGAACTACACCTCTAAATAATTGTATGTATTATTTATGTATTTATTAATTGATCTGCATATTATGAAAGTAGTTTGATTTAAAATATTAAAAGAACCCTAGTCATTTAGATCAGGTTACCTAGAGAGAACAATGAAATGTTTCATAGTAGTGTTACTGTAGTTATGTTTTGTTGCTGAATTAATTATTATTATAATTTTTTTTTACAGATCAGTTCAATTAATCATAGAATGACAGTCATTTGTTTTGTTTCTGAATGATGTGTTTGAACGAATCGGTTGAATGACTGATTCAGTGACTCGCTCATAAAGATACCAAATGTTTCTTTTATGCACGGTGAAAGTGCAGTATTACTTCAAACTTCAAAGTATTAGATTTATCATTAAATTTGCTAGCAGAAATTTGCAGCTATATCTCAAATATGGCAGAGCAGCATGTTTATGTCTTTTATCTGCTCTGACCGGTGGGTATTTTGGAGTCAGCCTGGTGTGGATGTGTCTTGGGAAAATCACTAGATTGTTGCATTTGCCTCAGGGTTAAACCAGTCTGTAATCTCTCAGCCATGCAGAAGATATGCGGAAAGAGTCCTGTTGCACACACACACACACACACACACACACACACTAACACACTAACACACTGCTGTGTGTGGCAAAACTAAAATGCCTAAAAGCACAAGGCCAAAAACAACCAATGCCCAAGGCTCTTGAAGGATAGTGGTGAACACTTCTTGTGTGTGTACTGAAAGCATGTGTGTGTCAGGTCAGGTGTTGCCTACATAGTGGAGACCAAATGTCCAAATTTAGTAAAACTTAAATTCTTGACCGAATTCATGATATAATTTTAATTTTAGTTTAAAACTACAGCATTACTTTAATAAACAAATGAATTAATGGCTTAATGGAAATGTAAAGATACTGTTTTATAAATGCTGTGTTTAATGAAGCTATATCTTTGCAGATAAAAATGAACGTATTGTTGTGAACACCACTATTTTTAAGATTTAATATTATTCTAGTGAATTTGTCTCAACCAGTCACCATCAGACATTGAAAGTCACCATCTGACTTCGCATTCAATTCAATTCAATTCAAGTTTATTTGTATAGCACTTTTCACGATACAAATCGTTGCGAAGCAACTTTACAGCAAATTAAGTTTCTACAATATTTAGTGGTAGCTTATCAGTGGTGACTGTCAGTTAATGTACATATGGCAGAAATGTACGGAAAAATCAATTAAAGACGTAATCAATTAAAGACGTAATCAAACAGACGATGGACACTATTAACAGCAATTATTATATGATGCAATTAAACTTACAGCAAAATTTGGTAGTTCAGTAAGTTCAGGGTTGGCATCATCTGAGGTCCTCTGAGGGGTTGGCATCATCTCTTCTCAAGTGTTCTGGATCCAGACTGAAGCTTGTGTAAATCCTAGTTACCACGGGATGTCAATCCCGTGGCAGAAACAGAGAAACAAATAGAGACATAATTAGCGTAGCTGCTGTTCCAACCAAGCAAAATTGATTTTGTTTAACCCAAACTAAAGAATAATAATGTGCATATTTGATCAGATATAACTGCAGTACAAGATTATGAGATGCATTATTTAAATGCTTGGCCAAAGAGATGTGTCTTTAATCTATCTTTTAGTCCAATAAGTAATATCTCGGTCTTATCTGAATTTAATAAGAGAAAATTATTGGTCATCCAATCTTTTACATTTTTAACACACCCTGTTAGCTTAGATAATTTAGAAGTTTCATCCGGTCTTGTTGAGATATATAGTTGAGTATCATCAGCATAACAGTGGAAACTAATCCCGTATTTTCTAATAATATTACCAAGGGGCAACATGTATGTTGAAAATAGTAATAGAGGACCTAGGACAGATCCTTGTGGCACTCCATATTTTACTGGTGATAATTGAGATGACTCCCCATTTAAATGAACAAAGTGGTAGCGATCGGACAGGCAGGATCTAAACCATCTTAAAGCCTGCCCTTGAATACCTGTATAGTTTTGTAATCGATCTATGAGTATGTCATGATCTATAGTGTCGAATGCAGCACAAACAAATTACACTCGTTTTTATTTTTAGATCTTCTCATGCAATTTCCCCATAAAATACCGTAACCTTTCTATGGCTGCTCTTTTAACAAGGTTCTGATCTGTGAGTGAGACATCACTGTCCATCTGTTGTGTGTGTGCATCTGCACATGGGCCGTGTCAAACCATTTGGTGCTCTGAGGGAAGGAAGGAAGGAGCAGCGTGGGTTTGCCTGGAGTCTGCTGTCCCTAAATTGACATCATAAACTCCACAGTTCTTCCTCATAAATCAGACGAGCGAGGACTGAAATACCGGACTGCATATGATCACTGCTGTTCCTTCATTATGGCACAAATACCATCATTCATCTGAGTCAATTATTAAGACGTTAATTAAACAATTGTGTTTTTAGAAGTTGAATATATTGTTTGTTTTATTTCATATGATTGAATATAAAGCTGCATCACAGTCCAAATCAATCTATTTTGCAAAAGAGTTTTTTAAATCTGTCTGAGGGAAACTCAGGGGACACACATCTTTAGCCATTGCTTCCATTTTCTGCATCTCTATTTTTAGCTTCAATTGAAAAGCACAAATATGTAGTTATTATATAAAGTAAGGGGTGCAGAAACATCAAGAAACTATGTAATATGATAAAGAAACCACTCTCATCTTCAAAGATCTTCTGAAGTTTCTTCCACTTCTTTATTTTTTGCCGTCAGTTTGCGTGAAACTTTGCGTTATCTTACAAATGGCTTTTGATATCTCTGCCATAGCCAGCCATGCATTACACATTCCTACTGTGTAAGAAGTAATAATGTGTACCAGCTTCACCTCTAGAGGGTCGTTTGCTCTTCAGCCCACTGTAAAATAGAAAAGTCTGTCATTGTAGTCAGTTGCCTACAGCAGAGCCTGCAGTGACTAGTGACTGCAGTAGCAAAGAATCTCTTTAAGTCTCAGTGTTGGCTTTTGAACTGTAACATCTGGAGAGTGACTAAATGTCTGGCTGGAATCCCCAGTGGAAATTCGGTCCCTGCTAAACCACGGAGGAGAACATTCCTTACCCATAATCCCATGCGAATGCCCTAACTGTTGCCTGAGTTTAGTGGTTTCTCTTGTAATGAATATTTAAACTTGATGCCCATGCGATTTTTGAGTATATTTTGAATGCAACTATTTGTGTCTTTGGAAATTAAGTTGCATAATTATTGAAGATAAAAAGGAATCAGGAATAATGCATTTACATGTCTACATTTAGTCTGTCCAAATTGAGTCACAGCTTCCTCCACTAGTGCATAATAAAAAGTGCATGGCACCCCTAAAAGTGTTGGTTTAGTGTTGTGTACTCTGAGTGCAGTGCTAAGAAGAATCTTTTGAGGAGTGTTTTGATTAAAAACAACTGAGAGCCACTCTCGTATGTGCAATTAAGGAAATAACCCATTACTCATTCAGACTTAAAAATAATATTTGCAAGATTCATCTTCGCAAATGCTAAACCTTTCTTCCTACAAAGTGAGTTAGCAGAGTGTCTTATTTCTTAATTAGTGGGTGTGTGTTTGTGTGTATTGTAGGAAGTCTGTCTAGACAGATGTGATCATATTTCCTGGTTAACTCACACTGTTCTTTTTACTCATTTCTTTTAACACAAACCCTGTATCTTAAAGCAACTGGTGGTTCTTAACCCAGAAAATCTGTTGCAAGTCTGTTCCGATATGCACATGGAATGCAAATAAGAGAATGCAACTACACGTATAATTGTGCATAGTAGGTAGGGCAAAATAAATAGGCATAATTTGAAAATAGAGCAGAAAATGTTTCCGATATCTTTCGTTGATGCAGATTTATCATTTACTAGAAGTTAGACACATCAGACAGATACTATGCTAACATGTGTTACATACAGTGTTATTGTAGTAGTATTTATATTGTAGTATTTAGGGCTTGGCTGTATGTCGATATGCATTGTGGCGATGGTATAAATGATCTATCATTAGAGATAATGCTATGTTTATACCACGAAATATATTGGTATTGTGGTATTGGTATTTTTTTGTGCTGGGCAATGATTAATCGCAAATTAATCGCATCCAAAATAAAAGTTTTTATTTATATAATATATGTGTGTATACTGTGTATATTTATTATGTATATATAAATACAAACACATGCATGTATATATTTAAGAAAATATGTTATGTTTATATATTAAATATATTTATATATAATATCAAGATAATGCTATGTTTATACCACGAAATATATTGGTATTGTGGTATTGGTATTTTTTTGTGCTGGGCAATGATTAATCGCATCCAAAATAAAAGTTTTTATTTATATAATATATGTTAAGAAAATATGTTATGTTTATATATTAAATATATTTATATATAATATCAAATATAAGAATATAAATATATAAATGTATATACATGTAAATATTTTCAAAAAATATACTGTGTGTGTGTGTATTTATATATGCATAATACATATACACAGTATACATATATTTAACTTAAAAATATATATAACTAGTTATATATATAACTTTTATTTTGGATGCGATTAATCATGATTAATCATTTGACAGCACTACTATATAGACATAACATTATTCTTAAATATATACATGCATGTATGTGTATTTATATATATATATATATATATATACATAATAAATATACACAGTACACACACATATATTATGTACACAAAAACTTTTATTTTGGATGCAATTAATTGCGATTAATCGATGCCCAGCACTAGACTGTTATTTTTTATATTTCTAGGTTTCATTTCTAATTTTGGTTTAATTTTTTGTAGATTTCTTATGTGCTTTTGTATTTCATTTTTATTTTTTTATTTATTTACATATTTTTTTATTATTTCATTTGAAGTTTAAGTAACTTTATTTCATTTCAGTTAGTTGATAAAGCAACATTGATAATTGCAAGGAAATTAAAAGAAGGTCTAGGCTACAAAGAGAACGAAAGAAAGAAAGAAAGAAAGAACTGAAATTTATAATACATTTAGTATTTTGGTGAGTTTTCAATGTGAAAATGCAGTGTGACTATTTTTGCATATTGTTGGGCCTTTACATTTTATGATAATGTTAGTGCATTTACAGTGTTTTAGTTTAATAATTATTTGTACATTGAACAATACCGCCAGTAGACATAATTCTTTTTATAAATTACTGTGAATTAACCACAATGTTGCACCTGTGTTTTAAAAATGTTTTCTTCCTAAACAGCGCATCAGGACGAGGGAAGTCTGTGTCCCAGGGTTCAGGAGGTTACGACAGTGACAGTGTGGACCTCCACGCTCTGGAGGACTGCCCTGATGCTCAGTACTACCACGTCCAGTGCCGACTCGGGGAAGGAGGCGGTGGAGGATACGAAAGAGCGGCTGCTTCCCGGAGCTGGGGTCTCCGCAAACAGGCCATCCAGAACTGGCAGCGCCGGCCATACCGGAACAGCACGGAGGGAGAGGAGGGCGACGTGTCTGACGTAGGATCCCGCACCACCGAGTCCGAGGCTGAGATGTGGGAGCAAGACAGGAGAGCAGAGAGCCAGCACGGGGGAAACCGAGGAGGATACAGACTAGCTACAGGTGCGTCATTGACCTGCGTGGAAGAATTTGTCCTGGGGTTTATTTTGCTTTTATAAATGTTGGTGGAAGAGCATGGTTCATTTCCCAGGGAACACAATTCCAAAGGCATAAATGTAAATGTCATTTTTGGCTTGTCAGTCGTTTAAAATATAATCTGGGGCAGGCAGAAAAGGGCAGCTCTGTAGAACATGCTGCTATGGTTGCAAATGTCATTTCGCAGAATGTACGTTTGTGAGTTAACAGTTTGTCGACCAGTTTGTCAGGCCCAAGGCCACAGTACCCACTCTCCAAATAATGATGGGATAGTCGGGTCAGAGGACCAGGACGCCGGCTGAGGAAGATTACTGTAGGTCACATGAATGCAACTGCTGACAGGATCATAGGCCAGAGAGCAGTAGAGCGAGTGTGTCATAAAGCCATGAGCAATGAGCACAATTTTCCACCTACTGACTCCAGGTCATTGTGGGAAGAGTGAAATGAGTAACCAATAGTGCACTATATGCTCTCATACATAATCATACCATATACACAGTGTGACTTGAGGCCATGATGTCTTTACTGTATGTAGTTCATTTACGTTGATTAAGGCTCATTTGTGCTTTTCAGATTGTCACCTCTTTGTTCAGCTGTCAGATTATGTGGCAGAAAATGTAGGGGGCAGCAGCAGGCCTGCTCACATCTTATTGAAAAAAGTTAAAGAGAATTAACAAAATATATTCAAGATTTCTTCCTATCTTACAGAAGCCAACATGAAATGCTATATTTGAATGATACATATGCTTTCCATGTCAAACAATGTCAGTGTCAGCCTCAAAAAAGAAGCCATAAAATCCATTGGAGCGATCAAGGGGTGTATTCTGTGAATTTATTTAAGTGTAGACTTGTTTCTTGCAGATATGAATGCAATAAAAAAATGTTTTTTATAGTTATTATTATTATTATTATTATTATTATTTTATGTAATTCTTATTATTTTATTATTGTTATTATTTATTATTATTTTGTACATTTTATTTACATATTTGGATTAACTCATTTTTTTATACTAGCATAATTGTTATTTCACAAATCAAACATTGATTGATTGATTCATTAATAATAAATAATTTAACAATTATTGGTGAGCATTAATTAAACAATTACCCTCATGACATATTTTATTATTGTTTTATTTTTATATATTAATTAAACATGTAAAATTGTGTAATAATTTCAGAAATCAAGACATGTTTCTATGTGGGATGAAGTTGCCTGCATCCACTTATGTCTAGACTTGTTTAGTGTTTAAATGCAGATATGAATGTAATTTTATTTTATATATTGTTTTATCATTTAATGGATTATTTTCTAAAATATCTGTACACATATGAATAAAATTTTTTTTAATGCTGATATAATTTAACACTTTTTATTCCACAGTTAAACGGTGTATTTGTATTTAACAGTAATTAATATTCTATTTGTTGTTGTTGTTCTTTTAATTAATTTTAATTAAACATTTACATTGTTTGTAAAAAAATAAAAATAAAAAACATTCAGAAATCAAGACCATCCCTGCAGGGGGACAATGTGGGATGCATCCACTGATCCAGAGTGGTCTTTTCCTATCCTACTATTGGTTAATGTTTGGCTTTGGGTAGGAGAAACTGATCCTAGAGCAGCAGTTATGGCTAGTTTATCCAGCTAGCATTTGAATTTAACTGAATGCATTAACATTATTCTCAATCCAGGTGAAGGCCAAGCTTTCCTTACCTTAGCCATACACAATCCATCCTGTCATCACATTACATCTCACTTATTTGAGAGCCTGTTTGAATCAGAGCTTTTGGCAGATTTTGCTTAAAAAAACTCTTATAAAATACGAACACTGCCAACACCTGTTTCGTTAGTCTCAATCTCATTAGATCTTCAGCAAATCGTGTATGACTCAAGAGACCTAGAGTCTGTCAGACTGGAGCTGTGAGATAGAAATGGCCTGCTGATTGCATGATTTGGAGGATGTTCAGATCCTGTAGGAGGCAGTGAGAAGAGCAAACAGACAGATAGCTGCACTTTTTATTGGACTGAGGCTCCACCATTTGGACATGTACGGTAATGCGGCCAGTAAAATAATTAGTTCACACAAAAATGAACTCACCCATGTTCAGTGTGAGGTCAGTGTGTTGATGGTCTTCTCTTTTACATGCAGGAAAACTAAATTGTGACCACAGCTGTCAAGCAAGTCTTCCTTTATCTCTTCGTGTCGACAGGTCATTCTGAAAGGGGATACAAGCCTTGTCGCCATGAGAAAAGCCCCTCCAAAGTCAACGAGGTAATCAGTCCTGAGGTGCTGAAGATACGTGCCGCTCTCTTCTGTATCTTTACCTACCTGGATACGAAGACACTCCTGCGTGCGGCCGAGGTGTCCCGGGATTGGAAGTTTGTGGCTCGTCACCCAGCGGTGTGGACCAGAGTGCTGCTGGAGAATGCTCGCATCTCTTCAAAGGTTTTAACACCATTCACACTAACACTCTTACATTAATACTCCTGTTCGGTTTAGGAACTGACTGGCCGCCTACTTTTTCAGCAGCCTGGGTTCCAGAATATATTTCTCATTTATTTTCTCCATGGCCATTTCAGAAATTTCTTAATAAAGATATCTAAGCCTTGAGTCAAATCAACCAACTCCAAAACCATTATGAATGACATTACAGCATTATACAGAATGCGTTCTTGAATGAACAATCTGCTAATGAATTAATTATTAATAATTTTTCACCTTGAATGATGAAATCAGATCAGCCTGGATTTTCATTTTTAATGTATTTTCTCGTTAGAAAATGCTATTTCTGAATGTTATGCTTTAACACCACAACAAGACATTAAACAATTATTTATAACATATTACCCATAATTACTGTCTTGAACATTTTAAACATTATTGTTTAAGCCTTCAGTAGACTGAGAATGAATTATTAATAATTTTTCACCTTGAATGATGAAATCAGATCAGCCTGGATTTTCATTTTTAATGTATTTTCTCGTTAGAAAATGCTATTTCTGAATGTTATGCTTAAACACCACAACAAGACATTAAACAATTATTTATAACATATTACCCATAATTACTGTCTTGAACATTTTAAACATTATTGTTTAAGCCTTCAGTAGACTGAGAATAAATGAATGAATTAAAAGAATCATTCCTGTTATGCAGTTCCTTTTGAGCTGATTATTATCTTAATAATAAATA
Organism: Sinocyclocheilus grahami; assembly: GCF_001515645.1. Classification (NCBI taxonomy): domain Eukaryota; kingdom Metazoa; phylum Chordata; class Actinopteri; order Cypriniformes; family Cyprinidae; genus Sinocyclocheilus; species Sinocyclocheilus grahami. The sequence continues at coordinate 5,757,423 of NW_015505196.1, read as the reverse complement.
ATAATATTAATAATATGCTTGTTCTGCATTTTAGTTTAAAAATTTGAGCTTTACAGGAAGAAAAGAACTAAAGTTGGCCATTGCTCAATAAGGAATTGAGAGTTAGCTGACAAAAGGTTAAAGTTAATTTGTGATTTATTTATTTATTTAGCTAGCTAGTTAGTTAGTTAGTTAGTTAGTAAAAGTACATTTAAAAAGTACTAATTTAGTAACCTTTTTCTTGTTTTTCGCATCACGAGCTATGGCTGAGCTTGGTACAGTAAAAGATCCGTTGCTTACACTTGCAGATAAAGTTGTCAATCAAAACGTTGACTATGACATAATTTTAATACAAGTAGAAAATATCCGGGAGATGTTGGTTGCACGCGTAAACAGAGTGCAACCAAAAAAAATATTTTTTTTGAGATGGTCCTCACTGCAGAACAAGATCCAGAGGGCGTGGCTGGATCCAGATCCAACTCCTCCCACCTTACATATACCTAAACCTACATATCGCCTAGTTAAAAAATTTGAGCTTTACAGGAAGAAAAGAACTAAAGTTGGCCATTGCTCAATAAGGAATTGAGAGTTAGCTGACAAAAGGTTAAAGTTAATTTGTGATTTATTTATTTATTTAGCTAGCTAGTTAGTTAGTTAGTTAGTTAGTTAGTTAGTTAGTTAGTAAAAGTACATTTAAAAAGTACTAATTTAGGTGCCTTTTTCTTGTTTTTCGCATCACGAGCTATGGCTGAGCATGGTACAGTAAAAGATCCGTTGCTTACACTTGCAGATAAAGTTGTCAATCAAAACGTTGACTATGACATAATTTTAATACAAGTAGAAAATATCCGGGAGATGTTGGTTGCACGCGTAAACAGAGTGCAACCAAAAAAAATAATTTTTTTGAGATGGTCCTCACTGCAGAACAAGATCCAGAGGGCGTGGCTGGATCCAAATCCAACTCCTCCCACCTTACATATACCTAAACCTACATATCTCCACCCCCTGATCCCTAAACCCACCCATCTCCACTCCTGAACCTACCCATCTCCACCCCTAAACCTACCCATCTCCACCCTCTGATCCATAAACCTACCCATCTCCACCCTCTGATCCCTAAACCCTCCCATCTCCACCCCATAAACCCACCCATCTCCACCCTCTGATCCCTAAATCCACCCATCTCCACCCTTAAACCTACCCATCTCCACCCCCTGATCCCTAAACCCACCCATCTCCACCCCCTAGATGTGGATCCAACCACGCCCCCTGGATCTTGTGTTCTGCAGTGAGGGGCTACTGATTTTTTTCAGCGCCCATAGAGTACTCACACCGCATTTTTCTATACTTTCTATACTTGTATTAATATTATGTCATAGTCAATGTTTTGATTGACAACTTCATCTGCAAGAGTAAACAACAGATATTTTACTGTACCATGCTCAGCCATAGCTCGTGATGCGAAAAACAAGAAAAAAGCATCTAAATTAGAAAGACCAAAGAAATCGAGTTTGAAAGGTAACGCCGCCCACTGAGTGACGTGCCGACAACCCTGAAAATGAAATGTGGAGGGAGGAAATGAATGAATAAATAAATGAATGAATAAATAAATAAATATTTATATGTTTATTTATGCATTTATTTCTGTATTTAATTATTTCATTATGTATTTAACGAGTTATTTATATATTTCAACATTTATTTAATTATTTAATTTTGAGTAATTTGGCCCTCCATATATTAGGGACATGGGGGGAAAATATGTAATGATTAATAGATAATAGACAAATTAATATACTAGTCCCAAAAAAGCATATTTAGTTTAAATATTTTTATGAAAATTTAAATGTTAAAATACATTTGACACAAACATAGTTTAAGAATTACAAAGATTAAAATTAAAGCTGAAATGAAAATGAGTTTAAGCCAAATAATAGGGGTGTAACGGTACTTATTCGTACTGTACGATTCACGGGGCAAATTCCAAATTGAAGTGATCATCCCTATGCCTTTGAAGGGCAGAGCCCTTGGAGTGGGGACTTTGGAGTGAGCAGGACACCTGTGTGCCATTATGTAGTCGTTTGGAATGCACTTGGCAAAGAGAGCGACAAAATTTCCTCATTATCTTCAGCTGGCATGTTCCCGTGACAACGCAGCACGGTGTCCGTCTGCTGATGTCGCTGTTTTACTGGCATATATGTCTTTTTATTGTTGTTAGCATAACTGTTGCAAATAAACATACATTTTATATTTT
>NW_015505196.1:5744738-5755178 GCF_001515645.1 Sinocyclocheilus grahami | reverse complement strand
AATAAATAATCAATTATCATGTTAAGTTAGTACATATGACCAGGAATGTGGCACAAACATTCCAACAAGTAATTGTGAAATGTTATATTGTGATAAATATAAAATAATAATAATAATGACACATAAGAAAACAAAAAAAAATAATATATATATATATATATAACAGTGAAATGTAATATTGTGATCAATGTAAAATAATACTAATAATAATATTCCATCATATTTAATGTCAACTTTAAAAATTGTGATTGTAATATTTTATTAAAGATCATACTAAATATATATTTATTATGTATATATGTATGATGGTGAGATGAAAATATGCTGCATTGTAGGAGTGACCCAAAAGACATTTAACAGATCTGAATGAGATGTAAAAAAGTGTTGCATAAATTATCTGCAGCCCACGTATCTTGCAACTGCTAATAGTCCTGAAAAAGGCCAAGCTTTCTAACTCTGTCTCTCACTGTTTGTTTAGTTTCTGTGCACTCTGTCTCAGTGGTGCACACAGACGCATTCCCTCATCCTCCAGAACCTCAAACCCCGGCAGAGGGGCAAAAAGGAGACAAAGGAGGAGTATCTGAAGAGCACACGGTAACACGGTCTCCCACTGCGCCTGCTGTTTACTGTACCATACTGACCTGTTTGTGTGGCTACTGCCTTCCCACAGCTCCACGCACCTCCTCCTCTTCTCTTCGCTCTTTTATTACTTTCTGCACTCTTCCCTGATCCTCTCATCACTCTTTCACACCAAACAGATACGCACTCACTCGCTCACACAGTCTGACACTTGTGAAGTGCTTGTTCAGAGATCCAGCGTGAGAAGGGAACAGAATGAGCAGCCTGTTAATTGCTCTGCTAAATCACCTCAACCAGAGTGCCAGTCGAAAACCTCATCAAAGAGTTTGTCAGATTTTTTTTTTTACATGACAAACATAGAATTTGTGTATTTGGTGGATTTAAACCTGAAAGTGCGTAATTTTTAGATGTTAGAATATCCTGTCTGAGACAATTTACTTACATATATGTATGGGTTAGATATAGGGCCAGGTTTACTAAACAGGGCAAATGAACAGTTAACTAAACAGCGCAATTCCTAAACAGCGTCGATGGGCGTGGACATTTCTGTGGGTGATTTACTGACAATGCACAAATTAAAGAACACAGACGCAGGATCTCATTTACATATCGACCAACGCAATATACCAAGCACAGCGCAAATTAGTGTAGTCGCAAATAAGCAGAGTTGATGCTCATCAAGTGCGGCTGATCTACTTACAACATAATCGCAAAATAGGTTAAGAAATGCTTTTTTGGGGCGTTAAATAATGGTGCAAATAATAGTAATTTGACGAGTGCAAACGTTTGTAAATCGCGTTGTGTGATTCATTTTAATACTCTCCTCCCATAAATTTTGCGTCTGAAAGGGAAACTCCTACAAATGTATAGTTCAGTCATGAAACTCTAGAGGGCGCAGGCTGACGGGTATTAACGTAACTGATGATATTCGCAGTGTTAAACGACCTGGCACAAGCTGATTGGTTCATGTTGCATACGCAGCCAATGAGCTTGCTACTTTACATTTAAATGGCTAGTTAGCATTCACTTGAGCATTTGCAGCGTGCTTTCAGAGTTCCTCTGAAACCCACCACCTTCCCCAGCTCCACCTGTATAGATCTGCTACGGGTTATTTTATATGCTATTTGTGCAGCAGCAGTATGTCTTAAATACTCACAGCACTGTATCGCCGTATGCTTTGGCAGTAGCAAGTTCCTGTACTTGCTTGCAGCAGCAGCAATAATCTACAACTACAGCAATAACCAACAGCAGCAGCAATTCAGCAGCAGCAATGTAGCAAATCTATTCCGCCAAGACCAAATACATTAACGTTGTCATTACCATTACCATGCTAAAATCTTCCGAGGGTTGTCATGATTGAAATGCATATTAAATAAGGTCAGGCCCTTTTCAGCACTAATTCTTCACTGTGCGTCTTTAGAAAATCCTGACAGTACTATTTTAACGGCAAAAGACGGTTTGTGCTGGCGCAAGCTGTTAGTAAATCTGGCCCAAATAGTTCCAATTTCGAATAGATTTCATATATTACATTTTCATATATATTATATATTATGAAGCAAAAACATATGTACTTGTTGTGTATTACATTTGCGTATGGGTCATACCTTTATTAAGACGTCTGGCCACTGTAGTCATAATATAAACTGACATGTTAATAGATGGTGTTAATATCCTCTCTTTCTTTTGTGTTTAGTGGCTGTCTTGAGGAGGGTCTGGAGGCTTTGTTGAAAGCTACTGGCAGTAATCTGCTCATCCTGAAGGTGTCTCATTGTCCGAATCTATTGACCGATCGCTCTCTGTGGTTGGCGAGCTGTTATTGTAGGGCTCTACAGGCTGTCACATACAGGTTGGTCCACAAGGGAGCACCATTTGGTCTTTTTTGTCCATATATCCTTTTATTACACAACTTTGTGGTATACTTGACTCTGATTGGTCAGTTGCAGCATTTTACAGGCGGATATTATTGTATAATAACTCCTAAACTGTATTAATGAGCACTGTCCCCAGGAAACCAATTTACTACATGGCTTTAATGAAAGTAATATCAACTCTAATTAAATTTTCATATCTATTTAATTATTAATTCAGTAAGCAATCATGTAATGAATTGGATGATGTATGCTTTAAGGATGAAAACATCTTTTTTTTTTTTCTTTTTTACAATGACTAACTAGCTGTTAGATATAATTTATTTTTTTGCTTTTGTGTTCACTCACAAAACTTGCATACATAAGCATTTAAATATAATGACTCTTAAACTGTATTAATAGCCACTGTGCTAGAAAACTAGTATTTTCACCAGCGAAAAAATGGTTTTAAGTCAGTTATTTCTATCTTTTGTTGTAGTGTGTCAGTAGGAAATATCAGTTTACATTTCCATTCATTCATTTTGGCATTAATTGTAATAGTCCAGTGAGGTTTTTGTCTGACAACAGCCAGTGCTCCACACAGAGATCTGATCTTATCATCATCCAGTCTGTCTGGAATGTCATGAAGAAACAGAACAAACTGAGACAGACTCAATCCAGAAGAACTGTGGCAACGTCTCCAAGACGCTTCAAGAAACCTCCCTGCAAAGCTCCCTGAAAAACTATGTGCAGGTGCGCCTGAAGCTGCTTTAAACGCAAAGGATGGTCACACCAAATATTGATTTAATTTAGTTAGTAGAAGTTAATTGATAAAGAAAATCTATTTATGACAATGTTTTTGACAGCATCCTCATTTTACAGCATTTTTGTGCCTAAAACTTTTAACAGTACTGTAGCTTTGCATGTAGGTTTCTTGAAGCATCTTGGAGACGTTGCCACAGTTCTTCTGGATTTAGTCTGTCTCAGTGTGTACTGTTTCTTCATGTCATGAAGAATTAATGTTCAATTTACATTAATTAATGTAAAAATTAATGTTTGGAAATGTAAACTGATATTTCCTACGGACACACTACAGCAAAATATAGAAATAACTGACTTAAAGCTATTTTTAGCTGGTGAAAATGCTAGTGTTCTAATAATTTTGACCACCACTGTATATTAGCAAAAAAGCTTTTTTTTTTAATCATGTCCAAGGTCAGAGTAGAAATTAACATATTGATCAGTGTATTTGGTTGCTTAGTTCTCATTGCCGGGCCATAACAAGGTTTGCAAAGGCAGAGAGAGAAAGTTTCTCAGATGTTGATTTTGATGATGTCTTAGGAGTGCGACAGACCCTGTTGGACAGGAAGTTATCTGGGCATTGGGAGCTGGTTGCAGAGACATCATCTCACTACAGGTGGCACCTTTGCATCCATGGTAGGATTGAAATACACTTACTTGTTTCATAGGCAGTTGTAGATTTTTGTTTATACATGGCTTGGTAGCTTAAATATTGTATAAATTTAAATGCATCAACATCTTTCTTTTTTGAGCATTTGTCTTTGATATTGGAAACAAATTTTTTTTTAAGTTTAATGTAAATAATTGAAAATGTAAATTGTCTTTCTGCAGTCAGCAGCCAGCACGCTTCAGTAACAGGTGCCTGCAGACCATTGGCAGATGCTGGCCACACCTGCGAGCGCTGGGTGTGGGCGGAGCTGGCTGTGGCATACAGGGATTGGCTTCTTTGGGTGAGTGAAAGTAAACTAGTGTTTGCGGTAACACTTTAGTATAGGGGCCAATTCTCACTATTAACTAGTTGCTTATTAGCATGCCTATTATTAACATCTCGGCGATTTATTAGTACTTATAAAGCACATATTCTGTATGAACATACATGCCTAATCCTACCCAATACCTAAACTTAACAACTACCTTACTAACTATTAATAAGCAGCAAATTCTGAGTTTGTTGAGGCAAAAGTTGCAGTTAATGGCTAACATTAACCTTAAAATAGAAATAGACTTTTATATTGTTACAAAAATGTCTATTTTAAATAAATGCTGTTCTTTTGAACATTCTATTTTTATTCTATTTATTCAAATCCTGAAAAAATGTATCATCCTTTCCATATTTTACTATTAAGCAACTGTTTTCAGCAATGATAATCAAAAATGTTTCTTGAGCAGCAAATCAGCATATTAGAATGATTACTAAAGGATCATGTGACACTGAAGACTGGGGTAATGATGCTGAAAATTCAGCCTCGCCATGAATTACGTAAAGAAATTACATTCTTAAATATATTTTAATTTATTTTATTAATTTATCTGTTTTTACTTTATTTTTCTCTCAAAAGCAGTACCTATGCTTTGGTTATTGACACCTCTTCTGCTCTGATTTATGACCAACATCCCTTAAAAATAATAATTTATCTAAATATAACACTACCCATACAGTTGTTCTCAGATCAGCATCGCAAGGGAACATCACTCAAACCTATTACCAATGTAGCATAGAGTCTAACTTGTTATTCACATTAAAAACTGGGACAAAGAGACATCGGAAATTACACTTTTAACATGCTGCTGTGAGTAAACCGGAGCAACATGTTTATGGTATACAGTTTTACTATAAATAGATTATAAATAGCAGAGGAGCCATTTTCGACTCTGCTTGTTATTTATCCTTCTTTACTGTAGCATCCTCATTTAGATTGAATGGTTTTAGCCTTTCTGAATCACAAGACTGCAGTTAGCTATGTTCAAATCATCTGAGCCGTACATAGACCACTTAAGAAAACTTGATCAGAAATTTAAACTGATTTTTTCAATTACTGTCCTCAGTGTCTCGCTTTTCAGAAGGACTGCATCTGTTCTGTTTATTAAAGGGGTCATATGATGCGATTTCAAGTTTTCCTTTCTCTTTGGAGTGTTACAAGCTCTTGGTGCATATAGAAGATCTGTAAAGTTGCAAAGACTAAAGTCTCAAATCCAAAGAGATATTCTTTATAAAAGTTAAGAGTCAACCACGCCTACCTAAAACGGCTCGTTCCCCACATATCTACGTCACTATGTGGAAATATTAGCATAATGCTGCTCAAATGGGCACGCAAAGAAAGAAGGCGTGGTTTCAGGAACAGCAGTAGTGTTGATGCAGCCATGTCAGGGAGACGCTGTGTTTCAGTGCGAAAGAAAAAGCACTTTATTTGCAGAACAGCACAACCCAGATGTTGTTAGACAGTTTTTTGAACCTAGAAGAGTATAAGGCTGGCTGTGCGCAAAGGCTATTTCTAAAGAAAAAACAAAAAAACTAAAAGGGTAAATTGCGACTTTGCTATGACAATCTGGCGCTTCTGAATCAGCGACTGTAAGTATGTTTTGTTATTAGTTTAAGTATTTGCTATTGACTGTTCAAATGCGGAGTTTTGCGCAGCGCAGAGTAACACATTGTGTGTGTGTGAGGGGAACAGGGTCACATCACAGGAGAGTAAACTGCCTGTCAGAAATCATAGCACGTCAGCTGTCTTAACCACGGCTTGTGTACTGCATCATCACTGTGTCTGTCACGCGACTCTGTTGCCCTTTCGGGCTTGAACTGATGGTAAAACTAACGACATTATTAACTGTCTTGATATTTACTTTGAAAGCCGAAGCTGCGGTTATGGTAAGGGGCGTTACATTTCCGACACGTGCTTGTGGTGTTCGGCCAATCACAATGCACTGGGTCAGCTGGCCAATCAGAGCAGACTGCGCTTGTCAAAGGAGGGGCTTTGTTGAAAACGACGCGTTTGAGAGAGACGGGGCATAGAGAACCTACAATAATGTACAGTATTTGAAAAAGAATGTGTGTTTTGCACATTAAAGCATGTCAACATATTCTGTTACACCAAATACACAAAATAATGATCTTTAAAATTGCATCATATGACCCCTTTAACGGAGTTGTGAATATAGTGCACATTCAGTATGAACTACGTTGACAAAGTTTATAAGTGCTTTTTGTTGTTTTGGAGCTTTTTGGAGCCAAGTGTTTTTTTTTTTCATGACTAATGCTGTTATACCAGTGTGCCAATAGACTGTTTGTGTGTATGTATCTCCAGCGAGGAACTGCATGAGGCTCCAGGTTCTAGAGTTGGACCACGTCAGTGAGATCAATCAGGAAGTGGCTGCTGAGATGTGCCGAGAGGGACTAAAGGGTCTGGAGATGCTGGTGCTCACCTCCACTCCTGTTACTCCTAAAGCTCTGCTTCACTTCAACAGTGAGTCCACACTCACTGATTCAGATCCTGATTCGTTATTATTGTTTAGTATTTGTGGAAGCCTGATTTCAAAGGCAGAGATTTTGAATCATGCTTTATTAAAGTATTTACATTTACAATACATTTGATATTTTAATTAAATATTAAATTCTCAGTAATACATTATTTATTTTCTAATAATTAAATAATTAAATTTTTAATAAATGATTGCATTTTTAATAATTAGCATTTAATGAATTGCAAGAAACTAAGGAATATTCTCCTGTGTTTGCAGTTCATTTTAAATGATAGTGTCCAAAAGTGTGTGATCATAAGTTCGGATTAAACATTGGGTTTGGTGATATCTTTAGATTTGGAGCTATGAATGACATGAAATACGCCCGCACTTCCTGTGAAATGACTCCCTGCCCTCACTCTCTTACTCACAGGTGTGTGCCGTAACCTGAAGTCTATTGTAGTCCAGATCGGTATAGAAGATTACTTTGAAGACCCTAACAGTCCCGAGGCCAGAAAACTATTTGATGAAATGGTGAACAAGCTGCAGGTATGGAATCATTGCCATAGATAGGTTTTTGAGACATCTGAGGCCATCAAAAAAAATCCAAATCCGTTTATCCACTGTCAGACTAAAATTACCAGCAAAAGCTGTTCGGTAGTAATTTAGTCTCAGGCCATGGGGTTTCCTGTGTCTGAGACAGCGCTAAAGATGAGTAAGTGAAAGCAGAAGAACCTCTCACAGCTGCCGTGCTGAGGAGCCATGAGTCAAATGCAAGTGATTCATCTCATCCATTTGCTTCATTTGAGGACGCAGGAAGCTGCCTCTTCTCTGTTCTGACTCTAGATAAGCTGGGAGAGGAAGTGGAAGTGGGGTTACCCACCCACGTGAAAACTCAAGCTAAAGTTACTTGCAGGATGTCTTACACAAGCTGTGCTGAAATGGGCCACTGTAGATGACAGAGTGCATTGCTCATCATATATCATTTCCATAAGAGGCTCAAAAAAATATTTTGTACAGTACTTGTTCAGAAACTGCCCACGGTCTATTTCAACCATCAGTGTGGAAGCAAATTTATAGTGACCTCAAATGTCCAGCTCTGTATCATCTCAGTGATTTGGCTCCTCTGTGTGGCTCTGCTGATGGAAGTTTGTTTCATTTTGTAAAAAGCAAAATATGCTTTAATCACAGGATCAGTTGAACCCATCAAAATACATTATGATTACCAGGAGATATTTTAAAATCTCAGATTATGTCAATTTAATGCTGCAGTGCCAGGCATTTTTCCATTTTGTATTCAGAGACACTTATACAAATAAATAACAAAACAAGGAATTTATCATAAAAGTAAATTAAAATAGTCAATTAAAACAGAATTTGCCAGGAGTTTTTGTTTTTGTCTTTAAATTCCAGTTTCTGAATTGGATTTGAATTGATGAAGCAATAGAATTCACAATTGTAATTTGAGTTTTAAGATATACTATGGAATATTGATCTCTGTGGTTGAAACATTGAATTCAGTGTTATTGTAGTATTATTTATATATATATATATATATATATAATACTATAATTTATAATTAAGTATTTATAAATTAAGAATTATATATTTATAATACTATAATTTATTATTTATTATAAATTATAATATAATTTATATATTTATTTACATTTTAGTAATTTTGCTACTGTATATGCTTTTGTCGTTTTTATATATTTTGTTATATTTAATTTTTTTAATTAAATTTATATTTAGCTTCATTTATGGTTTAGTTTTAGTCATTTTAGTACTTAAAGTGTGAAAATTTTAAATGTTGCCTTGCTAATTAACCAGAATAAATAGGCTTAAGTTCAGCATTTAATGTTTATATTTTATTTCAGCAATATTTCACTTACCAAAAACAATTTTGAAGTTTTCATTCACAATAACAACAGGTATGTTGTTCTTTGTCAGTTGTGCATCAGCAGAGCAGAGATTGATGTAATCCTGAAATGTCGCACCAAATCAGACTAGGGATGGGCATTTTGGGAAATTTCTCATTTCGATCATCGATAGGTTTCAAAAACGATTAATAGAGTAATCATGGGTGGGGCTTGTGCGGGGTGCGGGGCATGGCCTTAATGGATATAATGAAAAAATCTGAAGTTTGTTATGAAAATGAATGTTAAAAATAAAATTATGACATGAAAACCTGTCTATGAAAACATGAACACATGATTAGGACATGTTAGATTATGAATATGACTAAACAATGTTATTAATAAAGAAGCATCTAAAAAGGAATAGCTGCCTGAGGTGAAGAGTGACTTTATGCCAATAAACTGAAGCTCATTCTATGACACATCCTATGATAAATCAGATAACTTAGATACATAGCAGACATAACATTACAACTTGTATCTGCACAATAGGATGTTAAGTTATGCGCTAGCGATCTCCCGCCGTGATGCGTTTTCATGACAGCGTGCTGAAAGATGGGCAAGGACAGAATTTACTATAGATTTCTATAAAGTTCTCATTATGAAAGTATGGCAGATTTGTGCTATATTTTCATCTACGTTATTTAGTGTAATAGTTGTAATTAAGTTTTATTTTTAAGTTAAGTTTTAAGTTAAGTGTAACGGAAGAGGTCTGACGCAACATGTTAATATAAATCAAATTGGTTTATTGGGTCACAGAGAGTACTGGGGTAGGGTTCAGAGGATGTGATGGTGAGGGAATGGTTTGAAGGATATGGTGATTGGGGTAATCCGGGCCTTTGGCTGTACAGGAGCTGGAATACAGGCAGGAGGAGCACACACCTCAGCGATCCGGGAACTAGGAGGAACAGGAGACACTTGGAGACGAGGAGACACTAGGAGGAACACAGGAGGTAAGTAATGCAGGAAGTATTCAAATGGAAGTAGTAGCAAAGTCCTTGAGTCCTCTACGTGTATACGAGACCGGACAGTGAGGGTGTCTGTGGTGTGTGCTTTTATGCAGGCTGGTTGATGAGGTGCTTGATTAGTGACAGGTGCAGGTGCTCAGAACTCAGGTGAGATGGATCGTTGTGATTGGGTGGTGATGGAGCCTGGGCGATCTGTTACAGTACCCCCCCTCCACGGCCCGCTCCTGAGGGCCGAAAACCCCGACGTCGTGGTGGTCTACCTCTGCCCCGAGGTGCTGGCTGATCAGGATGGGCAGCATGGAACTCAGACATTAAGGCAGGGTCCAGTATATCGATCCTAGGTACCCATGAGCGTTCCTCGGGTCCATATCCTTCCCAGTCCACGAGGTACTCCAGCTGACCACCACGGCGCCGGGACTGCAGAATTTCCTTCACCTTGTAGACGGATCCTTCATCCAGGATCAAGGGAAGAGGGGGTTCCTCCGTCTGGCCAGGCTCTGTGGGGAGAGAGACAGGGTCATGGTGAGGTTTCAGAAGAGAAACGTGGAATGTGGGATGAATTCGATACTGTGAGGGGAGTTGAAGTTTGAAAGTGACGGGGTTTACTTGTTCCAGGATGGTGAAGGGGCCAACAAATCTGGGACTAAGCTTCCTACAGGGCAGGCGCATGTCCCGAGTTGACAGCCAGACCTTCTGACCTGGCTGATAAGTAGGTGTTTCGGCTCTTTGAAGGTCCGTGGCCGTCTTCTGTCTGCGCACTGCCCGTTGGAGATGGTGGTGAGCAGCATCCCAGACCCTCTCGCTTTCCCAAAACCAGTAGTCTACCGCCGGAACATCAGAAGGCTCCCCGGACCAGGGGAACAGTGGCGG
>NW_015505196.1:5744396-5744728 GCF_001515645.1 Sinocyclocheilus grahami | reverse complement strand
TTCAACTACAACCAGGATGCATGTGTTACCTTCAGAGGGAGGCAGGTTAGTGACAAAGTCTACTCCTAGGTGTGACCAGGGGCAATTTGGTACCTGTAGAGGAAAGAGTTTGCCAGAAGGTAAATGGCGCGGGCTCTTGGACATAGCACAGTCTGGACATCCTTGCACGAACCTTCTCACGTCCCTTGCCATATTGGGCCACCAGAAGCGATCTCGTAGCAGCGAGAGAGTGTTGTTGGCCCCTGGATGGCCAGTGCCTCGGGAGGAGTGAGCAGAGTGAATCAGTGGGGTGCGCTGTGTCCGTGGTACGTACTGGCATCCTGGAGGACAGC
>NW_015505196.1:5744039-5744351 GCF_001515645.1 Sinocyclocheilus grahami | reverse complement strand
TCCGGTTCTTCTGGGCCTTCCCCCGGACTATGAATGTGTGACAAGGCGTCTGCCTTGACGTTTTTGGGACCAGGGCGATATGAGATGGTAAAGTGGAACCTGGTAAAGAATAACGCCCATCGTGCTTGGCAGGGATTTAGACGTTTTGCCTCACAAAGATACTGGAGGATTTTATGATCGGTCAGTACAGTGAATGGATGGGCTGCCCCTTCTAGCCAATGTCTCCACTCTTCTAAGGCCAGCTTGATGGCCAGTAGTTCCCTGTTACCGATGTCATAATTAACTTCCGCCGGGCTGAGCTTCCTCAAAAAG
>NW_015505196.1:5743587-5743904 GCF_001515645.1 Sinocyclocheilus grahami | reverse complement strand
GGGGCGCTAGTGAAGGCTCTCTTGAGGGCGGAGAAAGCTTTTAGGGCCGCGGGGGTCCAGGACAGAGACTTGGGTTTCCCTCGGAGTAGGTTAGTGAGGGGGCTGGTGATCAGGCTGTAGTCGAGGATGAAGCGACGGTAGAAGTTGGCAAATCCGAGGAATCGTTGGAGCTCTTTGATAGCAGTGGGTTCTGGCCAGGAGGTTATGGCTTCCACCTTCCCCTCGTCCATCTGGATCCCGGTACGATCAATGTTATATCCCAGGAATTGTACCGTGGGTTGGTGGAAGGTGCACTTTTCAGCCTTGAGGAATAGGTG
>NW_015505196.1:5742488-5743112 GCF_001515645.1 Sinocyclocheilus grahami | reverse complement strand
ACGTGTCAGTGGGATATGAGTGTGGTTGCATTTCAAAAGTGAGGTTACACTGGAGGAGAAATCCATTGCAATCCTCCGCCGAACCAGAGTAGGGCGCCGGTCGGGCCATGGGACTGGCGCTGATGTTCGGCGAAGAAGTGCTGGTTGGGATGGATGAGGTGATGGGTGGTGATGGCGGCGATGCCGGTGGATTATGTAGCACTCGTCGTAGTGAGTCTACGAGCTCCTGGAATGGGTCGGGGTTACTCATCTGTGCCGTCGGTGTTGGTCCGGTCTTCTGTAACGGAAGAGGTCTGACGCAACAGGTTAATATAAATCAAATTGGTTTATTGGGTCACAGAGAGTACTGGGGTAGGGTTCAGAGGATGTGATGGTGAGGGAATGGTTCGAAGGATATGGTGATCGGGGTAATCCGGGCCTTTGGCTGTACAGGAGCTGGAATGCAGGCAGGAGGAGCACACACCTCAGCGATCCGGGAACTAGGAGGAACAGGAGACACTTGGAGACGAGGAGCCACTAGGAGGAACACAGGAGGTAAGTAATGCAGGAAGTATTCAAATGGAAGTAGTAGCAAAGTCATTGAGTCCTCTACGTGTATACGAGACCGGACAGTGAGGGTGTCTG
>NW_015505196.1:5709615-5742339 GCF_001515645.1 Sinocyclocheilus grahami | reverse complement strand
GTTTTAAGTTAAGTTTATTAAGTTTTATTTTCCATAAATCCATAAATTGCATGCGCGTTTTCGAAGCTATATAAATTGAATTATGCCCACAAATATGACGAAAAAAAGCACGGCTGCATTATTATAACATCAGTAATAATAATAATATTTAAAAAAACATATAAAAGCAATATAATCATTATCAAGCATTGCATTTGAGCATGAAACTAATCACTGATATGCAGTGCTTTCAGCATGTAATAAATGTTCATGTTAATTAATCAGACGTAGGCTAGCTATTACAACTTTCATCTGAAAAAAATTTGCCAATGCAGATGTGAGCTTGACCGAAAGTGTAACTCGGATTGCGCTTTAAAAACACGAAAGTACAATAAATTCACATTCTTAGACTACATTAGTGTCACTATTGTCTTTGACAGTCTGTCCTTCAGTGAAGAAGCAGTCTTTTCATATAGAGCATCTATTCTTGCCGTGACTGTTTTGCGTGATGGAATGTCATACTCGGGCTCAACGTAATGCATGAAATCTTTAAATCCTTCTCCGTCGACGAAACTAATGGGCAGCAAATCTTTCACCAACATTTCAGCGATTAGCTGTGTCATCTTCTCGGTTCTGCCTGCGTTGTATTTTGGTCTTATGGCAAATGATGCAATGCTCGTCTGAGTTGCCGCTCTGTTATCGCCAGACATTTTATGTACAAATGTTAGATGATAGCGCATTGTACTTGTTGAGATTTGTGTGACAGCATGGCGCTGCACAGCTTGCACTGAACTGTATTTTCATCGGTCTTCTCAAAGTGAAGCCAGACATCACTACGTGACTTTGAGTCCACGATTCTCTCTCTTCTCACGTCTTTTGATGCATCCTGTGGCAAGCTAACCAATCAGAGCTCAGGGCGCCGCCCAAAGTGCTGCTATAACCAATCGGGGAAAAAAATAAATAAAAATTCGATCATCGTTTACATGATCGATCATCGCTGTCACGGTCGAGTACTCGAGTACTCGATCACTGTTGCACATTCCTAAATCAGACCTGACCTCACCGTTTTATTGGCTCAAAAAATAAAAAACTGTACATACAATATACACCTGTTCCTTTATATCCTTTCTGTCTTCTCCTCTCAGGCACTCAAAAAAAGACCTGGTTTCTCCAAAATCCTCCATGTGAAGGCTGATGGCTTGTGCTAATAACTCTGCTGTGTTGAGGCCAGAGCCACATAAAGGTTCATCGAATATTTCAACCTGATCGAGTCATTCTCTCCTCGAAGAAACAAGGAAGAATCAAACACTTCCGCTTCAGTTTGAACTTTAAACACCAGTCTACCACACCAAGACGGGAGCATCTGTTAGCTTTGAAATGACGCAACTAAATAGAGGAGTCTGTAAAGACAATACGAACAAACTCTACGAGAAGGCATAATTACTTGCCATGGCTGCCTTTCCAACAGTCACCCAATTACAGACTAAGGATTTTTCTCCTGCTTGCCAAACGCACTAAACTTTTAATAAGATCTCAGAGAGCATGACGTCTCTCTTCAGAGCACAGAGCTGCAGGAGGGAGCAGTCTCATATTCGAGATTGACCTGAATCATAAAATCTACGTGAAATCCAAACAGCACAAATTTAAAATGCACATGGCTAAGTTAGTAATGTGGGAGTGTGTGTTTGTGTGATCAGCTCGATTGCTTCCCCCGATGTTCAGCGAAGAGACGCATTTGTTCATTAGTCGTCACTTAAGAGCGTCTGGGCAGCCGTGTTACTAGGACAAATATCAACATAACCTAATCACCAGCTTCAGACATGGCTTACAGAGACTATATTTAGGGGAAGCCATGTCTCCACAGAAATTACTATTAACTGCAGTTATCTTGTGTCTTTAAGCGCAAGTTGAAACCGAATGAAGAAGCCAAGCTGTTTGTGTTCGTGTCAGACCCTCCAGTCCTTTAGCCGTATTCCCATGACCAGGGTCACTCTGGCAAGGGTTTGTTTCTCATCATTGGATCTGTTGTTCCAGACAGATTTGCAATGTCTTCTCCATAAGGTGCCATCCATAGCTCCGA
Organism: Sinocyclocheilus grahami; assembly: GCF_001515645.1. Classification (NCBI taxonomy): domain Eukaryota; kingdom Metazoa; phylum Chordata; class Actinopteri; order Cypriniformes; family Cyprinidae; genus Sinocyclocheilus; species Sinocyclocheilus grahami. Next base: position 5,740,280 of record NW_015505196.1, on the reverse strand, counting down.
CATTTTGTTTTTAAGGTTGAATTTTGGTCATACCCAGTGTGCCATTAGTCTAAAAGGTGTCCAGTCATACCCTACATGGTGTGCACTTACCTAAAGGAATTTAAGGGTGAATAGTGAGGGATGGAGACAAGCTCATGGTGCTGTTAGTCCAATGTAACCCTACTGTTTCACCTCAGATGTCAACGTCTCCATCTCTTCCATCACTCACTGGTCTGTGGAACTCGGGTTGGTGCAACTGAATTGGTCAGGTTTCAGATGCTACTTTCCATATTCAAAAGATAAAATTCTCTGCTCAATGGAGAACTCTGATTCTGAGTTCTGAATGTACACACTGCACAATTGAATAGAAGGGATAAAAACAAATATATACAGTTGTTAAATTAGGTTCTTTACAGTATCTACAAGAACTTCGCTTATAAAATGTGTAGGTTAGGGTTTGGCTTTGTTTTTTGTTGGAAATATGAAATTTATTTATAGCCTCGTTTTGTCAAGGCCAGCATTGTGTTAACTTTTTCTTTTGTTTTTAAATGAAAAAAGGTTATTCATGGTATATTTTGGTGCATTTTTAAGTAGATGGTATGAAATGTGAGGTTTTGCTTTCTGTTGAAGTATTACTCTAGAAATTAGTGATGAAGCACTTAAATGTGTTTTAGCTGGAAATCAGTCATACAAAGAAACTAGAAAATGCCATTCTCGTCAAGTTTCTTTTTAAAAAAACATACTGATGCAATAATACTGATGCAAGTACTGGTCTCGACCTCTCTCAGTGCTGTACCATTACCCATCAGGCATTGCTGCTCCCCTTGGCCAGTCTCTGAGCTGAAATCACACAGTCCAAATTCTCTACTCTGTGTTGCAACGTTCTACTTCCTCTCTTAAAACACATTATGGGGCTTGAATTAGCATGAGAGGAGTATTCACACGAACTGCCTGAGTTTACTTTATGATGGCTGTTTAAAATGAGACAATGTGGACCAGAATGGAAACGGCAAAACCATCTTCAAGAAAGAAATTGCAGAAGTGGGATAGGTTCCTCTGAAATCTACCACCTTCACCCACAACCCCACACAATGACTTTTTGAGTGTGCACTCTTGTCTTCTGAAGACTTTAAACAAACACAAACTGTATGTATATGTTGTTTCTATAGGAAGGAATTACAAACGGTGTAAATATTTGGAAAGCAACCTAAAGAAAGAGATAACCTGAAGTGTTTAACGGATATCTGGCCACATGTGGTTTCCCGTGTGGTGGCCGTACTGACCAGATGACTTTCAGAGTTCAAAGCTATTTGCAGTATGCTGTGTATGATAGATGCTTTATATTGAATGTGTCTCAGAGTCCTATAGAGATGGAAATAATTTAAAGACAGATTACAGTTTATTTCAACTATTTATTTCTATAAAAAGAGATGTCTATGATGATGGCATGTTTGTGCTAAAGCATTATATATTTATCATGTTGCCTTTTCAACTGTTCTGCTGTAGATGTTATTAGATTATTAGACCTGAGTGCTCTGGATTACTGCTTGCTGCCTTTCATTTTTAGATTGAGCAACCGTTGCACCATTATTATGATAAAAAAGTAACTGCTAATGTTTAGTATTAAGCCGTTGATGTTCTATTTTGTTTAATGTCGAGCCTTTTTAAAGAATCTGACATATGTAATGCACTTTTTTATGGTTGGTTTCGTATAATTCATGTGCAATTCCTCTTTTCCTAAGCTTTAAAACGTCTCCGGTTACGTATGTAACCATGGTTCCCTGAGTAGGGAACGAGACACTGCGTCCACTAGGGGTCGCTATGGGGAACGCCTCGTCGTGACCCGTGTCTGAAGCATACATTGAAAAAACACCAACAACACGTTGGCCGTCAACAGCCATGATGTCACTACCGGTACAACTATACTATAAATAGGCGCCGGGAGAACACATCATCCACTTCTTCGTCTGAAGCTTGCGTCCGAAGCATGGCAAGAAACCTAGAGGACGCAGTGTCTCGTTCCCTACTCAGGGAGCCATGGTTACATACGTAACCTGAGACGTTCCCTTTCATGGGAACTTCGAACTGCGTCCTCTAAGGGTCGCTATGGGGAACGGTATACCCACGCCACCATGCTGAGGGGAGTGCAAGCCAGAACCATGGCGAGCACTAAGAACCAACTCTACCATATTGCTATGGGAGTCGCCCCTGGGACGTTAGACGGCTGTCAGTGACATTATTCCCTACGGCCAAATGCCTAGGCTACATACCACAAAAACGTACCTGTTAGGGCCAGAACTCCTGGCCCGGGGTAGAGCTCAAGGCTTGAAATCAGGAATAGATTCCTTTAAGGGAATACAGCCAAGAGCCTAGAATCATACTAGTCTTGGCCTGTCACACAGGGGCTACCGCACGTTTCTCTTTGTATGTGCTGAAGGAACTGTCAGGAGAACTCCGAATTCAGAGGAATAATGTTGCTCATTCCAGGTAACCCTTTGATAAAGGGGAGCACTGCTCAATACTACCACGAGGACAGCCCATGGAGCGAGGAATCCAACTCCTCAGAGAGGATTAACGCTCGAAAGAAAACACCATACTCACAATAACCCTCAATGGTGAGGGGAGCGATGCTTCCAGAGTGTGTCGACAGAGACACACTAGTTGAGTGGAGCCCAAGGTACCGGGGTCTAACCAACTCGGAGAAAGGGAACGAGATCAAAAATGCGTAACCCTTACCATACAGGATTTTAGAAAAGTGGGCAAAACATAATGTGCACACTTACCAGCTATGTGGATTTTAGAAAATGCGCAAAGCATAACGTGCAGACTTATCACTTGTGTGCATTTGTAGAAAAGTACGCAAAGCTTAACGTGTGCACTTACCATAGTATTTTGAGTTTTCCGAGCATCTGTTTACAAATACCCGGAAGTACTGGGCCAAACGGGAGAGGCAAGCTCAAATACAACCCTCAAAGGTGAGGGGAGCACTGCCCGAGACAGCATTTACACAGGAAGGTTCTCATAATGCCACCTATACCTCCCGCTCGATGCCTTAGCAAGAGAGGATATCCTGGTGGTCGGGAAGCCCCTCAGGGCAACCCAGATACGGTAGACCACTCAGGGTAGCATGAAAGCGTAACCCCAGCCCGGACGTCCAGGAAATGTTTGCAGTGATGATGATGATCACGAAGGCTCCCGCAGAAGCCTGTGTTATGGCCGCATGATCCAGGAAGTATGAAGCCGAAACCCGGCTTTTCTTACAGTCTGGACATATATCGACGAGTGAAATAAACACTGCAAGTCGAGCACCCGGTTTCTGAACCCAGCAGAGGGGGTGCCCATTGAGGACCTACCCTAGAAAGGGACAGAAACACACAGGTCCCGGAAAACACTGCAAAGAAACTAGCAGAAGGGTTATACACACAACCACCAGCTCATTAGATACACACATATATATATATATTTATATATACATATATTTAGACATGGATCGTACTCACCCACCATGGTTCCCGCGTCGGAGCTCTGTCCGAAGAAGCCTCTAGACCGGACCATCAGTAAGATGGTCACTATGAAGCCATAGAACCAACCAAACCTAATAGGTCCAGCATAGGAGATTATAATGCAGGAAATTTCCCACCTAACCTCGGTCAGGTGGAGAGATGGTGGTTACAGGGGAATTAGGAAGGTGAAGATAAGGGGAGATGTAAGACCCCCGAAGGAAATAAATAGATACTGAGGTATCACTCTGATCCGGACAAAAGCACTGACGCCCTGTCTGGATCACATCATTCCCTTCCTTGCCTCAGCATCGGTGGGTCCTGAATCGCGGGAAGCAGATGGCTACCCCTCTTTCCTCGAAAAAAGAGACAAACAAGGGCAGAAAAAACGCTTGCAGTGCACACCGATTGCCCCCTCGGAGGCATCGTGTGCGTGCTCTTCGCCCAACAAATAACGCATAGATCGTGTGTGTCATCAGATGTTAAACAACGTCAACACGGATGCACACATCCTTAAACGCTTTGCTAGTGCTCGCCATAATGAGATGAATAGAGATCGCTCTTACCACAGAAATGCACGCTTCAAACAAAACAGTCAGTGAAGACGAAGAAGAGAATGATGTGTGCTCCCGGCGCCTATTTATACTGTAGTCGCACTGGTAGTGACGTCATGGCTGTCGCCGGCCAACGAGTTGGTGTTTTTTCAATGTATGCTTCAGACACGGGTCACAACGAGGTGTTCCCCATAGCGACCCCTAGTGGACGCAGTTCGAAGTTCCCATGAAAGGGAACTATCAGCTTTCCATTCCTCACGTGATCAGTCCGTTTAATAGTTTTATTGATTTTTTTTTATGAAGCCCTCGCAGTCGTCTTATTTGATGCATAGCATTGACCTGCAATATAAAAATAAATAGCAACATAAATATATAAATATAATTGCTTGGTAATGTAAAAAACATTTGATCATGTTTTTATTTTTTTTATTGCTTTAAAGTAAGTGGTGAAAGTGACGATGTGCCGGGTAATAGTGTGTAGACTGAGCACTTTGAATATTATATTTTATTTGACTAAAAATAGACTAAAAGAGTATGTGACCAACCCAAACCTGGAACTGAATTCATCTGAACAGATTATAATAAACTGACAGATATTGAAATTGATTGTAATTTAGGAAGGAAGAAAAAGGGAACAATCACAGAATGCCACTTTAGCAGAAAACCTGAAGCACTCGGAAAGATAAATATAACTTTTACTTACGTAAAAGCATAACCATTGTTTTTGTACCACTAACCAGAACTTCTTGAAACAATCAGTTATAGTGGTGTTAGCTATTGTTAGGTGCCAGATGTTGTGACAATTAATGTGTAGCTGTAATTGTAACCATCAAAGCAATTACCTATTGTTAAAAGTATGTCGAAAAGACGAATCTACAAATGATGATGATTTATTAATAGTGGAGTATTATCAGCTTTTTGTTTCGTTACGTTTTGTAGCCTCGACATGGTGTAAGATATAAACATCATTCACAATCTTAACAGCCATATAAACTCCACAGACCTGGATGATGATTATATAACAATGTGTACATCTAAATGCCTTTCATTTATCTATTTTATTTTATTTATTTCTGCTACTCTATCCACGAATATGGCATTCAGTCCTTGATTTTGCGATATACGTATATTGCTTTTCCAATGTTCAGCTTTGTGCCGTGATGTTATTTAGCCATGATATCTCTTGGCTCTCATTTGAATGATTGTATTTTATGCCCACCGGTCTGAACTGCTTTCATGCATTACCTCAAACATCTTCTGGCAACATAAGTTGAATTGTGTTGCTTTTTTTATACCAACAGATTGCATTGACGTTATTTAATGAATGCCCTGCACATTATCTGCCGTTGCACAAAAAGGCAATTCATCACCCGAAGTTAGTTAATATTTATTGGAAAATTTTCATGATTAAACTCTTTTCTTGCTTGTGGGAACAAATGCAGACATTTTTTTCCCTTCTTTTTTCATTCGTTGTATTGTTGTGGCCTGCTTATTAACATTCCTTATTGTCTGTTTGACCGGTTATCCCAGTTTGCGAAAAGTTGAGTATAAATGTGTGATGGAATCGTTTACATTCCAAAATCTCATGCCATTTTGTTCCAGGCATATTCTATGAGTTATAATAAAAATCTGATACATATACTCATATTGTGTGAAGAGATCTTTGTATTACATGCACCCCTTTAGATTACATATTGGAATGACAAAAAAAAAAGAAAGAAAAAAAAAAGCTTGAAGCATGAATTATTTATTTATTTTTGCACCAATTTGTTACAAGAGGCAAACACTTTGTAAATGAAGTCACTCCTAAGACAGGAAAAACACAACTTAATACTATTAACCAATATGGAAGCAATATTAACTTAGCAGTAAGTAATAGCAAATTTAGGACAAAGGTAGTTCCTTATTAGGTATTCAATAATCAATACTAAATAAAAAATATCCTCATTGAGAACTACTTGCTAACTATGACCAATTAATAAAGAATAACCAATTATTAGTGAGGAGTTGACATCAATTTCACAAGTAATTTAATACATTTTTAGACATGTTACTGTTGTGATTAGTAATTAATTGGTTGTTCTTTATTAATTGGTCATAGTTAACAAGTAGTTCTCAGTGAGGGTGTTTTTATTTAGTAATTATTGAATAACTAATAAGGAACTACCTTTGTCATAAATTTGCTACTACTTACTGCTTAGTTACTGTAATCTTGCTTCCATATTAGTTAGTATTATTAAGTTCAGTGTTAATGTAGTAGGCTGCTACCTATTACTTCCTGCATAGTTACTTGTTAACAATGTGCCATTATTCAAAAATGTTGCCTAAAATGGATTTTTAAGCAGTTGCCTCTGAAGAGAAGTATAAATGTAGGCTAAATAAAATGGAATGGGAGGTGAAGTGCGTCATCGGGCAGCAATCATTAGGGTGCTTTAATTATATTTGGACCAAATCATTGTCAACAATTGTTTCTTATTAAAAACACATTTTGTGTTTTTGCCGAGGGCTGATCATTGTTTATTGTGCACTGTTGTGTTTACACGTCTTTAGTTGTTAAAATGTAAGTAATTTTCACTTTACATTGATTTTATTTTTCATTAAGGCCTACAGTTGATTTCATGAACACTAAAAGCAGCATGTCCGCCAGAGGTCAGTAGCGCACTGTGTAAGCAAGCGAAAAATAACGTGGCTTGTGCATTTCAGTGCGTCTTTTCGAGTTGCTCAAGTAAATGATTCCAGGTTTTTTGTTACACATACACCAGGTATATACTAACTGTTTATGTGTAAACATTGTTTTATCACTCACATCAGGCGTAAGTTTAGTGCCTGTGGAAGTTTGTGTGTGTGATACAAATACAAGAGTTTTCAGGAGCAATTTTATCTTTATCTACGGATAGCTATATTTATTTGTGTACAATACAGACAAGCTCTTTCTCTCCTGTCGCCTTATCACCAGAAAATTGTGTTGTGTTTGATAAGCACGTGGTAACATGTCGAGAGTTAGTTAACGTTAGTGGGTCAGTAGGCTGGAGGACAGAGTAAATATGTAGAGTAAGGGTTACTGGCCTTTCGGATAAACTCGATTTGGTAACTATTTGCTTACATTTTCAGATTAAAATGTGAGGGGTGCACAATGCAAAGGGTGTTGTTGGGTAAGGAGTAGGCCTGTTTCGGGGTTGGGAATACGGCTATTGAAAAAACCAGCATATGCTGGTTAGGTATGTTTTGACGCTGGGATGCTGGTTTAAGCTGGTCCTTTGCTGGTTTGTGCTGGTCCTTTGCTGGTTTTAGCTGGTTTATGCTGGTCATGTGCTGGCAAAACTTAAACCAGCAAAGGACCAGCACAAACCAGCATCCCAGCGTCAAAACATACCTAACCAGCATATGCTGGTTTTTCCAATAGGGATCTAGCGAAAATCTAATTTTAATCCTTTTCTTACGACCCTATTAAACGTACAAGAGAATGAGCAGGTATAGGCTACTGTACATAAAGCGTACAAATGCAGAAAATTACCAGATGTTTGCAGAATGTATATCCTTTGACCTTATTACATTTGTGCATCGCAGAGCAAACGAAAGAGACGACGTCGACGTGAGAAGTTGCGGAGAATTGTTCAAACACTGAAGATGGAAGATGCACACACTATTAGTGACAGATCTGAGACCTTATGTGTGGTGAAATTCATCATTACGAAAGGATAGTCTTCAGAGTGTGTAGCGCTGAAATAAATTGCTACCAAAATACACCACTCAAGTAGGTTAATTCTTGAGAGAAATGAGTCACAATTCAAATGAGTCATAATTTTAATTGTCAAAAATTTAAATCAGTCCCAAATTAATGTATGCAATTTGTCCAAAGGGGAAATTATGTGATGCCTACTTGAGCCCATAAAGCTTCCTGTGATTAAAATAAGTGCAAGAAATGTGATAAACATGCTCCCTGATAGCACACGTACATCACGAAGACATCTATTTGACGTCTGCATTTACATCAGCAAGACATTTTTTTTGTGTGTTTGCTCATCTGCAATACCTTTATAGGACGTTTCCTATTAGATGTCAAATAGATGTCTTTAAGATGTTTATGATTTAGAATGTATGTAAAACTGACATCTTATAGACGTCTGTCAGATGTTTGTACACAGCAGATGCTCTCCAGATCAAGTGATCATTTACAGACATCTCACAGACGTACGTGTGCTATCTGGGCTAAACACTTTTTTTTTTCCCATCAAAATTAATTTTTCTATGGCAAGTAAAATTATTCGCTTTATTAATATATAGCCTAAATGTTTGTAAATATATCATCAGGCATTTTTGTCACTAATCAATAAATCACTAATCAATAAATGTGTGCACATTTTTTGGATCCAAATGCAGGAACTAGTATTTGTTTCAATATTATTTGATTTCATTTCTTGCTTAGACAGCTTAAAGGTGGGGTAAACGATTTTTCAAAAACGATTTAGAAAACTGATTCGGGCCGAATAGCAAAACAAACTTGTAGCCAATCAGCAGTAAGGGGCGTGTCTACTCATGATGTGGAGGAGAGAGTGTTCAGTGCACAGGACATATAGCGAGCCGAGCGACAGAAAGATAGAGATGGCGGATAAAAAACAAAAGAGGAAAACGTCTATGGAACAAAAGAAGGTTTAAGGCAATAAGGCAAGAAGTAGGACCCGTGCAAATATCGGCTCAGCTTTCCAGCGCTGGAGAGAACTCAAGGAGCGGGAGGTCTGCGATCAGACACAGAGGTTGCTTTGTTTCTTCTCGATAGGTGAGTAACACAGTGTCTGCGCCACAACAGCTAAAGTCTGTCTATTACACTGGAGGTGAGCGTGATTTCACCAATAACTTTTCAGGAAATGTCAGTTTTAGGCTTACAATCAGGATTAGGTGCTTCTACACCCTTGTTAATCAGCTATCATTTCCCTCTGATTTTAGGAATAAATTATGGGTAAGGTTAAGTTTAGGGGTAGGGATTGGGTTAAGTCTGTATTTTTTGACAGTAGTGTTGATCCAGGATCAACAAAAGATGTTGATCCAGGAACATGTCTTACTTGGCAAAATCACGGCGACCTACATTGGACGCGACAAAGAGACCTTTGAAAATCATTTGAAATTTGTGTCAGTACATCATTGATAGAACACAGCAGCAGTTTTCTGTCTGGGATTTGTCGTGTCGTGCCACGCCGCATCCAGTGTAGACACATATATACATATGTATATATATCTATGGTGTAGACAGCATCACTGATTATAATGAGTTCCATAGTATTTTGTCGCACCGCACCACGGTGTAGACACGGTGTAACATTGGTTTTGCTTTGTTTCACAGAACTAATCGTTGCCTGGGTTGCGTATGTGTGTGGGGCGGAGCTATCAAAATAGGGGCGAGACCCTTTTGGGGTAGGGGCGTGGTTGTTTCGTTGATTTCAAATGTCAACATTGGCTACCAGAAATCGCTTACCCCACCTTTAAGTAAAACTATCTACTATCCTCCTACGTATTTATTGTAATGCTGCTCTTGAAGGTTTATTTTTTCAGTTTTAAGAATGACAACAAATATTCTTTATTTCAAAAACTTGGCAACTTTATTTACAATTCAAGTCAGTCACATGCAACATATTTTAATGAATATAACACAAAATTAGCAAAAGGAAAAAAAAAGCATTTTTGCATTTTTTTTATTTTCTTCAAAATGTTGATTAAATATACAAAAATATAGTTTACAAATACTGTACAGAAAATATTCTGCTGCAGAATTCTTACTTTTACAAACATGTTTGTGAGATTCACAAACATTAGCAGTGTTAAAACAAGATTGGTAAGAAGGGGAGGGCTCATGTTCACATCTGTGAGGTCACAATAGTGAGGGGTGGATTAGGTTATCTCAGAATGAGGCAAAAGAGTGGTGTGAGGAGTTTAAAGAACATGTCCAATTGGCATGGTGGTTCATAATGACTTATGAATGGGATAGTTGATACATTGGCAGTTAAGTTTTGATAGAAATGATAAAACATTTTTGAATTACGTCATGTGCCTTAGTGACTCTTGACCACATTCTATGAAACGACTACTTTACAACAGAATAATACTGCCAATATCTTTCCAACAGCCTTTTTTTCCAACAATAAAATCTTTATCTAGTCTAAAAAACCTGTTAGGAACAAACCGAAGTTGCAAAGTTGCAACTGAAATCGTAATTTTGCCTTTTCAAAATACAACTGGTCAACCAGATATGGCACTCGCAGTAATGATCAGTAGAAAACATTAGTTTGAATATATTGAGCAAAAATTTTACCTATCCCTCCATAAACATGCTAATTTGACCTCCAGTTTTCTAGATATGTTTTGAAACTGATTGTGGATTTTGAAAATAGCTTTTAACAATCTCCACAAAGCCTTAATCTGCATTTGCACTAACGTAGAGCTGTTAGTACTACTGAAATGTTACGGGTTTTAAACATAAGCACACAATAAATAACTTTTTTTGTTGTTGTTGCCCCATTTCAGTTCTGCCTCAATGGAGAGGCACCAAAACAGAAGAATATGAAAAAGTGCAGTAATGTAATTCTTGAGTTTAGACACAATCAACTACTTTCACATTATATTGACACAGTTGAACCACAGCTCTCTATATGCATCCATTCGTGATCAGAGTGACACTTTAAGACCTGCTGTGTTACAAACGCCACAGAGGTGAAGAAGAGATCCTAAATTAGGACTCAACAATATTTGTCCATGATAAGGGATTACAAGTCTAAAGGAAACCCTCAGTGTTTTACATTTTGACAGTACAGAGCAAACCAAACAACAACAACAACAAAAAGCCAAAAGAAACGTCTTTTCATTTATTCATACATGAAAACATTTAAATAAATTAAAATTAAATAAGCTCAACTTGATTCACAAGCTGAATCTAGCCTTTCAAAGACACGAAGATACATTGCAGAATGTGGTGGGCAGTTTGCTTGGCAATGAATGCGTAGTAAACCATTCAATCAGCACTTTAAACCAAACCAGCGCTGATTTAGTTTAGGTTTCAATAAAACATTACTTGCTTCAGATAATTCTGCTTGGCATCAAAATACATTTTTCACATCTGGCATCGTTTGTGGTGTTGTGGTCAGTTCGTATATGTAATATCATACATATTTCCCTTCTACAGTGGCTTAACATGGAGGGCTCAGAGACCCAGCAGGACCCTATGGCAGGTTGGTGGAATGACCCTGCAAAATAGCTGTATAATAGAGCAGGAAAGAGCCAGAGCTTCTATTATATTACATAGAATAAAGAATGGCCTTTCCTGCCGACTGAATCCACCTGCTGGTCATTGATCTTAATGGCTGAGGATTCTGTGTTGTGCTGGATTCATTGAAAGAGGCTGGAATGATAAAGACTAGATTGTGTATCCGACTTCAGGTCAAATCTTAGTTTGTTTCTGTAGCATGTCTAGTTTTATTTGACTCACTAGTGTGGCATTTCATTTATTAATATTTCTTGGAGACAGATCTGTGGCTTTAGGCCAAGCATATTTTCAGAAACAGACCCTCCCCCCCCCCACCCCACTAATACTACTATGACTAATACTTTAACTATGAAGACTTCAGTGTTTAGAGCAGAAAGTGTGGGGTGGCATAATAGGATTTGCATCTAAAAATTAAATGTATTATATACACACACATATATATATATATATATATATATATAGGTTATGTTCAAATTCTCATCGAATACGGCCTTGAACTCAAATGTACTGACGTGTGTGTGCGTGTGTGTGTGTATTTAACACAGCCCTCAGTTAAAAAGCATTTCAAATATAAAGACGTCCACAGATCAGATACTGCTGGGTCACATCCTGGCCTTAATAAAACAAACTCTGCATTCACATTTGTTTTGGCCATCAGCTAAAAGTCGCTGCGAACCGTATCTATTGATACAGCCATTCTACTGACCGTCAATACATAAACACTCACAAACACAAACATATACACACTAGAGAGCTGCTATCCCTTTAATATACAGTATAAACTTAACCCTCTCTAATGAAAATAAAACCAATGGTTTGCTCTGTGGCTCTAAAAAAGTTTGAAATCATAAAATATAAAACAAGATCTTGCTACTATCACAAGCAACTAGGTTTGAGTTTTGTGTAAAGTGCTTGTTAAAAAAAAAAAAACTTTAGTTAAAAAAGTAGTTTCTGTTTTTTAATGTATTTTTAACGTTATTTTTTTAGGCTTTGTCTTTTATTTGCCTCTCACTGGTGTCCTCAAAAAAGTGCTTTGGTGTGGAACAGTTACTTTAATCATGGCTTGGCCAAGTAAACTCAATTCTTCTTCATTATCCCACAGGAAAAAAAAAAAAGCTAAACCCAAAAAAGATTAACATTGAGTAAATCATCTATTATTGTAATTTGGAAAAAATAAATCCTTTGTAAAGCCACCAAGGCAGAACATGAACATATGCAGGTCACAGGTCACCGTGGCTCCGGGCACAAATCCTGTGCTCTGTCCTTGGATATGAGCATGTACCTGTACAGGAGGGAGTGTGAAGGTAGTGGTGGTCAGATTTTTAGGAGAAACAGGAGGGGGCTACACCAGGTTCTCCACTCCGGGCAGAGGCTGCTGCAATGGGGGCACAGATTCGGACATGCTCTGCTGCTGCGCCAGCTGCAAGACGGGCATGTTGCACAGCGGGCAAACCTTCCTCACCTCCAGCCATTTAATAAGGCACCTGAGACAGATACAAAGAGGGTTTAGAAGATGAAAGGCCAACTTGATAATAATCTGCCCCAAATTTCCCAGATCACAGTAGAGTATCCCACTACAAAGAGACTCAGTTAACCCAAACTACCAATAATGCTCCTGATCTAAAGCAAGTCTAAAGTGATCTCATGTGATGTCTCGGGGCTGGTTGTGTGTCTTCTCCTCGCAGGAAGCCCATGTGGAATGTGAGACTGAATCTCGGGTTAGTCTGAGTGAGATGTTGCTATCTCTGCACTGATGAATTATTCACTGTAAGCACCGTTCTATTTTAGGCCGTGTTGGTCCCATCAGGAACACAAACAGATCTATGATACAGAAGTCCCTATTTAACCACTTGCACAGTTGGGATGTAGGAGCAATGAGGGTTCTTTTTAGGAATTTTATCCATTTTATCATTTTAAAATTATTTATATTTATAGTTTTAATAATATTTTTATTTCACAATTGAATCATACTGATAAAAAAACTCTTAAACTTCCCTGTATTTCAATAGCAACCCATTATAATCAATGTGCGTCCAACAATAATAGTATTAATAACACTAATGTTTATCCATTTCATAATTATTTTATAATTTCAATCATTATTTATATTTACAGTTTTAATAATATTTTTATTTAACAATTTATTCATACTGATTAAGAAAAACCTCTGTATTTCAATAGCAGTCCATTATAATAAATATGCATCTAAACAACAACAAAAATAGTAATAGTAATAATAATAATAATTGATATATTTCTTCATTTCACTAATTATTTTAGAATTCCAATCATTATTTATATTTACAGTTTTAATAATATTTTTATTTCACAATTGACTCATGCTAATTGAGAAAAACCTCTCTGTATTTCAATAAGTCCATTATAATCAATATTCATCCAAACAACAACAATAATATTTTATCCATTTCATAAATTTTTATAATTTAAATAAGTATTTGTTTACAATTTTAATAAAATTTTTATTTCACAATTGATAATTGAGAAAAACCTCTCTGTATAAGCCCATTATAATCAATATGCATCCAAACAACAACAATAATAATAATAACAATTTATCCAATTAGTCATTTTAATGATTATTTTGTAATTTTAATAATCATTTATATTCACAGTTTTAATATTTTTATTTCACTGACAGGTTTTCTGTCCTTTATTAATGGTTCAAAGTATCATTTTAAATCCTCTAAAGGATCATGTAATGAAAGTGACAGAGGAATTTTAGGGGGATTTTTCATGGGCATGTCCTGCAGCTCATATATCATAGAGCGTGACATGCAAATGATATGTATCGAGTGATTTAGCGTCACTTTATATTATATTTTCATGTAGTTTATTTGGGGCCTAATTTTATAGCACACATTGTGGCCATACTGCATTGATTCTAAAATAACAAATATATATATATATATATATATATATATATATATATATTAATTCATGTAAAAATTAAAATATTCATTAAATAATTAAATACTATCATATTACCAGTTTACCATTTAATATCTGACTTCACTTCAGTGACCCATTTAAGCTATAAAGATTGGCTGGATTCAAATAGAAGCAAAGTACAATGTTGAAATGTTGAAATGTTCCCCACCCCTCTGATAAGTGTCCAAGCATTGCTCTGACATTTACTTTGGCATTTACTCTGACATACAGCCCAGTGCAAATGTTTAAAAAAAAAAAAGTGGTGAAGAAGATGGGTGAGTCAGACACATTTCAACTAGATCAATGGCAGAAGAACCCATGCCACACTGCAAATTTGCATTTAATTTAAGGTTTTAAATGGGCACTTTATGTAATCTATGCCACTAGCAGAATTGGGATTTCTAAAACAATCAATTTTTTTAAGCGGCCAGCACTACGTATCTGCCACTGTTCATCAAACAGGTGGTCCAACCTCAAACTCCAGTGTTATTTTTGGCCCAGCTGGGTCGCTCAAACAAACAAAAAAATTGTTTGGTGCTGCTAGCGGTGCAGAAATTTCCCTCTTTTTAGAAAACAACATATGCCAGGGTACTCACTTTCTGTGAAAGGCATGTTTACACGGGCAGATTCCCAACTCATCTTTCTGCTTGAATTCCTCCAAACACACCGCACAAATCTAGGGAGAGAAAACAATACATTCCAGTGAACACACAGATAAAATCTTTAAATATAAACATGTTTGCCTTCAAAGATGAAAATTGTTCCATTGAATACACTCAGCAAGTTATTACAAGAAATGGACGATATCACCTTCAAAGATCAGTGAGACTGGAAGATATGTTGTAGTGCAGTATTCATGAGAACTTTATGATAGACATAAGATCGATATGCCTGAGAACATTTCTTTTAAGGCTTTTCTATCATATTTTTGCCATGAAATGGACTATACTTGAAAAGTTTCTTTTGCAATCTAGCAGTGAGGTGTAGCAGTTGGGGGTGCAGATATGACATTTCGTTTCGACATTTCGTAAAAAAATTTTAAAAATCGTGGAAAATCAGTTCAAGTGCAGCATTTTCTGACTGCTGCCTAACATGTCGAGACCTAGTGCTGTAGGAGGCAAGTCAAACACTCTGATTATCTGTCTCACATCAGAGAGTGGAATTCTGTGGACATTTGGACTTAATTAAATGCTGATGTAATCTGGAGGTAGGCAAAAGACTCCGGTACTGGCTATTCCACAGAAGGCTGAGGGCTAACAACAGCTAGTTCCTTTGATAAAGTAGCCAATAAAATTCAGAGGAATGTATAAGAAAATGAAAAAAACTAATCTGAGGAAAAGCCAAATAGCAAGACAGGATGTACCAGGGTAAAGATATTAAACCAGATGCAAACATTGCTAAAAAAAATATGAATGTTATGTATTTCCAGAAAGAATGCATTTTTTTTCCCTTCCCCCAAAATTTCACAACATTGTACTATGGTTACAATCAGGTAACAATGTAGAACATTTTAAATGTAAACTGTACATTTTAAACAATTACTAAAGTGTAATAATAATACAACCTATGTACAAAAGGCTCGGCTGTCTCTAAGTCACGGATTATTCTGACCAATCAGAATGTTCAGCGCGGCTGCAATGTCACCACGGAAGGCGGAGCTGAATCACAGGCTAAAGAGAGACACAGCAAATGTGAGAAGATAGAGTTTGGCAGCTGTATTCTAGTTCATTCAGAGTTACTTTAAAGACCACATTGACTTCGAGTTTATACTGGGTTACAGTGTGCGTACATGTGAAGTAAGTGATCAGCTGTTGTTCTTGTACCGATTGAGGAGTGGCCGGTTGGCATGGCGCTGCCTGTATTGCCTGCTCGATTCAGTGCATTCGCGAGTATTTCTGTGATATTCCTCGCTGTGAGATACTTATATGCTGTACATTGTGTTATTATTGAATATTAACCTTATCATTGTGTGTGCGCGTTATGCGACGGTTCTTGTTTGCATGTAGCAATCATCCAATTAGTCCATATCCAGGCATGTTACCCTATAGTGCACAATATAGGCACGTGCTATGACTGACGCAGACCGCACACACAAACACATGCTGAATTAACTGTGACTGCCTGTGATGAGGAGATTGTGAATTATAATACCTATCTGTAATAATAAAGTAATAAAGTTAAAACTGATATGTTCCATAGCTCATGTTATACAGGACACCTTCCAGAACTGTGTACAAAGTAAATATTTCATTAACCTTGCTGACAGCAAATAACGGGGCAGGGAAATGCACAATTGTGCCAATTGTAAAAGAACAACAGTGGTTTCGGACAAATGTGCCTGGGCACATGTGTGTCCGTCACAACAGTTATTTACTGTTCTGTGTGTGTATCATAAAACAAGATATAGTTCAGTATACAGTCCGAGTGCTTTAGGTGTCAATGGCCCTGAGCAGGGGGTGGCTGGTGAATTATCGAGACACAATGCTTCTCTGTTTGAGACGAGCTAGACTGCAAGCACATGTCTCGCAAGAGATTGTCTGCTGAATATACACTGTTGGGTTTTGTGAGGAAAGAATGGCATTAACTGGCCAGCAACGGAAAGAATGTTTCTTCAGAACACTAGACATGTAGCTAAATCCTGCACAAAACTGACAGTGCCTTGCCTTCACTATTGTGTTTTATACTCCAAACAAGGCCAGTCTGGTTATAATAAATCATCCAAGCGTGTCATTCTCATCATGGATATTAAAGTTAAATAAAAACAGAACTAAGACTAAAACAGAAAAAAAGTTCCTTGAAATAAAATAATCATTAACCAAAATAAAATAAAATAAAATATAAAAAATAAGCTTATTTTATTTCAGCTAGTAGACAAGGCAAAATTTCACATTTCTGTCTATATTATATTATATTAAGTTGAAGTAAAATAACTAAAACTTAAAAATACTGACATATATTGTTTTTGTCAATTTATTAGTTTATATATATATATATATATATACACTAGTGCTATCAAATAATTAATCACATCCAAAATAAAAGTTTTCGTTTACATAATATATGTGTATACTGTATATATTTATTATGTATATATAAATACACACACATACAGTATATATTTTGAAAATATTTACATGTATATACATTTATATATTTATATTCTTATATTTTATATTATATATACGTATATTTAATATGTAAACATAACATATTTTTCTTAAATGTATACATGCATGTGTTTGTATTTATATATACATAATAAATATATACCGTACACACACATATATTATGTAAACAAAATACTTTTATTTTGGATGTGATTAATCGTTTGACAGCACTAATATATATATATATATATATATATGTGTGTGTATATATATCATCCTGGGCCTCTTTTCCTCCTGTCTGCTAGGCTTCTGAATTGAAAGGACCACCTCTGCAGTGGCTCCCCGGGGTCTTTCTTACCAAACGGAAATAAGTATTGCTCGGTCCATTTCACACTGTGTTTCTCATGTGTTTGATCTCTCACCTAGAGAGCTGCAGCTATGCACAAGTACAATAAAACACAAACCACAGTTTTATTTCCGACCGTTTCACTGCAGTGGAATTACGCACAATAAATCTTACTCACTGATGCTGTGATATTTATGTCCATGCTTTTCTCACTGGTTGCCATCTGAGGATCCATATCTTGGCAACCGTCTGGCACATATGCACCAGTTCTGCACCAGTGTGTTTGCACATCAATCATCCGTGCACAAGCTCTACCGTATAAAGTGTCTGTGTATATAATCACCTTATAGGAAGGGTACTTAATGTTTCGAGAGCTGAGATTATATTCACTCGCCTGGCGCTGTATCTTATGTAAGCTCAAGGACGAGGTGATAGAGCAGTGTGATGCTGTATAATTCTGCTTATGAAGTCAACTATAGCCAGATCACCTTTCACACTCATGGGGGGTTGAATTTAAAAGCCGAGGCTACATGCTGTGGTCGGACACTCATCAATTCCTGGAGAAAGTGGATCACTCATCAAAAGTGGAGAACAATTCATAGCATTACTTCAGCCAAAAGTGAAAATTCTGTCATCATTTGCTCACCTTCAAGAAGATATTTTGCAAGTCAGTGGTGGACAACATTGGATTTCTAAGTCATTCAGATTTGGAACGAGTCTGAGAAAATGACGACAGAATGATATTTTTTGGTGAACTATATTTTATGGTAATATCATAGTTTATGATATTTCAGAACCATCTATGTTCCTCAGGGTAGCTTTGCATGGCTGTGCTGAATGTTTGTAACCTCTAATTATGCTAGTGAAAATCTCTCATGCCTGTGGTATACAATCATAGCATTGTTTTTCCCCCCTTTGGCTTGTGTGCACAGGATAGAGGGTCCAATCAGCTTGTAGCTCGGCCCCACCGCTTTATTTAAGACCTTCCTTCTTGTCTGAGCACGCATACAAGTGCAAACCAGACTTACAAGTACAGGCGAGGGGACTACCGACCCATTTATTTTCAGTTCCACGAATGCCCTCTAGAAACCTGTTTGTGGGAATGCGTTGTCTAATAAGTATAATGGCTTGAAGAATCCCCAAACCACACGTTATGCAAAAAAAAATAAAAACCTTGCAAAACCATTGCAAAAATAACATAAAAAACCCCTGAAAAACTGAAACTAAAATAACATACTTGAACCTGCTTATCAAATGCATTTTATTTTTAAGATAATATATATATGAATAAATTTGAATGTAATTTTGAATGTATAACAATAATTAATATTTTATATAATATATTAGAAATCACATATATAGTTTTTATTTAGTTTTATGATTTTATTTCGCTTTATTTTATTTAGTTATATAAATGTCAAAAAATCTGAATAATTTTTATAGTTAGACATGATGTTTATATGTGCGTGTGTGTGTGTGTATATATATATATATGCATATATATATATACACACATACATACATATACTAAACTAGTAAACAAAAGCTAATAGTGCCAAAGCGAAAACTAAACCAAATTTAAAAGAACAAAATGAAAATAGTCATAAACATGAAATTCAATTTTTAAAAATATAATTACCCTGACCTGTTAAACTTGTTGAGTCATTATAAACAATGCTCCTATATGCTGTAGTTTACATTAGAAATAAAGAAAATTAACACTTTTTTCTGCACAATTTATGCTGTAATTTTGCAGTAAAATCTTTAGAATTTTATATGGTGGAATGGATTTAAATACAGTTAAAAATAGCTGAGGGTACTAAAACATTATTGGTTGCTTAAAGCATAATCAAATCAGCCTGGCTAACAGATAATGTTGCCTAACAAAAAGATGGGAGCACCTGCAAAATGGTGTTTAAACAATAAAACATCTTTTGGAAAAAAAGAGCCAGTATCAGGCTCATTGATGAAAGTGTTTCCTCAAAGCGATTTGTGAAAAAAATCCATATCAAATATAAAACCTTGAGTCTGACAAATGAGTGTCATGACTGCTGGTGCAGAAAGTCCAACAAAACATGAAGAAATACCATAAAAACTGAGTTTACAAGTGCAGCTGACATTTGCTTGGCACTTCTGGGCAGTTCTGACCGTTTTCAGGTGCTATTTCAAAAGATATGACTAATATAAAATCACGGACAGTACTGTTAATATTGATGACACCTCTAGCACTTCTAGTATTAGACTAGCTGCTGGGAGAACTTTGTGTTCCTTTCCAAGATAAAATGTTACTATTTTGATTGTGATGCAGTTGAACAAACTTGTATCATGCATACAACTTGCAACTGCTGTCGCATCAAATACAAATGAAAAAAGCCAGATGTGACACATGAAGCCAAGTTTTCTAACAAAATATAGCCTAACTCAGTTCAGCACAACACTGTAATTTTTTTGTATTCATGCACATCCACATATACAGTAGCTGCCTGCTCTTTGTAGAGGAATATCTAACTTTAGCCATAATGCTGAAAAGTACAATAACCTTAAAATGAAACTATTCCTCGACAATGAACTCTTACGAGATACAGGAAGGGAGTGAAGGGCTACGAGAAATTCCAGGACAATTTGAGGATTCAACAAGAGCTCTGGTGTCCTCACACCTCAATATTGTCGCTAACATTTCATTAGCACTCACATATGAAGTCGGACACTGGCCTATTAACACGATCATGTACAAACCATCTCGGTGAAGGTTAAACACGCAATAGACTCATGCTATTATTAAACATGGAGAGCGTACAGTACAAATCCTGTAAAAGGTCCTTATGTTCAGGGCAAAGGGTAGCTCAGGTTTAACAGTGTATTCTGTAACCACTGAAAGGTACAATGTAACTGATATTCATGACCAAGTGTAATGTCACACAGTGATAAATAACAGTGCTTATCTAAACATTTTATTATAAAAATACACAAAATACCAGAATTTGAATCAATTAATCACTTCTTTTTGAATTGGTTCATTTACTATATAAAACGCTGTAATAAAGCAGTTCTTAAAAATAAATTTGTCTTTCCAACACTCAAAACATGGCCATTTAATCGATGAATCACTACTCAAGATATATAGGCTCTATATATATATATATATATATATATACATATATATATATATATATATATAATCTTTTTTTCTGCTCGTTTCCCAAATATACTCCAAAATGTTTTTTATAGAGTATTACCTTATTACTTTTTTACATTGCTTTATTAATTTGTATTACTATATTACTTGTATATACCTCTTTTTACTTTCATTAATGATTTTTGCTGTAAGATGTCTTTTAATTTTCATGGGCTACATCACAGCACATTTTTAATACAAAAACAAAAACCACTTTCTGGCCAATATACATCATGTAATCATCTCAGAAAATGAGTAACAATCAATCAATCAATCAATAAAAAAAAAATCCTGCAGAGTTGAATGAAAGGGAAAACTCACCTCATGCAAGTTTAATTCTTTGACCTTTTCCTTCTGAATAACCTGTAAACAAAAAATAACAATAAGTTATTAAATGCATTTACAGTAATTCTCAATTGCAATTTGGAAACTCAGTCTATAAACTAAACATTTGAAATTGCATGAGAAACAAACAGAGACACTCCCATTCACACCCAAGTGGAATCATACAGTAAATCATGTACAGTTATATAATAGAGTAGAGAGTTTGAATAGATAAGTCAGCGGCTCACCTGCTTGTATGCATAGAGTTCTTTGTGTGCCTGGTGCCGTAACCTAGACAAAAGACATCTTTGTTTTAATTCAGAGAGTGACATAACATTTTTTTTAAAAACCTGTGCTGGAGAGACATTTATATTACCAAATTATATATAAACAAAACCAAGATCATCAAGTTGAACCATGATACTAAATTACAGGCCATTTTAAATGGCAATGGTTTTCATAGGGTTTCATGGGTGTGAAAAATTCATTGTATTTGCATCTGGACCTCAGTTTATATATTCCAGCTGTATTTGGTCAACACTTGCCTGGATCTTATATTTCAGTCATTATTTGACAAATTGCAGCCTTCGCTACCCATAAGGTTTTACTCCAGTCATTCTGAACATACATAGTATACATTATATCCACCACATTTGAGCTTAAATCACACAATTCAACTTTTAAACACATTGACATCCACTTCCTCTTGACATTGGCTGCGTCCAGTTCTAGAGTCTTTCTAGAGTAGTTTGGGTTTTGTATTGTCTCATCAAGCTTGACCACACTTTAACAGTCTGTCTGAACCAGACTGCTCAGGCACTACCTACGCACACCGCTGCAATGCTTTACAAAGTGTGACTTGTCAGACTGGAGCCAGACCATTTAAAAGAACTATACAGATACTCTTGGCATGAACTCAAGAAATGGAGGCAGCCAAGCAATGGACAGTCTACATTTAACAATATTTTGATCTTGAGCAAGTGTGTGTGTCACAGACAGAGAGAGGGAAAGTGAGAGAGGAACCCTGATGGAAAATAACTGGAATGCATCAGGCATGATGGAAGAGTCTCTAGTGTAAGAAAAAGGCTATTTAAAGGAAACCAGCAAATGCCTTACACACTATGTTTAGCCACTAATTTGTGAACACTGAACTGTTAATGTCTGCAGGGCTGTTAGAACATTAGTATTAGTCCAATAGCTTTATTTTGGCCTTTTTTGAATGTTTGTTTGCTGAATCCCTTTTCATTTAGATATGACATAATACTTTCAACCAATATTACTTCCTGTACAAAGGAAATAAACACAACAAACACTGCAGTATCTTACAATCACCTCCTTAGCAAAAATTTACATAGCTGATTCAAGACAATACAGTTTACATTCAGAAAAGACTTAGCAAGTGAAGAAAGAGCTGGATAGATATGAGAAAAATGGAGACATGTATTGTAAAATTTACCTCCATTACAAGTAAGCTTAACCTCTCGCAGCAGAGTGAGAGGGACCTGTAAAACAGGCAGCACAGTCTAGGAGAGAAACTGACATTCTTAAAGAGACCAGCAGGTAAAGGTGCAGATACTCCCTTTGGGGGAATTTAGGGGTGAGGATGAGGCATTTATGTGTATTTTAGAATTTTTTTTGGCATGCATAAACAATCAAAGACAAAAAAGCCCTGGCACTAATGTTGCTGTCTAAAGGGCCATACAAATGAATTTGTTTTTGAATTTAAAAATGCACAACGCAGGGCAGTGGTATGAAATTTGTTTTTTTAAACTGAACTTTTTTTTTACCTTAAAGGGATAGTTCACCCAAAAATTCTGTCATTAATTACTCACCCTCATGTCGTTCCAAACCCGTAAGACCTTCATTCGTCTTCAGAACACAAATTAAGATGAATTGTTTTTGACGAAATCCAAGACCTTTCTGACCCTGCGTAGACAGCAATGTAATTAAAATATTCCCAGACCCAGACACGTATAAGGACATCATTAAAATAGTCCATGTGACATCAGTGGTTCAACCTTAATTTTACAAAGCTACAAGAGTACTTTTTGTACACAAAGAAAACAAAAATAACTTTATTTAACAATTATTCTTCTCCAAATCACGTCATCCGCCTTTAACTCTTTCCCCGACAGCATTTTTGAAAAAAGTTGCCAGCCACTGCCAGCAATTTTGATGATTTTCACTAAAATTTGATGGCCTCCAGAATATTTTGCTGTATGAATATTTGAATATGCAATACACCAAAATAAAGTTCAGAGGCTCTACTTTTAAACAAAAAAATCGAGTTTATTCTAGCTTAAAGCATTCTTTTTTTATCAACACTTGAATATAGGTAGGTTTCATAAAAATGCATAATTTTGAGCAAAAAGGTGAGAAAATCACATTTTTATCACAAACTACATCTGAGTAATATTCAGTACGATTATCAAAGCATAAATCCAGTAAATCGCTTCTATCAACACCTCCAAAGCTTGCACAGACATATACCACTTCCTGGATCAACATTTTACTCCGTAACATTATGCAGTTTTCATTTATATGCTGCCATTGCTGATGATCGCATTATTTTTCATATGCATCTGTTTACATAAGAGATCGCTCGTTTCTCCGTCCTGTTCATGTGTGTTTTTTGTTCGGGAGGCTTTGTACTCGTTCAGAAGATGTGTAATAGCGCCCCCGAGTGTATAACAGTGAAAACAAGAAAAGCCATAAAAACTCGTCTTTGGCGGGGAAGCGTTGTCTTCTAAAAGACGAGATAACTCGTCAATGGCGGGGAAAGAGTTAATGAGAGTACCACAACGCATACTTGTGCATTCCTCTGCATGTAAACAAGGCACAGCACATATTCTCGCAACTTCCTAAAATTACAGTTGAACCACTGATGTCATGAACTATATTACCGATGTCCTAAATATGTTTCTGGGTATGGGAACATTTCAGTTACATTGCTGCCTATGGAGGGTCAGAAAGCTCTCGGATTTCAACAAAAATATCTTAATTTGTGTTCCGAAGATGAACAAAGGTCATACGGGTTTGGAACAACATTTTCATCAGAATTTGTTCAACAGAATTTTCATTTTTGGATGAACTATCCCTTTTAAGCGAACCATTTTTAGAATGCCATGTCATGCGCAAGACACTGCAAAAAGATGTGGGTGCAATGGTCAAACACGTCCACCTACCGCATGTTTACAAAGGAAAATGCAAAAATGTTTTTTTGTGTTAATAGAACCTGAAGTCGGTGGTGGCTGGGCGAAAGTAATCACGGACCATTCGTTCTTCAAAGCAAAAATACAATAATAATGTGAAGGGAATGCAAAATAACAAGATATTCATAATCATGGCCAAAATCGTACAATGTATTTTGGTCTAGTTTCTGAGGCTAGCTAGGTCAAGAGAAACTGTCTCTTGATTGCTCATGATTGCTCACGCGCTATTAAGGTAGTGTTATAGTTCATCACATAGAAAAGCACCTTATGACCATTTCCCTGCATTGTTAAATAACCGGTATGTCACAGTGAGTGCTCAATCTCAAATGTGTGTGTGAATTTAATTTTTCTTCCCATGAGGATGACCGCGCCAGACAAACACTCCTGCACCCGCCTGTTTTCTTCTCCAAGTGTGTGTTCGCTATTCACGGGGGCATTTCACATTTGTGTGTCGGAGCTGGTGCATGGCTGCTACGTGCGGCTGCGTGTTTGCTCTGAATCACGACGTCCTTCACAGGTCCACTCGAGCTCACGACTCTTTTGTCTTTCACGTCGTGAATGTCCACAGAGACGCACGACTACAATTTGATGGTCCTTTGTTCAGTCTGTGATTTTCCAGATAAAATAGCAGTTTAACTTAACAGGTCAAGAGACCAGCTCCAGACCTCAATAATTTCATCTTGACTTTAAAAGGAAAGCATCTTTTACGTTGAAATCCCTGCTGAAAAGACCAATTTCATGCTTGTCTTGCTGGTGGACCAGTATATTCATAACTAGTTATAGGAGGATTAGTTTTAACAAAATTGAAGATTCTGTCATCTTTTCTCACCCTCATGTTTTAAAACCCACACTCTCTTTCTTCTGTGGAACACATGGGAATTTTTTTTTTTTTTTTTTTAATAATGTACTGGTCACCTTTTCCAGTGCATTCACAATAAAATGGGACTGGAGCTCTCAAGCTTCATAAACGATGCACAAAAAAAAAAAGTACCTAAGATGTGGTCCATACAACTATATTCCAAGTCATCTGAAGCCATACAGTAAGTTTGCTATAAAAAAAAGGCTGAAATGTTCATTCATGTTCATTGCCAGGATATTCTTCAAAAATACACTTTTTGTGTTCTACGGAAGAATGTCATACAGGTTCGGAATTACATGAGGGTGAATAATTAACAGAATTTGTATTTTTGCGTTAACTAGTCCAAGTTGGTACACTAGCAACACAGAAATCCCATGCTGGTCACCAGCATTCAAAACACAACATATGCTGGTCTTCTCATTAGGGACGTCTCCACCCTGTCAAAAGCAGCTGTTAAATGATGTAAAAAGCTGTGAATAAGCACTCTGCGCTCTGCCCTATTGTTTCAGCGATGCTGAAGGTATATGTGGAGGTGAAAAATAGCACGCTAAAAATGTAGTGGAAAATGCAGCTGGGTAGAATGGGAGCCTACTATTTTGGTACTTGCTGAATTTGCGATTGTTGCCATTTCTATTATCACCTGCTGGTGTAATGTACAGTGAAAATCTTGCTTGTGCAGTCAACTAAAATAAATACCAGCTATTTTGACATTTTGTTAATTAATGCAATGACGGTAATGCATTTTTAAGTGTGCTTGAAGTGTCCAAATACTTTTTCTGGGGCCACATATTGTTTGTGCATGGGGGCATGACAAATATTTTCTGGCTAATTTAACGAGGAAGTCATGAATATTTGTGAACTAATTACATGCAAGGGAGCCTGCATCTTTAGAAGCCTGGAATCTGGACTAAATACAAACTCTTTTTTATAAATTACTTGGTAATCTGACAGTTTTTTCATTCAAGAATCCAGTGTTTTTTACTGATATGACTAATTTAAGACTATAAAAGGTTAACAAAACAGGTAAACATTTGTAAATGCAGTAAGGGGGAGGTAAAGTCAAATAAAACAGAACTAGTATATAATAAATGGGAAAGAACTTACCATCTTCCCCACTGGTTAGGGTGAATTTGGATAAGAGCCGCTGGTTCTCACTGTCTTATGTAAGAGATGCTACACAATTGCACATTAAAGCTTCAATATCTCTGCTGCCAGGAATGACCACATGACAACAGTTGACAACATCTGACTAGATGACAACTCATTAGCTCAGTAGCTGAAGGAAAAAGAGTTTCTTAAGTTTCATGAAGGGCCAAATATTCCCATTTCTATGTGCTTGCTGTAAAACATCAGTATTCAGTTTGTTTGTTTTTTTTACTGCCAAGTTCATTCTCACTTGAAAAGTAAAATAAAAAATAAAAAATCAATGTCCTTTAAGTTATGAAGCAGCTACTGCAGAGTTCACTCAATCCAAAAGGGAAGTTAGTGACACAATGTGGATTCGACTTCGATTTGTGATTGTGCAACTAAGCTGCTTTGGGTTCAGTTATTGTGAAAATAAGAAGCTTTATATCCAACTACATTGAAACTACAAGCCAAATCCAAGCAGGTAGCTAGTTTGTAATAGTGATTTTTGTTGTCAACTCAGATGATCAAGTCAGCAGTTATCTTAGCTTCTCCAAACTGTGCTGTTTGACCTTCTCACTCTTCATGACAGGCTTTGTTAGTGCATTGAGCATGCACAAAAACTATCAAAAGTAACAATTCCATTTCAGGGACAAGTAATCATGATTTTCTTTCAAAATGCTATACAATTGCCTTGTTGTCTTGAACATGACTTATTTTTATTTTAGAAGCTTAGGACTATATTTACAAGCTGAACACGCCATGCCTAAGAAAATGCTGCTTTGCAATAAAGCTGTTCAGGCATGCCATCAAGACATGGTTTATAGACCAGTTGGTTTAAATGTGTATTTTAAAAGTATAAATGAATAAATGCAAATGACATTATGGTATGACTGTGTCCAGAACACCTGAGAAGAGATGATGCAACCCCTCAGAGGACCTCAGATGATGCCAACCATGAAACAACATACAGAACTACCACATTTTGCTATAAGTTTGATTGCATCATATAATAATTGCTGTTAATATTATTCATCGTCTGTTTTATTACGTTTTATATTGATTTTTCCGTTCTGCTGGTTCGTCTGGTCAGAGGAGAACTGGCCCCCCGCCTGAGCCTGGTTTCTCCCAAGGTTTTTTCTCCATTCTGTCACCGATGGAGTTTTGGTTCCTTGCCGCTGTTGCCTCTGGCTTGCTTAGTTGGGGACACTTCATTTCCGGCGATATCGTTGACCTAATTGCAAAGATATTATTTAAACTGAGCTGGATGTTGACATCACTGAATTCAATGATGAACTGTCTTTAACTGAAAAATGAGTGTTTACTATTGTCACTTTGCATTATTGACACTATTTTCCTAATTAATGCTGTTCAGTTGCTTTGACACAATCTGTATTGTTAAAAGCGCTATATAAATAAAGGTGACTTGACTTGACTTGACTCATTTACAGAGAAGTCTATTTAATGAAATTTTAACAACCAACCTTAATTTACTCATAAATCCAAAACTATATCTAAAATTTCAGAGGGAACCCATTCTGAAACTAAACAGCTCTATTAGAACCAAACAACAACAAACTGTGTTAATGTGTAGGATTAGATTCTCTGTACTTAGCAAAAGTATAAATCAATAAAACTTGCTGATTTACTGTATCTCTACTTCTGTATTGGACAGCCACTAATAAGTAAGGTATGGCTCTGAAATTCAGAGCTGGTTCAGTCTTCAAAGTAAGCATGATAAAAGCTGCCTCACATGGTATGAGCTCGGTGTGAAGATAAAAGAGAACTTCTCCGTTCCATCACCATCTGTCAGCTCTCCTCTATCCTCTCACAGAAGTCTTTTAAACTCCCTACCATTTTCTGAGCACGGTGCATTATGCAGTTGTCTAGATGAACACCAGTCCACACATTTGTGGCATAATCTAAGGCAGTTAGGTGTCAGCACATGAGGTTCATAGATAATTATTACTTTTATATTTGTGGTGTAATTGTGACTTTAATGACGCACATTGGTCCTGTTGGCAACACTCTACACCACACATTCCAACTACACCCACTTGTTCATACTGAGTGAATTTTCTTTTTCATCAACTTCCAAATAACTCTTAAATGTGTGTTAGCTGTTTAATTACAACAGTTCCATTGTGTAGCCTGTATGTTTAAGGATTAAATCAAGACTTTCAAACCGTATAATTTACTGAAGAGAATAAATAAGCAAATCTATGGCATTTTGAGGCTTGTTCAAACACATTTTTCTGTCGCACACATAAGAGCCAGGTGGTCTTACCGAATCAGGTAACAGCAGAAGAGTAGGCTGAGAATGAAGACGAAAATGGCCGTCCCAAAGACCACAATGTAGATATTGAGGGGAAGGTTCTGGAACCCTATATTCGGCATCCTGAAACTGTAATGCTGTAAATCTGAGGTCATGGATAACCTAGAATGAGAGGGAAAGGAGACAAAGACACAACAGTGAGTGATTTATTGATCACAACACTAATGCAAATGCTACATGCCCGTTAGTGTAGTAATCCATTTATGCTGTGTCAGCTCAATCGCAAAGGAAAATAATCACCCTGTCTGCCGATGCATGTATAAGCGAATGTTCTTGTCAGTATGACTGTGATTTGATATGTGGCTTGGCTTGATTTCTGAACTGTTTCCACAACAACTGCTTATGTACCCAACAGACCCATGAATAAACTCATTAATGCATTAAATTGTGCATTGGGCAGTGCATGTAATATTCTAGTGGAGAGAGTTTGAGAACATTGGTCCTGCAGGAGCCATTAAGCAATACCCACACTGTCTGTCTGTGGGAAATTAGTGTTAACTAATCTACTGAGAGTCAGCACAGCTTTGACTTGGTCCCATCTGAGCATGTTTTTATATATATATATATATATATATATATATATATATATATATATATATATATATATATATATTATATCAGATATTCACTTCTGACTGGAAAAAAATACTCAAAATTAAACCCTTAAACTGTTAACAGAAAGATGAATACATTTTCTTGCCAAAATGTAAATTCAGTAATGGAGTACAGTCACCCCCAAAAGTATTTGGACACTTTAGAGTTTCAATTTCAATGTGTTAGAAAAATTAAATGTAAAACGCTGCCAGAGCCAAATGTTTCAAAAGGATAAAACATTAATTCAACTGCATTAATGAAAACTGTTTAATAAAAACACTAAATAATGAAAGAAGACACTACAGGCAAAACCATTGTTTATTCAGGCACTGGACGATTTTGGGCAATTTTGCTTCCATAACTTGTCTTCTTTCAGACTCTAGTGAAAAGAAAACATCCAAAACACACATTTGAGTGTTTGTTTTGTAACAATTTATCTACTTAGATTTCAATTACAATATATCTTTAAAGGCTGTTTTATCAAAATTAGTTGTTTCTCATGCACTAAGCCAGAAATGTCAACATCAGTAGCACTAACACATCAAATATTCCAGTTCTACTCTATATTTTGAAAATTTTTACAGAGGGTTCGATAATATATATATATATATATATATATATATATATATATATAATATTTTATTCCTAAAAACATGGTGATTTTTCCTGGGTGTTTGACAGTACTATTTTCTTATTAATGGAGTTATAAAAAGAGATCAAAAATAAACATTTAACTCGAATATTTCAACAAAACGACACTATTTTGAACCTGTTTTATACAATATTTACATTTATGTTGTAGAAAACATGCAAATTAGCACATATTTAATTAGATGACTCATTTGCATACTTGTAGCATTTCAGAAAACATACAAAAACTAATATGAAATAATTGTCTTAACGTACTACGATTAATCAACCTAGGAGAGTATGGCGATATCTGTGTTAAAGTCTAGTGTCATGCCTTAAAATGTAAAACTGCAAAAGGGTTTCTGTGAGGTTTAGGGGTAAAGTTAGGAGATGCAGTAGTAAATATCTTTAGATCAGTATAAAAACAACAAAAGTCAAAGATAAGTGCCTTCTATAATAGAAACAAAAAAGTTTCTTTGGAAGTAGCAAACCCCTCCAAATAAAGCTCATAATGTTGCTAAATAATGTCTTAATCCATATGATACAATTTTAGGGTTAGTCTAAATAAATGTTTTAAGATCAGCAGGAGTCAGTGGAACATCCCAAATGTGTATGTGTGTAGGTCTTTGTTTATTTACATGTGTGAGAGTGAGAGTTTTCACTGGACATTCTTTAGGATGTTACTCCCCCCCCCCCCCCCCCCCCCCCGCGGAGCCTCGCGCTG
>NW_015505196.1:5690118-5709330 GCF_001515645.1 Sinocyclocheilus grahami | reverse complement strand
GGGCAAAGCCTTAATGGACATGCCTTAAGTAGACAAGAGACACGTGAGACGGGGTGTGTAAACAAAGGGGGAGGTAGAGAAAAACTGTGTGATGTAACAGCACATGCAGCTGGGTGTTAGCCATCATACTTTGTTCTCACAGGCCAACTTGTACTGTCCCTATAAACATCTGACATCCTGGACCTGTCTGAATGTGACGGCCTCTGACACATTCGGAAACGCTCCCACTTTTACCCAGATTCCTACTGACCACCATCAGATTGTTTACTTTGCCTCTCTGTCTGTGTCCATTACAGCTTTACCCATGCAAAGCTTTCTGACAGATGAGGCTAAATATCCAAACAGAAAATCAATAACCAGCTGCCTTTACACACACACAGTTATATCAATAACAGCATGCCTCATTCTTACCGATACAGTATGTACTAGTAAACAGTAGTATTTTTTTACTAAGTTAGAGGTCTGAATCTGTCAGGCTCCGCTGTGGCAAAATACGGTTCACTGCTCTTCTCGTTTCTTTATATTGCTGTACAGTCATTAATCGTCTGAGCTCTTGTGGCTTGGTTTTTGTCACAAAGCCAAAACATACATTCACACTGACATTTTAATGCCCTCAAACACAAAGATGCATGCATTTGGGAAAACTCCTCAAGTTCAGGACATGGAAAAGAATCTGGAAGGACTTCGATATTAAAAGAATGAGGGGGTTGGTCATGGGTTCAAGACTGGGAGAGTCTCCATTGGCTGCTGGCAAGTACTTATCCTTATTTTCCCCTCAGTGTCAGTGATAAATTCATTTTAATGTCATGTATGTTGAATGATTACTTGCATGCAAAATTTGCCACTTTTTAATATATTTTAAAATGCTAAATATTCCTGTGTTTGCAACACTTAAGTTTCAGCAGCCATTACTCCAGATTTCAGTGTCACATGAGCCTTGAGAAATCATTCTGATATGCTGATTTAGTGCTCAAGAAACATTCTCACTGTTATCAAAGTTGAACAAAAAGACACATTAGCCTGAACAAACAAAAACAGAGATAAAAAAAAAGATTCTCAGTATCAGCCCAGGTATTCTTTGCTGATAATACGTGAGCAAAAACATCTTAACTACTTATAATTGGTTTGCCTCCAATTCAATGCAGGGTCAATGTCAGGTTACAGTGAGTTGCTCAGAGACAAGAAGCCAAAGTATGAGAGCTGAATGCATTTGTCACAACATCACTTTCACCCCAGTTAACAGTCGCAGCATTCCAACTGAGATTTGTGTTTATCAACCATAATGAGGGCAAACTGAGTACACAAAAGCTGTTTTGATAGGTGAAAAAATTCAATTTTTGGTATCATTATAATAAACTGAATTTAACCAGTAAGTGCAAATAATATAACTGCTGCTATTTCATTTACATCTTTGCATTGCAAGTTTTATATTGAAATTAATAAAACAATTTAATGAGTGAAGTGATATTGCTCTGAAAACTCATTTCTGCCAACATTGTCAGCTCAGTGCAAAATTCCTAGTCCAATTTTGCTTATGAGTCCAGTCCAGAACCTTTTAAACAAAACTGTCTTTCACACCTTTAAACAAGCTGAATCTTTTTCCAGGTAACAGCAGCTATCAATTTTGACTTTATAATCATTTAACAGATCGTAAACGTAAAGAACCGCAGCACTGATTTATAGCAAAACTGATTACAGTTTATGATTTTATGACACTGGTAGGAAAAATTATTTTGTTTACACATGACATAATAGCAAGAATCCACCTTGGGAGTGTTAGGGATTTTCCCCAAATCTGATCCTGTGATTCCGAGAAGATGTTCCTTAAATGAGCAATAGACATCTTTCCTTCCTGTCTCATTCTCGATGGACTACAGTACGATAATTACGCAACTTTCAAGATCCTTGCCTGTAAAGGGAATCTCCAATAGTGACCCGGTCAGATGGTGTAAAAGCTTTAGAAACACATGTCAACTTCTCAATAAGGAGAAGAGAGAAAGCTTGCAGAGGACAAGCAGGGACACTACAAATGAAAACTCCCAGAGTGTGTACCAGTGACAGTTTCACATTCCAGCTTCTGCTAAGCAAGCGAGTCGCAGACACCAAATGTATTCTGGAGCCACTGTCCTGCTGTGAAAGACAACAAAGGTGTTTT
The DNA here is from genome assembly GCF_001515645.1 of Sinocyclocheilus grahami. Lineage (NCBI taxonomy): Eukaryota > Metazoa > Chordata > Actinopteri > Cypriniformes > Cyprinidae > Sinocyclocheilus > Sinocyclocheilus grahami. The sequence goes on along the minus strand of NW_015505196.1, from coordinate 5,707,175 downwards.
TAAGTGTCAGTCAGGCCATTGCTGCCACCCAAAATTAAGGGAAGTGAAACTAAACCGGTTCTTTTTCTGATCTTCCATACCACAGGGTGCAATATCTAGTCTCTTCTCGCCCCTACTTCCCATTATGTCACTGAACTGACCAGACAAGCTCATTCTGCAATGCTCGGCTTGCTGTAACGACACTGCCAAATGGTATTTTCACCCCCACTGAGGAGGAAAAGCTTTTCAATAGTGCATTGAGTCACTTTCAGAACTGAGAGGAAGTGCAGAGTAACACTGGAGTGGCCCTTGCTTGTTCAAAATGTGTTGCATTTTACAATCCTTAATGTGTTCAGATGGGTTATAAAAAGTGCTCTTGGGCTTAAAAGAGGGTTCTGACTAAACAAAGATTAATGAACTTTTTGGTTTTATTAAAACAAAGCAAAGACACCTACTCTATAGTGCCCTATTCACATCTACTTTATTTCCTTTTTAATTTCAGTGTGAATAAAGGAGTGAGGAGTCTCAAAAAGTCTCAATAGCCCAACTGGTGCACTTGAAATATAATAAAGCACTTAAAGAATTCATTTTAAGGAAACAAATCTATTCATACAAGAAGACTTACTTACAACACTAGTAAATATCTATGATTGGTGCTTGGAAATGAAATTGCACTGGAGTGAAAGCAAGGCTTAATAATCTTGAAGCTTGAATAACAGAATATTAGTATAATTAACTTAAAATTTGCTTTACATGAAATAACAATAGACCACTTTTTTTTTTTACAGCATTTACCCTTAGTTAGCATTAACCTAATTTATAAATATACTAGGGATGCTCCGATCCACCTTTTTCTCTTCCGATACCGATTCCGATACCTAGGGTTTAGTATTAGCCGATACCGATTCCGATCCGATACCAGTGAAGTTTTTTTCCCTCATTTAAATAAATGTAGAATTTATATATCTCTGTGTGTGGAACTGATAATCATTCTTTCACAATCTACTAGATACAGACTACTTCATTATAAAGAAAAATAAAATAAACAAATGTGAAAAAATATAGGCCTATGTCTATTTATAATCTATGACAAAAAATTATCATAAACTAGGTTAGTGGATAATTCGGCAGCAAAAGTTATTCTAGAAAAATCAGTGCACAATAATTTTAGAAATCCAAACATTTAGTGAAAAAACTTTTGTGGGGAACAAATAAAAGTGTTGCACTAAATATGGTAAAATGTTACACATTGCTATTTGTATTATTATAAAATCCATTCATTAAAAACATTCATGAATGTATTTACTATAAAATTAAAATACATTTCTTTTAAATGTATAGCATATTTTTTAATAAAACAACAACATATGATACGATAGGACAAAACAAATACAGTGCAGCACGAACTGTTTTTATACAGTCAACCCTCTACGGACACCTTGGCAATTGAATCGCCATTGGCTAGTATATTTTTTTGTTTACTCGCCAGACCGAAATACAAATATATATATATATAGTTATGCCATTTTACAAACATATATAATGTTTGTAAAATGGTACAGCTTTTTAAATATCTGAAAGTACACTCTTAATATCAGTGAGTCAAGCAGTCAAGCATTATAATATGATAATCAAGTATTATTTAATAATAGAAGTTTAGTAATTAGAATTAAAACTTGGTAACCATGAACTTAGGACTGGTGCTGATGCTTTTTTTGGTCATTCAGTGTTCCTGTAAAAAAAAAAAAGGAACAATAACACTAAGATATTATTATTATTATTATATTAATAATTGTTATATATATTGTTACTAATAAGAACAATATAAAAACGCACTAAGGATTAATGAACTACTGGATTCATGAATATTAATCAGGTTGTGTGCGTTCGCTCGAACTGATTCGCTGAAATCAAAACAGGGACGATAATAGGTGAGCACTCAAGGGAATACGACCAAGAGCCTAGAATCATACTAGTCTTGGCCTGTCACTACCGCACGTTTCTCTTTTTATGTGCAGAAGGAACTGTCTCAACAGACCCTTAGTAGCAACACCCTGTTAAGTAGGTATCCAGGGGATACATAGGAGGAGTGGTGCCCAAGGCGGAACCGGGGTTTTAAACCACTCAAAAAGAGCACAAAGTCTTTGCACGTAGCTCTTACCATACAGGATTTTAGAAAAGTGGGCAAAGCATAACGTGCACACACTTGAATACCATTCTAGGGGTTCTCGTGGCACCCTGAAAGACCCCTACCCGTGGGCGGGGGAGGAGCGCGAGCCGCGACACTAGCCTTCTGAGCCAGTCTCTGATCCTCAAACTGAGACGGGCTAGGACCTGGGTTGTTCGGGCTCAGACCTGGACTTCTGTCCCGGTCCTTCAGCTGGTCAGCCTGATATGCTTAGAGCATCATCATCGTGTGCAATGAAGCGACAGCCCGACCTGCTGTACTTCTTCACCCGCTTCACGGCAAGTAAAGCCTCGCTTATGCGATCCATAATTTCCAAAAGCTCATCATATGCAGGGCAGGAGAATTGGGAAGGCTAAGCCTCAGCTTCTTTGCCCTCCTCAGCTTTTTCCTGCTTTTGCTGGGCTGATCCCAGCAGAGCAATGGCCCCTGAATCAGACAATGTAAATGAAATAACATCATCCTCCAGCGGCTCACTCTCGTGCACAGCCGACGATCACGAAAGGGAAACCACCCTTCAAACTCATCGGCCAGATCCACCTGCGATCCCCACGAGCTCATTCCCTTCCGTGCCTCAGCAGCGGCGGGTCCTGGATCACGGGAAGCAGATGGCTGCCCCTCTTTCCTCGAAAAGAGAGACAAACTAGAGCGGAGCTTTTTTTACATTTTTTTCCTTGAAAAAAAAAAACCGCTCGCAGTGCACGCCGATTGCCCCCTCGGATACATCGCGTGCGTGCTCTTTGCCCAAACAAAATAACGCATAGATCGTGTGTGTCATTAGATGTTAAACAATGTCAACATGGATGCACACATCCTTAAATGCTTTGCTAGTGCAGTCTATGAGCACGAAGCGCTTACAATGTGCTTTGTGTTAAAAACTGCAAAGCACAAAGGGAAGAGAAATTGATGCGTAGTGTATTATATCTGTGCAACAGTTATTGAGCCTTTCTTTTAACAGTTTTAAATTTCAGTTACTGTGCACGTTAAAAACAATGTATAGTCTTTTCTACGCCCGTGTTCTGTTCTCACAGACACCCGGTAGCAAGTAACAAAACAACATTAAACTCCGGCAAGAAGATAAAGTCCTTTTTGCAAAATCATAGACATGTATTTACAAATCAAGTATAATGGGAACACAGAATGATCTTGGAGAGAGCTTTACCGAGCTGACTGCTGTAACCGAACGCGACCAGGGTTTAAAGGCTGAACGAATGACTGACAGCCACAACGGAGAAAAGAGTTTGTGTGAACTTTAATGTAAGGACTTAAATACTCATATGTAGCTCACATTAAGCTATGGTATGGCTTCAGAAGTAACACAGAATAATTCGCACAATCGAAAAAAATAATAATAATAAAAAAAAAAAAAATCTCAGATTTGGATCGGCTCTCTCTGCCCGATACCCGATCCGAGAAAAATGGCACTATCGGAGCCGATACCCGATATGAATATCGGATCGGCGCATCCCTAAAATATACTAAATATACAATTAATGATCATGCATAGTTCATTAACTGATACAACTTGAAATGTTAAAAATATATTAGCATATGTAAACATTAACAACGATCAAATAAATTTTGTAGAAATATAACCCTCGAAGGAGCACATGAAACGCATTTGTAACTGAATAGGGGTTTAACTGTTAATAAATACTGTTGCAATTTTTGTTGTCTTTCTATGCGCTACCTCTCTTCTCTCTCTCTCTCTCTCTCTACATATATATCCATATTATTACATAACAAGATCATAGGGCAATTTATGTGCATTAGTTAAGCTCTAATCACAATCCTAGACCTACTGTGCCCTGATGTGAACAATGCAAACACTGACAGTATGCCAGACAACAGAGGAAATGCCTGATTAACCACCAAACAATCTTCCCAAGGGAGAACAACCCACCAGCAGACTGGGAATAATGAAGTGCGTACTGTACATCACATACACTGAATTCTCACATACTTGTGTCAAATATCTATGTGGTCATAATTGACCTTAGCAAATCACAATGGGTATTTAGCCAATGCTAAATCTGCATAGCGAGGCTTTCAAAGCACCCATGACATCCATCTGAGGAAAACATATGTAAGGTTCACTTAAGAAGGCGGTGGTTTTAAATAAACTAGCGTTAAGCTACAGTTTCGTTTCCGACCAACTTCCAACTTGAAATGTGGCACAAGCTTTTGAATTTAGATACTATATTTTGAGCACAAAGTTTAGAAACATATTGTGCTGACAACCCCAGAAACTTTCATTTGAAGGCCTGAATACTACATTACTGAGGCAGTAAAAAAACTTCAGTACAGGGAGAATTAGTTAACTTCAAATGTCTGTACCATTAAACAGAACACTATTATTTAGGTTGCTCGCTAACCTGAATAACAGCTTTTCAGCCAGCTAACAGTTATTCAGGTAAGTAACTGACTTTAACTAACTTAATCTGCAAGATACCTTTCAAACTACTCCACTATGATGGAAAATTGACTGTAGAAGACTATAGTTTACACAATTTTGTCCACTATAGCACAGCCTGTGGTAAAGCAGAGTATGCAATGCACACTTGTGTTGTGTTATGAATTGTTTCTCTAACACATTTCGAAATACAATGGCATGTAAAAAAAAAAGAGCGTTGTTGTCATTTAGCAGATTATTTATCCAAACTAAGCTACAATCCATATATTTCAGAGACATTTTCAGGTTTTAAACCTACAACCTTTTGGTTACAGTTAAGATCTTTAACCAGTAGGCCACTCCAACCAAAAGCTGTTATTAATTGCCAAATCTATAATAGATATAAATCATGTTTGACAACCCTCATGTTACGGTCTTCTGGAAAAGTCTTCAATATGCACAAAGTCCTGACTATAAAAGCTGGAAATGTCAATTTTTGTTATCAGTAAAAGCAAAAAATCCATCTGAGGTTAAAAAAAGCACCCTGGTATTTCTGGAAAAGAAAATAAGATACTTTCTTTTTCTCTGTCTTTAGGCCACCAGGACAATTCGCCATGTACTCTACAGTGTACACTAAGGATATGCAACTTACTTTCTAACATTCAACTTCACTTTCACATTTACTCATGAGTCATGTCTCACTCTGACACTCAGCACAGACGCAAAAGGAAGCATTTAGCACAGTAAAGAGAGCTATAATTACACACTCTGTGCACAACCCTGATTGCTAAAGTGTTTGCATTGAGATGTTGTGAAACTCAGTCAAGCAGACCATCAGCACACATCTTTATGATGACCTCTCTTATGTTGTCTGGCAGCTAAAGACCCATTGGCACACGTTAATGCATAGATATTTCACACATCCACTGAGTGGCCCCAAACATATTAAATATAAATGACATTAAAATGGACATGCAAACATTATTAAAGATGAAATTTTAAGAGAGCATCCTAACTTTCATGTCACAACATGACTGATTTGGAACACCCAACACAGGACATCAGAGTCATAGCATCTTCATCACATATATACATATATATAATGTATCATAAAATATACAGTGCCTTGCAAATGTATTCAAACCCCTTCATTTTTTTCACATTTTGTTATGTTGCTGCCTTATGTTAAACTGCTTTAAATTACTTTTTCCCACATCAATCTACACTCCATGCACCATAATGGTAAAGCAAAAAACTGTTTTTTAACATCTTAGCAAATTTATTAAGAATAAAAAACTTAAATGATTCCATTGCATAAGTACACATACCCTTATCTGAGACAGTTGAAATTTAGCTCAGGAGCATTCATATTACTTGTAGATGTTACTACACTTTGAGTGAAGTTAACCCGAGGCAAATTCAGTTATCTTAATTAAAGGTCTAACAGCTGACCTAATGCATATCAGAGCAAAAACCAAGCCCTGAGGTCAAAATAACTGCCTGTAGAGCTCAGAAACAGGTTTGCATCAAGCCACACGTCTGGGGAAGAGTTCGGAAAAAATCTGCTTCATTGAAGGGTCATAGAAGCATGTAGTCTCTGTTATCCTTAATGGAAGAAGTTTGAAACAACCAGGACTCTTCCTAGAGCTGGCCTCCTGGCCAAAATGAGCAATTGATGGAGAAGGGCTTTGGTTAGAGTGGTGACCAAGAACCTGATGGTCATTCTAGTTGAGCTCCATGATAATATGTGGAGACAGGAGAAATCTACAGAAGGACAAACATCACTGCAACAGTCCACCGATTTGGGCTTTATGGCGGTGTGGCCAAACTCAATCCTCTCCTCAGTGTAGGACCTTCAGACTGTGAGAAACGGTATTATCTGGTCTGATGAACCTCAATTCCAAACATCATGTTTGAAGGAAACCAGGCACTGCTCATCACCTGCAGAGTACCATCCCAAAAGTAAAGTGTGCAGCCTGCAGGTAGCAGCCTCATGCTGTGGGGCTGTTTTTCAGCGGCAGGGACTGAGGGACTCGTCGGAGTATAAGAAAAGCTCAATGCACCAAAATATTGAGATAGCCTTAATGAAAACCCAGTCCAGAGCATTCAGAGCCTCAGACTGAGCAGAAGGTTCACCTTCCAACAGGACAATGAACCTAAGCACACAGCAAGAGTGGCTTATAGACAATATGTGAATGTCCTTGAGTGGCCCAGCCAGAGCCTGAGTTGAACCCAGTCAAATATTTCTGGACAAACCTGAAAATGTGCATCTGCCCCCATCCAACCTGACAAAGCTTGTGAGGTGGAGAGGCGAGGTGAAGAAAGGCAGATAATTGCCAAATGATGATGAGAAAAGCTTGTCGCATCAAACAAAAAAGACTTGAGGCTGTAAAGGTGCTTCAGCGAAGTATTTAGTGATTTTTTTTTATTTTTAATACATTTACGAAGTTGTGACAATTCTGTTTTTGCTTTGCCAGTATGGTGTATGGAGTGTAGATTGATGTGGGAAAAAAGTAATTTAAAGCAGTTTAACATAAGGCAGCAACATAACAAAACTTGAAAAAAAATGAATACTTTTGCTAGGCACTGTATATATATATTTCAGTACTGAATACAGTGTATTAATTATTGACATTTCTCATGACCTATTTTTTTTTCAAATTGTATTAATGTTTCCCCCAGTGCATCTTAAACTTGTGCATTGAGAAGTTATTATACTGTCGTCATGCACTCTTTGCGTCAAAACAAGAGTGCAAATATCATGATCTAAACTGTTGTCTAGATAGGCAGACATTAAATTACTAAGTTTTAGAACAGAGGCAAACTATATTTTCCCCTACGACAACGTAAAGTGTTTATTCAGCTTTTCATTCCAAGACAGTAAACTCCATTCAACTAAAGATAAAAATAACTCTACTACTCATACTGACACCACCCTTCGACCTGTCTACAAAACTTGTGTAACTGCCATTAAAATCGACATGACACACTCATGAAGAGACACCTTGTCTGTAAGTTACAACTCTTATTTATCCATGGGAACACTATCAAGCAGAAGGAAGACTCCTTGCTGAGTACTTCTGGTAATCTTCCATCATAGGGAGGGTAGTTGTTACCCCCCACCATCAAGGGAGGAGCTCAATATCTCAAGGCTTAGAACTCTAAAACCACGTTTTTACTGTCAACATGCCCTACAGAGCGGCAAACGTTACTCCCCACCTAACATTGCTAGTTGATCATTTGCTTTTAACTGCCGGTTAGACTCCAAACATGATCAATAGGGCTATATTAGGGACATTAGTTTGGGTAATTATTCCTCATGTCTGAGTAAACAGGGGCACTGGAAGGCAAAGCAATTTTACGCAATGCACATTCTGTGTTTCTAAAAAAAATTTTTTTTAAAGTATAATCTACTAACTAAAGGCTGGAAAAAGTTTGAATTGCTCAATATCCTTCTATTCACTGGGGCCTTTTAAAACAGGAGCCTTTGTTTTCTTTTTTTTTTATTATCAATAACGTTTTTTGTTTCTTTTTCTTAATGTCGGGAAAAAGCTGTCTGTCTTTCGCAACAGAGTCCCAAGCCAATTTCCAGCAACTTGTGTCGAGCCCCTGCACCAGAACAAAGGCTGCTGTGACTGTCTGAATCTGAAGTGGAAATTTCCACTGAGCCTTGAGCCCTGGCTATCCCAGTTGCACATTTGAAACTTAATATTACAACAAAACTAGAGGGCCTCCAGCTTTGTAAGGGGAGTGGTGTGGGTTCTGACAGTGTCAATGTCAGATTTGTGAGAATATGTGGTCACCAGTTTATTATTTCATCTTACATATAGTACCTAACAAGATTTGATGGTCTTGCAGAACCGTATCAACAGTAGCAGTAACTTGCAGTTAAGGGGTTGAGTTGGGGCGGGGGACTGATATTACAAAGCTTGCTAAATAAATATTTTAACAAAACCATTTAAATTGTAAACATATTTGACAATATTACTGTTTTTGCTCAACCTAGGTCATCAAAAGAGACTTCTTTCAAAAAACATTTCAATAAAATGGGCTTGATGAACAAATAGTTGTAAATGCATTTTGGCAGATCCAAAGCCATATTTATAAAATATATTAATATATAAACGTGGTCATCCTAATGGATTGTTGGTCTTTCCTGAGCAAATGCAAATCTTGTACACCTACTGCATCTCTGACCCATGTGAAGTGAAACTTTACCACATTAATAACAACATAATTCAGTCTTTAGGTTTGTGCATGATAAGAAAGGAACCTTTTATCAATGCAACCATCATCTAAGTCATAGCATTAAAAAATAGTCTCAGCTCAGTGTGTGTGGGCAGTGAGATTAATACACTGTTTAATCCAGGGATATGGTGTTTCTCCTACAGCTAATTAATCCACTTTAAGAAGCAGAGCCGCAAGTGAGGGATTAGACAGGACAGAGAAGAGGAGCCAAACCCTTATGACTTTATATCTGAGGATTACAAAAGGTGAAATATTGCCTTTTTGTGTTCCACAAAAGCAAGAATGTCATATGGGTTTGGAACAACATGAGGGTGAGCAAACAACAGAATTTTCATATCTGGGTGAATGGGAATGCGCACTGCAGACTAAGCACTGGAAGTGAGAAGATATGATTTATAGTTCCAGGGGGATGATGAATACTCCGCATGCTATCAAATAGCTTATCTTGCAATAATTCTCTCCAATGCTCTGCTGTGCTGAGAGTGCAAGCTGGCTTGATATACTGATCTGAGAACAGATCTGCCATCGCTTTTATTAGAGGTTTAATGATCCTAAATGTATGTAAGAGGGCAAGTGTCCTGTCTTGTGAGCTTAAACAGTAACATGAGATGGTACAAACAAGCTGTAGAAGTGACACCAGCAGCTGTTGCCCCTAATTTACCCTCTCAGCTGACATTCCCCACAGGGCCCTCATAAACAACTCTGTATTTCTTTTTGCCGGTCTTTCTTGTGGTCTTATTTCTCATCTTCTTTTCATCATGTGGCCATGTATATACTGTACACAAAATATGCAATAATCCTTTGTTTATATTAGTATTCGACAAGTATCCTTCGTACAGAATCAGTGCTTCTAAAACAACGCAGAATGATTTTCTTTCAATGAGTCTATAAAAACTCCAGATTCCGGAAATCCCAGAGCAGCTGTTGATTAAAGAGACTTACAAGCTGTTGATGCAAGACATTATGAAGGTGAGGGAACTCAGCTGAATGATCAATCACACAAGGGACAGTTTTAGTCTTACAGAATATATGGAGAATTTCTATAACTGCATTTGGGTGATAAATGAACTTTAAAGGGACAGTTCGCCCCAAAAATGAAAATTTGCTGAAAACCGACTCACCTTAAGGCCATTCAAGATGTAAATGAGGTTGTTTCCTCATCTGAACAGATTTGGAGAAATTTTGCATTGCTAAACCTTACTCACCACCAACGGATCCTCTGCAGTGAATGGGTGCCATCAGAATGAGAGTTCAAACAGCTGATAAAAACATCAAAATAATCCACACAACTCCAGTTCATCAGTTCATGTCTTGTGAAGCGAAAAGCTGCGTGTTTGTAATAAACACACTCATAATCAAGACATTTTAAACTTCAAACCGTTGCTTCTGGCTAAAATACAAGTCCTCTATCCATAGCAATGCTTTAGCAATAAATTTGTCCTGTTAGAATCAAGAGAGAACACAAAGATCAAGCACTGTTTACAAGCAAAAACAGTTCTAAACATATATGTCAGTGGATTTGGATGTGAGAGGACTTTCCACTGGAGAAAGCCTTATTATGGATTATGAACTGGTATTTTGGCCAGAAGTGACAGTTAAAATTCGTTGGATTGGAAAAACATTGTATTTGTTTCTTTCAAACGCAGCTTGTCACATCACAAGACGTGATTTCACATCACAAGTTGTGCTGATTGTTATGATTTTTTTTATCAGCTATTTGGACTCTCATTCTGATGGCACCCAGTCATTGAAAAGGATCCATTGGTAAGCAAGTGATGCTTAATTTCTCAAAATTTGTTTTATATATATATATATATAAAAAAACTACATGTTAGATGGTCTGAGGGTAAGTAAATTGACAGCAAATTTCCATTTTTCGGGGGCGAACTATTCCTTTAAAGGACCAGACAACTTGAACTCAACTATCAAATATGTTGTAAAGCATTATATTAAGACTTACACTGGCAGATATATCATCTTTGTGGATTTTAGGCAGGATTCAGAATTCAGGAGCCTGCAAAACATGATGACTAATTCACATCTGTGTCTTTGAAACACTTTTTTTTTTTTACAAAAAAGTATTGAGGGTAACAAACATGCAAATCCAGCTGAAGACGAATCGCTTCACTAGCTAGAATGTGTTTCCACATATTCTACCTGAATAAAACAATTTCCGGTCTTATCAAAAGAAAATAATAATAATAATTAAGAATAATTGGAATCAACTACACTTACCACAAATGACCCATGAGTCATATCTGGCATGTGTAAAACTATTCATAAACATTGTGCACAACTCAAAGACAGGCTAGGTTCAACAGCTCATTTGCATGTTAAGTAACCTCAAAGTTATATTAGAAAAACCTGAATTTAAGTAAATCATAAGCATTTAGCATCATACAAGCATATTGTACACTGCATTACAAAGCAGAAACATGAGAAATGACCACTTTGGTTTTAAATGTCAGCATGTTGAAATAAACTAAACACATAGTGAAAACAGATGGATTGGAGGGTCAGTTGCCCCTGAATAAACTGCTTTTAACAGTGAGCTGTAGGCAAATGTTTATAGTTTTTGAACACTGCTCTACATAAGGTCACACAGCTGACCTCTACACCATAGGGGGCTGTTATTTTCATTGTCTAATACCAAACAGCCAGGATGGCATAAGGCAAACTGACATCTCTGGACATTGTGCACAAAAACAAGTTCCTGATTAGTTCTTATTACGTGCCGTACATGTCAAAAAAACAGCATGCATATGCTCGGTGTATTACACCAGAGACCAGACCTGCCTGGTTGATGAAGTGAGGGATGCAATTAAAGTAAACAAAATATCTTGCCATGACAAATTAAGAAGAATGCTGTGGTTTGGATTTCTTTATAATATAAAGTTTACATGTGCACTTTGCATATTTGGTCAATTAACCTAAAATGTGCTTTATGCACTAAGAAGAAGAGTTTTTAAAAAGTAAGACCCAAAATACAGGGTTATCCCTGGATAGGCCTACCAAATGAAAGTATGCTTAAGCATTTTGTCATGCAATATCTCAACTTAAGGCAACTTTAAATCAAGTTTCAGTGTACCATAACTAAACATTCCCCAGCGCTGGCGTTTATAGTGCACAGATTACTACTATTGTGTTTACTTTGCGTAACAGAAGCACGTGGTAAGCAAACAGCTGGGGTCAGGCCAGCACGCGCCTCGAACATTCTGCTCTCGCGCCTCCTTTTATTATAATCATGACGTCGAGAAGTTTGACACCACACGTGAACGAAAATGAACGAGCATTCAGAAGGAAAAAAACCCTGACGCAGTGGCAGACACAGCAAATAAAGGCGCCAATACTGCTCAAATTCAGAGGTAAACCCGTTTGAGTTCCATTCAATCAGTGAAACCACTGCTGAATACATTAGTTATAGCCTATTTGTATCGGGCTGATAGTAGGCGGTGTTTTTCCGTCTATACACAGTAATGAATGCGCTCTGCTTGTAAAAGCAGAAGCATATATGTCTAATTGTAATTAACATGAACATTATACGCCTATTAGCGACATTAAACGCCGTGTCTACAACGGACGCGACAATTTTCGTGTCGCGCCGCAACAGCTAAAGTCTGTCTACACTTGACGCGACAAAGCGACCGTTGCAAATCATTTAAACTTTAGTCATAGATCAGTTTAGTGTCGGGGATTTGTCGTGCCGCGCCGCTCCGGTGCTCAATATCTGTTCTGCTATCTTAAACATAATAGGGGAATCCGACTCATTTCAGCGAATCGATTCGTTCGAACAGTTCGTTTCAAAGAATCATTTAAAAAGGATCCAACGTTATTTTACGCCATGACGTCTTTGCTTCATCCCAGGGTCCCTAACAGCCTGCTGAGGCACGTAGCATGTATCGCACATTTTGTTTAGAATTTAAATATAATATGCATATACATTAAACTACTAATTCTATCTAATTCTATGTATCTGAAAAGTGTATTCACGCCCAAATAAAATCATATTTATTAAAGCCAAGGCTTGTTGATATAGCCGTCAACACATTTTTACAATATTTCCAGTACATTTTATATGTAACGTTAATATTCAAGTTATTTGGCCATTAGAGTAACTTTTATAGTTTTCGTCCCCTCAGTGAAATGCTTGGTTCAATCCAAATCCTCGGACTCATAATCCAAGTCGGATTATGAATAGGACATTTTCGAAAGAAGCGGGTCTTGCTCAATGAGTCGGCGAGATGTCGAATCACGAACCGTAGGGATCGATTAATTACGATTCCTAAAAGACCGGTGTTTTGTGGAACGGTTCAACCGAAGCATTACAGGGATCCGACTCAAATGAACGATTCACTCACGATTCGGACACATTAACCAGCGGGCTAACGGAGTCTACAACGTTAAAAGACGGTTAATGTCTTTTAACTTTCGGTTTAAGGGTCTCGCTTTAATCGGTGCACTCGAGGAATAAACACTGCCAAGGAAGAATGTCTGTTTATGATAGTGCAACAACCACATGATGTATGTATTTATTGCTCATGTGGAGGTGTAGTATTATGGACTTACCAGCCGTTTCTTCGCCACTCCTCCCTCCTGCTCGATCACAAACCCAAACAGATAAAAGAGCTCAAATTGCGCCTCCGCAATATAACACACCTTCTACCTTCTTCTAACAACGGACCATAAATAAATCAAATCAAGCCTTTAAATGTGCTCAAATCCGTACGCATTATTAACAAATCAATAATCGTATAAACACAAGCATCGCAGGTTGTAAGCTCACAGATGCTAGTAAAACAGAAAGTAAATTCGCTCTCCAGATTGCTTGAGACTAGTGAGATGTGCGCGCTCCTGATATAGGCTACGTCTTCATGGGATGGTCGATTGAGATATTTGGTGGTAGATGTGAACTCTGCACGTAGCTCACGACAAGAGCAGGTCCCTCCTCCTTCATCACAGAGAGAGAGAGAGAGAGGGGGGGGGGGGGGGGGGGGGGGGGGGAGTTGAGCCTGGGCGTGTAGGGAGGGATGTGGATGCTTTCACAAAGGGAAGGGCAGATTCATACATTCATACGTAGCTCCTTACATTATATCTACATTATATCCTCCAGAGATCCAGCAAAAAAAAAAAATTTCTCAGTGTAATGTACATATTTTATATTCTTATATCATATAATATAAAACACCTGAAACCCTACATAGGAGAAGTGGTTTGGAGAATAATATAATATAATAATATAATATAATAAAACACCTGCAACCTTAAATGGGATAAGCACATTGAAGAATGATTAAATATAATATTATATAACATCATCATTTTAGTTTTCTTTTTCTTTATCTATATATAAATAACATTAAAAAGTTTTGCGTTTATACACTATATAAGCGTTCATATTTGATGAATCTAGGGTAGTCTTAGAAAGTTCGAATCGGTGCCCAGTGCAAACCGATTTGTCTCTGGAAAGCACAGTGAGTGGGCACACTTGGTTGAGACATAGTCTGTGCACGTGTGCCAGTGCATGCCAATGAGGTGCCACTGACAGACACATATTGTACCAGAGCCAACTGGGCGGAATCATGGGAACCCATGAACAGCTGCCTGGGGGTGGGTCGGGAGACCAGGATGGCAGCGCTTACAAAGCCCTATTGAGGTCGGCACACCGGGCACTAGACTGGCACTGAATCAAGTGACATGTGGGGGATAAAGAGTGCAAGGAGGCAGGAAGCATTATCCTTCATACAAACTGATGACGCATAATGGAGTATTACTCTATGCATTGTATATGGACCTGTAGAATGACAGTTAAAGTGATCTCAACCTTTGTCAACCACCACAAACATAATTTTGCCCCCATATTCAATGCTTACTCAAAACAGCGATCATATCATTAGAGTACACATTAGAGAATACTATGGAAGTCAATAGGGTCCAGAAACTGTTGCCCATATTCTTCAAAATATCTTCTTTTATGTTCATCAGAACAAAGAAACTCAAAAAGTTTGGAACAACTTGAGGGTGAGTAAATGATGGCAGAATTTTTGAGTAAACTATTCCTTTACCTGTCTTTGTGATCCTAGTCAATCACCACCAAACTTGACATTGATCTTGTTTGACACATGCTTTAACATGCCCTACAGTATTGGTACCGTATGCTGTGTTCACTTAACATGCAGTGCTCAAAATCACATGTTACATGCTTGTCTTTTAATAATAGCTTTAAGGCATATGCAAATATTAGGCTTGGTGAGTGTTAAATTAGCTATATCATTGTTTTTTTCCCCCATTTAGGTTATTAAAATATTTTGAATCTATCTAGAAGTAGGTGTTAATTTACATCTCCATTCGGTGTGCAGAGATTCAGTAATAAAGCGTGTCTTATGCTTTTATAGACAAATAGGTGCTGATTTCACAATGCTATTCAAATTACGCACTTGGACATTTTTTTCTTCTTAGCTTGTGATATGCAGTACATCCCACAGAATAGCAGAGATGCCAGTCAATGAAACTTACAGAAAGAGGATCCATTGTCCCTGGTGAATTTTCTGAATTCTGTGAAACACTGGTTTCTGCCATATACACTTGAAGCTGAATCTTGTAAAGAAAGCACTGTGATGAAGGCTTCCTCTTGACATTTTAATAAAAACGGATGTGTAGGTAGTTCTATGAATCTTTTTTGAGCAGCTGAAGAGAGAACAGGAAATTGTCAGACAACAGGGGAGCTCTGTCTAGTCTATCTCCATGGACACCACAGAAGCTGAACTCAAAAGTTCAGATCTTAATGCAGGCCTACTTCTAATTTGTATGTGAAGGCTTCTCTCGCCCTCTAGTGCTTGCAGATTGCTATTACATTTAAGATTTGCATTGCAGCAAAAAAACAAACTCAAAGCCACTATGTGTTACATAACATAATATCTGCCACAACAATTCGCATAACCTTCAGATTCAGAGCTAAATGCCATTGAGAGGCAATCTCTTTTTATCTCTCCATGTATAGGTTTGAATGTTTTATTGTTTTTGTTTTAGATATTAGTGTTCAAAAGTATTATTTTATAAGGTGCTTTTTTAAAGAATTCTAATTCTGACCAAGACTGTATTTATTTCATTAAAAATACAGAAAAAACTGTAATCTTTTGAAATATTGCAATTTAAAATTGCAATAATTAAAATTGTAACAACTGCAGAATTTTCTGCAGCATTATTCCAGTCTGCAGTGTCACATGATTTTTCAAAAATCATTCTAATATGCTGATTTGGTGCTCATCAACAACCATTATTATCAATGTTGAAAACAGTTGTCCTGCCTAATATTTTTGTGGAGACTGATACGTTTTCTTCATGAATCTTTGGTGAACAGAAGTTGAAAAAAACAACAACATTTATTTCCAATAGAAATGTTTTGTAACATTATAACTAACTTTACTGTCACTTTTCATCAATTTAATGCATCCTTGCTGAATAAAAGTATTATTTTATCCCAAAAATATTTCATTATATTTAAATCATGTTTTGAGAAAAATAAACTTACACCAAATGAAATGCACAAAATGGAAATAAACACAAATCTAGTGTGCTACTGTATGCATGCACACTTTCTTTATTTGCTACATATGATTCTTCAAAGATAAGTTGACACAACAAACACACCCTATAGTGCAGTGTAGAGGGTTTTGTTGTTGTTTTGTAATGTGATTAGAGCATCAGCTGTTCTAACAGTTATTGGGAATGTTATTTACTACACACCTGAAGGCAACAACTGACCTTTAACCAAAATAGAGAGAGACTTGACAGAGGTCATAGCTGGGAGGGAGTAGAGCACTGTCTAGTGAAGATGAAGCTTGTGGGTGAACATTCAGTTTGATTTTTCAGAGAGGAATATAGAAATCATAATACCTGGCATTGTTAGAATATTAGTGGTAAGAAAATGTGTTATAAAAAGTTAGATGATGAGAAAATGAGTTATCTGTTGCAGATGGAGAACAATGCGAGTCCAAACACTGATAATTTCCAATCAATTGTTTATTCTATTGATTTGGTAAGTAAGAGTGTAGCAAGTTGATTAATGTGGCCCTACAATAAACCCCTTCATTGTGATAAAAGGTCTGTATCCTACAGTAAATCATCCCTTAATTTTATATTTTTAGACTAAAGTCATCAGCTTCATATTAATTAGAATATACAGTATATATATATATATATATATATATATATATATATATATATATATATATATATATATATATATATATATAT
>NW_015505196.1:5651174-5689881 GCF_001515645.1 Sinocyclocheilus grahami | reverse complement strand
ATATATATATATATATATATATATATATATATATATATCAATAAAAACAGTTTCCATAACAGACATGTTTTCACTTTTCTGATCTACATCTATGTATCCTCTAGGTGGCAGCAAATTAACATTCATGGCCTGATTAAGGTTATGCATTTTATGAAGATGGAGCATATGAAGCCTTACTTGATATACGTGGGTAGTGTTTCACTGTACCTCTTTTAATGTCTCCACAGCGCTAGAAATTATATTATACTCTGCTTGTCCTTTTATCCCCTCATTTGGAGCTGCACTAATGGTTATGATACATCAGAGGATGTGTGAATCACAGATTCCCCCTTTCAGTAGCTAAAGATGATGTATGAAGTTTCCATGGTTTCTGTAGAACATAAAAAAAAAAAACAGATTCATGCTCCGGCACAAGCAGTCACAGACAGCAGATGTCTTCATGTTTGAAATGACTAGAAGAGATTTAATCTTTCAACAGTGTCAAGGATACTTTCTACAATGCTCAACCAACTATAAAAGTACTTTTTGTAGAACACTATAGTAATAAATGGACAAGAGACTTAAATTTTCAGAATGATAAAAGCCAGAACTGTACTTCCTTTTTCCTGATGCTTCATACATCATTTAACTGTTTATTTCTATAGAATGTATGCATATCTTTTCTAGTTTTGACTTTACAAAGTTTGACAAAGTTTCAAAAAACTATTTGGAAGTATGACAGTATTCTGTGCCAAAAATCTTACTTCCGGGTTCGTACAAGTTTCGGAGAGTTTTTTTCGATCGTGGCTCTTCACAATGTAAATGAGGGTGGAACTCCTTATATGGGCATTTCTCCCAGAAAAACGCGCCCCCGCACGCATGGACCAGAGCAGAAAACTAGAGAGAGATCGGGCCCATCAATGCGCTTCATCCGGCGGCAGCAGGGGACTTGCTCGGGAAGAATGTCTCCAAAGAAGTGTGTTTTTGGTTGTAAAGGAAAGATAACTTTGTTCAGCTTCCTAAAGAACTAAAGACTTTTTGGATATATGAATGATGCAGTACTACTCTATACGTACTCAAGATTAACATGAGATTGGGTGAAACTGTGTGTGTTATGTCCCCTTTAAGAACAGATATGAAAAGTAGTCATTGTGGTTAAACAGGTGCAACTTCACATCACTTAGTAGAAAAAGTTCATTCCAGGCAATTCTAGGTGGCAGTCTGTGCAGTGTCTGCAAAGGTGGTGTCCTTTTAGCACTGTTAACAGACGATACAATTTTAATGCCCCTCAAATAATTTGCTAGCCGATAGAGGACACTTCACTCCAGACATTTCACAGTTGAGCCTGTGGCATTACTTACAGCTTGGGAACAGTTGTGTAACACATCTTCATGGCCTCTTTTACTAATGAAGAGGTGTGAACACTGAACCCTGTGACTTTCTTTCAATAGTGTTAACTGCTATCAGTCTCTCTCTACAATTCAAAGAATTTTGTATTCACATGCACGTACATTGCATTACAGTCAGGTCATTTAGTAGCTCTGGATGTTTAAGAGCTGCTTCAGAACAATTTAAGGGTGACACTTCACATTGCAGCTTTTCTATTAGTCACATTTTTGACATATGTACACTATGGGGTAAAAGTTTGGAATAATTAGGTTTAGTTAATGTTTTTGAAAGAATTCTCTTAAGCTCTCCAAGCCTGCATTTATTCTGATTTATACAGTAAAACAGTTTTATTAAAGAACTGTTTTCTTTGTGAATATATATTTAAAATATATATTCCTGGGATGGCAAAGCTGAATTTTCAGCAGCCATTACTTCAGTCTTCAGTGTCACATGATCCTTCAGAAATCATTATAATATGCTGATTTGGTGCGCAGTTATTATCAGTTATTATTGGTATTTAATTATTAATAACTCCACCGAAGACTGGAGTAATGGATGCTGAAAATTTGTCATAAATTTCACAGTAATAAATGACATTTTAAAATATATTCAAATAGAAAACAATTATTTGAAATTGTAATAATATTTCACAATATTACTCTATTTATTATATTTTTGATTTTTTTAAAAAATGCAGCCTTGGTGAGCATAAGAGACTTTAAAAATTGTAACTATTCCAAACTTGTACAACTTGTACTTGCACACCGCTTTTTGAAAGATGTGATTGTCTGCAGTTCGGGTTTGTATTTCATTCCACCAGAAAGAAACAGAAACAATGAACTTTTTTCACTTTTCCTCACTGTGAAGAGGCTTAAGTCGTGCTTGTGGTTAGAAGGCCTGGCAATAGAGCATTGCAGTAGTCTAGTCTTCAAATGACAAGAACTGCGCTACAGATTCATTTACAAGTAGCATGCACAGTTAATAAAGAACTTTTTCAACGCTGCCAAAAGACAGGATGCATCTGGAGGTTTTAACTAGACCTCATCTGCTCTTTTTGTGGGTTATAAAACACAAGCTTTTTACTGTGCAAGATACAAAAATGGTTTATAGTGTCATTTTTCCTCGCTGTAAAGAGGCTTAGTCGCTGGATAGAAGGCCTGGCAATAGAGCAATCCAGTCTTGAAATTACAAGAACTAGTGCATCTCAATCAGCTCCCATGTTCAGTAGTCAGGGCACTGATCAGGGAGTCGGCCATTTTAAGGGCTGTCTCGATTGCGAAATCCTTCCAGTGCACTGGAACTTTCGCTCCCTGAAAAATCCCACAATGCACCGCAAAAACTAGGGAGCATCGGCGCTCACTATGCTCCCTTACCGGAAATAATGTCACATTTCTGAAGCGTGAAACAAACCACACGAGTCAACTCGATAAATGTAATGACACACGATTGAAGATTTGAAAAGACAGACCGTTTTAGTATATTTCAACATAAACACATCGCTAGACAGGTGAACACATCAAATTATCATTTATAATTAATATTCAGCTGAAATGTTGTAAGAACATGTAACAGAACGATGTGTTTAAAAAGAAGAAAAAAAATATATAAAAATGAGATTGGTCCTGCCTGTTGTTTATTAATTCCAGTGATGACATTCTACTATGCTGTCCGTTGACACTGTACGTAATCATGTCACTGGAATTCGAGTGATCACTGTCCCAATGCGCAGTGAGTCAGGGGACTTACCAGTGCCCGAATTCGTGTACATGATCTACTGATTCACGAGCTCGAGAACTAGGGAGCTGATTGAGATGCATACTTAGAGAAGTTATGCCATGTATTCTAACAGGAAGGGTCTTATTTTCCTAACAGTACTCCCAGGTTCCTTGCTGTTGTGGTTGGTGCTAATGCTGTGGACCCCAGTTTCACAAGGATGTTGTTGTCAGCTGATGGGTTTGCATCAACAAGGAGCTCTGTCTTTGCCAGGTTGAGATGCAAATTATTTAGATTCATGCAGGCATGCCTGATAAGGCAGGAAGATATATGAGGTGAGACAGTGGAATCATCAGGTTGAAATAAAAAATAGAGCTGCGTATCATCTGCATATCAGTGGTAGGAGATGTGCCTGTATGACTGTGCCTAGTGAGGTTGTGTAAATGGAGAAAAGAAGAGCAGCACGCACTGAACCTTGAGGCACCCCAGTGATTAGTTGATGTCACTCAAGACACCAGTCCTTTCCAGAAAACCCTGAAAGATCTACCCCTGAGGTAGGACTGTAGCCACCAATGTACTGTACCTGTGATGCCCAAGTCAGAACGGATGGACTGGAGTATCTGGTGGTTAAGAGTGTCAAAGGCTGTAGACAGATCCAGCAGAAGAACAGATGATTTGGAGTTCACTCATGCCAGGCGAAGAGTTTCAGCAATAGTAAGCAGGGTGGTCTCAATGGAGTGTCCACTTTTGAAGCCAGATTGGTTGTTGTTAAGTAGGTTGTTCTTTGATATAAATGCATAGAGCTGATTAAACGCATACCCTTCAAGAGGTTTAGACAGAAAAGGCAGAAGAGAGACTGGTTTGTATAGTTTTCAACTGCTATGGGATTGAGTATTAGCTTTTTGAATAGCAGTTTTAACCAGGCCTATTTAAATATGCTGGGAAATT
This sequence comes from Sinocyclocheilus grahami, assembly GCF_001515645.1. Lineage (NCBI taxonomy): Eukaryota > Metazoa > Chordata > Actinopteri > Cypriniformes > Cyprinidae > Sinocyclocheilus > Sinocyclocheilus grahami. Next base: position 5,685,852 of record NW_015505196.1, on the reverse strand, counting down.
TTCCAGTAGTGAGGGATGTGTTGATGATGTGAGTGAGAGTGGGTAGTAATGTTGATGAGATCACCTGCAGTAGTTGGGAAAGGATTGGGTCTAAGGGACAGGCTGTAAGGCATCTGACACAGAGAACTTTGGAGACCTCATTGTCTGTATGAGGAGAGAGGGAAGAGAAGAGTGGAATGTGTTAGGGATGGGCATTTCAAGCAAAAATAATATTCGAAAATCGCTGGGTATTATTCGAAAATCACAACCCTCCCCCCACATGCACGAACATATACTACACACCCATAAACGGAGAGAGATCATTCATGCTTTCAGTTTGTATGTTAACAAACTGTATAATTCATTAGGGAAAAGGCTATCTTAAAGGGATAGTTCACCAAAAAATGAAAATTCTGTCATTAATTACTCACCCTCATGTCGTTCCAAACCCGTAAGACCTCTGTTCATCTTCGGAACACAAATTAAGATATTTTTATGAATTCTGAGGGCTCTCTGACCCTCCCATAGACAGCAAGGGTACTACCACGATCAATGTCCAGAAACGTAGCAAGGAGATCGGTAAAATAATCCATGTGACATCAGGGGTTCAACCATAATATTACGAAGCTACAAGAATACTTTTTGTGCGCAAAAATACTTTTTCACACGCAAGAATACTTTTTGTGACTTTATTCAACAATTCGTCTCCTCCGCGTCACCCTGGCGCCATTTTGGAGAGTATCCACTGAACGCAAACAGCGTATGCTATTCTGTGTCAGCTGTGCCACACGGATATGTTGTTTTCATTCAAATCAAAGCACAAACAACGTAGAAAACGTATCCGTGTGGTGTGGCTGACACAGATCAACATATGCTGTTTGTTTGGACGTTGATCATGTTAGAACCCTTGCTGTCTATGCAGGGTCAGACAGCTCTCAGATTTCATCAAAAATATCTTAATTTGTGTTCCGAAGATGAACTTACAGGTTTGGAACGACACAAGGGTGAGTAATTAATGACAGAATTTTCATTTTTGGATGAACTATCCCTTTAAGATAGCCTTTTCCCTAATTAATTAAACAGTTTGTTAACATACAAACTGAAAGCGTGAATGATCTCTCATTTTTGGGTAAACTAACCCTTTAAGCCATATAATGATTGTAACGTGCTGAAAGTGACGGCACTTATTAACATAATGGTCCGTCGATTAGCATAAACTGCTCATAAGGCTAGGGCATTTCCATTAAAAAAATGGACATTAATAGCAATTTAAAAAGAAAATCAAAAGTTTGATTAATTCATCCATGAATATCACCTCAACCATAATGACGGTCTAAGTGCATTAAAACATTGTGAACAGCCTGAATGAAGGCACTTATGTGAACATTAATTTTAACGTCTGTCTTCATAACAATAACCTATCTCATATTTTTTATTCAAAAACTGAGCATGTCCACATGTTCGGGATGAAGACGGGAGCGCAATCTGTTCACTATTTTAGTCCGGCTGCAGAAAACTCCCAGATAAGCACATTCGGGCTGATTCCGGCTGAAATGCGGCACTGTCGGCTCAGTCTCGGCATCGGTGAGAAGATAACGGGCCAGAGCCGAGCCGACGCTACAAAACACTTCTGGCTGACAGATGGGTTTTTCTCTATGGGCCGATCTCGGCTGAAAGCTGGTCCGCACTCAGTGTAGTTGTGTGTATTTACTTTCGGCCTGAGCTTGTTTAGTCACAGGCAGGCCGCTGCTAGAATGAAGGAATTCAGCCGCTGAGAAAAAGATTTGGCAGTTAAATCTTGACTCAAATCTACAGTATGCATGTGAAACAATGTGTTGTTCTGCTGTTGGCTTTGACAGCTTTTAGGTGCTCTATTGGCAGCGCCACCCTCTGCTTACATGAACGCGTCATCAGCACCGAAAACATGGAGAATTATTGTCTATAATAATTGCACAGCCTATTCGATATTCTATTAATAAACCAACTAATCGAATATTCGAAAATAGTGACCCATCCCTAGAATGTGTGGGTGGAAGTTGGCTGTGGGTAAGTGGTGTAGAGAACTGGCTGCTGGTGGTTGCCACCTTATCAGTGTAATAGCTGTCAGAGAAGAAGTGGAAAGAGGTGTAGGGAGACAGTGAAGAGAAGCGAATGTTGTGTATAGTTTCCAAGTGTCTGAGGTGTTACTGATTTTGTTTTGGCTGTGAATTATCTTGGCAACAGAAACAATAAAAGAGAATGGTACTTACTCTGGTTAGCGGAGTTTTTAATCTTGCTATAATTCCTCTCGGCATCTCTGAGCTTGGTTCGATGGTCATGGAGAACATATGTGAGCCAGGGGCTGGGAGGTGTCACAAGTACTGGCCTGGAGGTGAGAGGACACATGTGACCAAGGCAGGGTAAGTGCTTTCATGTAACTATTTGTTGGAAAATATACTGGTTCAAGATGAGCATGAATCTGCACAGCACCAAGACTCATCTCAAGCGAACCTTTAGTATTTACCTGCCCTACAGAGTCATTTACAAGTAGCAGGTACAGTTAATAAATTACTTCTTCAATGCTGCCACAAGACAGGATGCATCTGGAGGTTTCTTTTTGTGGGTTATAGAGCATATGTTTACTAATATTAGGTTAATGTTTGTTTACTGCATGAGATACCACTCCAAATGATTCAGTGGGTGAAAAATCGAAATGATTCAGACTAAATCACGAAACGATTCAGACAGTTTTGCCAACCTTCAGTCGTGGTTTAATGGATAGAGATTTGGACTTGTAACCCGAAGATCGCGGGTTAGAGTCTCAGATCTGGCAGGGATTGTAGGTGGGGGGAGTGAATAACCAGCGCTCTCTCCACCCTCAATACTACGACTGTGATACCCTTGAGCAAGGCACCGAACCCCCAACTGCTCCCTGGGCGCCGCAGCAATATGTCTGCCCACTGCTCTGGGTGTGTGTGTGTGTGCTCACTACTGTGTGTATGTGCACTTGGATGAGTTAAATGCAGAGCATTAATTCCGTGTATTGGTCGCCATACTTGGCAACACTTCACTTTTCACTTTTTCACATTTCAAATTGGTGCCCACGAGAGATGACCCTAATGGGTTGCCCTACAATAGGTGATTTGGTCCCACTTTATATTAGGTGGCCTTAACTACTATGTACTTGCATCAAAAAATAAATACAATGTACTTATTTTGATCATATTTAATTGCAAAACACTTTTGCTGCCATTGAGGTGGAATATGGGTAAGGTTAAGGACAGGTTTGGTGGTATGGGTAGGTTTAAGAGTGGGTTAAGGTGTAAGAGATGGGTCAACAGTGTAATTATAAATGCAGTTACATAGATTAATTACAGATTTTTTTAAATACAGTATAAGTACAACGTAAAAAAATATGTATGTACACAATAAGTGCATTATATCAAATGATTAATTTAAATGACATACTTAGTAGTTAAGGCCACCTAATATAAAGTGGGACTGGGGACGTTTTTTGGTCTGTTTACATAAAAACTCAAGGCATTGTTTTCAAATTGAATGTGGCTAATAGTATTTCTTAAAGCAATAAGTGCCTAAGGAGTGTTTTTAGGCACGATGCGGAGTGGGGATGTTTGGAGTGTTCTAAATTCACTGTAAATCATGGCTTAACAGGGCTTATTGCTTTTATAAAATGGTTCTTCCAGAAAAATTCCAAGAAAATTCACAACAAAGTTTAATGTATGTTCTGGAGTCATTTACAACAGCTTTAGCATGCAGCTTTCATCTACTTGCCATACAAATACATTATATAAATGTAGCCCCCTACAGTTAAGTAAGTGGAATTTATACAAAGTCGCTGAATATTATAAAACTACATACTGTTGCTCTAACCTACTGTACAAGCCGAAAATATTTAGCATAAAACTCATATTCTTGCAACTATTTTTTTTAATTCAAAATTCACTTGAACTTTGAGACTGAAAATATGCTCTACTAAATCCTAACCTGTACATCTGCAGTGTGCTTTCTTCTGTCATCTGAGACTGTTTGGAAATCTTGGCGGGCTGGAGAATAACAGCATGCTATCTCTGAGAAACACAGCTGTTGGCCCATCTGCTGTGTGACAGACAGGTCTGTTAGGAAAATATGAATGGCAATGTGAAGTAATTAGTTCTGGGTGAGTGTGGTTAATATGCACTGATCTGAGACCAGCCCCACCAAAACCAAACAGCTTGACTGTACAAAGAACCAGCAGGTTTTGTCTTAGATTAGTGCAACTGCAGGGGGTTCAACTGACAACTCTGAAACAATATGGTCAGACTGACATTTAACACACCGATTAAAATGTTTTGTATTAGGCTATATTATGTGGATACATCACAGCTGGCTTTTTTATTATTTTAAGGATAATGCCATGGAAATTTAAAAAAAAAAATTTAAATTAAGAATGTCTCCTCTCTTCTTTAAAGCACTGGAAATTAAAATAAAAAACTGGAAAGTTATTGTAAGCTTTTACATAGAATGTAGTGAAATCTCCCAAAGCAAATGTTCTTTAAACATAAATCCACTAAATCCTGACTGTTGTCCAGGGTGTCTGTGTGTGTTCTTTACGGCTTAAATAGATAGTTCACATATTCTGTCATCATTTACTCACACTCATGTCTTTTCAAATCTGAATGACTTATGTATATTTGTCCACACTATGGAAATCAGCATGTGTATACATTATATTAACATTACAAATTACACAAATGACCTTTAACTGATCACTAGCTTCAGCCTTGCTACGGTGAGTATGTTTGTGTATAACATGATCCTCGTCTCTCAGTCGGATTCTGACTGTCTGGCGGTGAAGGTATGCTGACTAACCCAGCTGACAGACTGTTTACAGTATCATTTTACAGCATGCTATAGAGGCAGAGGGCAAGAACAGTTTGAACCTGCAGCCTCTGAGGCTAATAACCATCTACCATGCTTGCTTTACCCTTGCCTGGCTCTTTTTGTAAAGATCATTTTTAAAGCACAAATGGTGATCTTTGTATCAAATGTTTATTTAGCGATACATCTTTGGTATCATTGGGTAATTAGGTTGTACTTGAGCTAGGTTGGAAGAGAGGGACCGTCGGTTTGTCGGTTTGAAGGTGATTTAACAAACTGTGGCTGGAAGGAACCTGGAAGGGAACCATCTCTGTTAGTATTGCAGCCCTCTGCTGATTTGTACACTCTGAAAAAGATAGTTCTTTATGGAACCCTATAAAAAGGGTTCTATTTAGCACTAAAATGGGTTCTGCTACAAGCCGAAGAACCCTTTTCTGGTACTGTTTAGAACCATTTTTCTTAAGAGTGTAGTGTCAACTACCAAGTTTCCACATTGGCGATGAATCATATTGCTAATAGATATCCTAAATACACAGACTGTAAAGTGCAGACTTCACTACTATGATTATGCCCAGTATGGCCATACAAAATTGAGCAAGGTGTCACGGAACAATTTAATATTCGGAAATGGTCTGCCATCTTCTTGATCAAAATAACAAGTCTAGTTTAGCCATTTGCCGAAGGTTGCTGAAAAAAAAACGTTGGACTGTATTTACTCCACTGTAAAGTTTATATTGTGTTTAAGAGCATTCTGTGATGATGAAATTGACAATTTACACATTTTGGGGATAATTTAATCGCTAGAATTCTGTGTATCTTAAAAAGACACAATAAGGCAAAATTAAGATTAATTAAGAATAATAAAGATTTTTAGCATAATCATATTAGAATGATTTCTGACGGAAACATGTGACACTGAAGACTGGCTGTTAAAATTTCACAATATTACAATATTACTTTACTGTATTTTTGATCAAACAAATGCAGCCTTGGTAAGCATAAGATACTTATTTTAATAACAATTTAATATTTGAAATGATGACATTATAGGTCTGGAGCAAATGTAAAGCAATAAAAACTATAAGGTATCTGAAAATTCTCAAATAAATAAAGGATGTGAAATGTAATAATATGTAGGCCTATAAAACAACACAGTATTGCTGGGTGATATACCAGTTCAAACGGTAAACCAGTTTGAATTATGCACACAGTATGAATTTTTATTAAAAAACCGGCATACCGGTACAAGTGGCTTAGCAACATCGACAGCATTGTGAATTAAGAGGAAATCCCTATTGATGCATACACTTCTGACTAATGGTTAGAGAAGTATTAATAACACACAAATAATTATTTAATTGGGCAAACAAATCAACTGTAAACGTCTGTTAACAGAAGCCAGAGATGCTAAAGAATAACACAGACTTGTCTGATAGGCATTTTCTTTTCATCTTACCTTCATATAATGCCTATGTATTTAAAAGCGTAGCGCTGCTCTGTTTACAGGAATAGCTAAGGAAACGATGTATTCCTGCTATTATATAAGCGCCACCTGTTGGCAGAGAATGAATTTGCATTCTCATTCAGCCCGTCTGCTCTTTCGGTTTCGTAAAGATGTGTTTTATGTAGATATGCAGGGCCGTTTCTAGCCAATTTGACGCCCTAGGCGAAATCTTTTTGTTGTTGTTTCTTGAAACATTGATTTAAAGTGTCAGTTATTGCATTATTATTTCAGTCAAACCTATAAAACCCCTTTGTTACCCCAAACTACATATAAAAGCTTTATCAGTGGCATAAAAGTAACCAATGCAGCTACTTAATCATTCGCTACTCGTTAACGCGTTAACATCCCCTTTTAAATAACGTGACGCTCTGCCCTCTATGATGCTGCTCCCATTAAGCGCTTTTGGAAGTGAATTAATTGATTCAGCATTTCGACACCTCCGTAAGAATGCATTTAACTCGACAAAGCGGTCTAATAAAGGATGTATTGATCTTGTGAATTAGCGAATTTTACTATACAAATATTTTTTAATGGGATGTTAAAGTTTATATGGGAATATTACATGGTGTGTAACACAAAAGTGACACAAATACTGCCTAAACAAAATACTGATTTTGTGCACTTTATTTACTGTACCAATATTTTAAATTGGCCTTTGAACTTAGTTTTATTGCATGGCAAAAAAAAGTGTTACCTTGCCAAAGCACTGACAGAGCCCACTGATCTAACGGCTTTGTTGAGCGCTCCAAATGCAAACTTTGCATGCAACAATCAGGCAGCAATTGACAGCACTCTGATCTAGTGGCATACAGGCATCGTCAGATTGACAGTACTCTAGCCCAATAATGTTGGGGGATCCAGTGGGGACGGCAGTCGTATTTCAGGGTGACCGTGCCACTCTTTATCACAACCCTGCTAAAAGTGCCAGTACGTGCGCTCATTGGCACCCCTTTAGCTGGTGGCGCCCTAGGCGACCGCCTAGCTCGCCTATGCCTAGAAACGGCCCTGTAGACATGTGCCGGGATTCGGCAATGCAATATATCAAGGTAATGAATGTGTATGGTATTGTTATCGTGGGCACTTCAAAATACCATGAATAATTCTTTATTACAAATTATTCAGATTTTTTGAATGCATTTTAAGAATATTTTCCCTATCAAATGGTCACAATCCACAACATAGCTGTATGCTGCGTGAAAGACAAGTGCGCACTCTGCTGTAAACAAGCACAGATGAGAAGCTCATGGTGGAACATGTGAGAGACGCTCTGGATGAAAGCGCACATTCACTCTCTGACAGTAGATGGCGCTAAACTGCAGAAATGCAGCCTTTACCCCGGAAACCCCATAAACAAAGGAGCTGCACTACTTTCTAAAAATGTATTTAAATGGTTTAAACCATAGATACATATCTATGGTTTAAACAGCCATTCAGATTTTTGTATTCGCAGTGGTGACACAGCACCAAATACTTAAATATTTAGACTTAATAGGCTATTTATTTTCAAACTTTTTTTACATTTTAATCTGGATTACAACATGCCCTAGATATTGTTTGAAAATGTTTTGATTCTTTATTGTTTGGTCACACTTTAGGCTACATTAAAGGTGCTGTATGTATGATTGACACCGAGTGGTTGAACTATTGCAGTCCAAATTCAAAATATTGGAGAGGGTTTTTTTCACCCGGCCCCTCCTCCTCAGACTTGATGCACACGCAGGTTGCCAGATTGACGACACCAACAACCATCTCTCAAACGCATCTCCAATATTTATTCTGCTTTTATTATACCGTTGTTGATCATAACGTTTTTTGGATGGATGTCGAGGCTTTTTAGGATAGGCAGAAAGTTCTATTTCCCGCTCTGACCCTTTTCGTTTGCCAGCTTCCATGACTGAAATGAAATGCGCTGTGTTTTCCGCCAACTGGCAACCCCGTGTGCCAAAATGCAATTGGGTAAACTGGCAGTGGGCGGGTTTTTGACAAACCAAAACAGAGACCGACATTCCGGCCCGGAACATTAGTTAATTCATCAGTTAACATAAACTACCAATGAAAAATTCTTCTAAACATTCATTAATCTTTAATTAATATTTAATAACACGTTGTTTGATTAAAATCAAAAGGTGCAAGTGTTATTTAATGAACTAACAGTTGTATTTTTTAAACAAAGATTAATAACTTCAGTAGCAAATGTATCTATTGCTCATTATTAATTGTTAATGCATTAAATAAGGTTAACTAATGAGATCATATAGTAAAGTGTTACTTATTGGTCTTTATAATTCTTTTGCACTTTAATCTGTGTGAATTTTTTTACTTTATACATTTTTTTGTGTATTGTATGTAAATGATCAGTTCTTTCTGTTATAAGAAAAAAGTTATTAAACCTGTGATAGTTTATGACAATACTAAAAACTAAATTTCAATACCGTGATAATACTGTATACCTTGATAAAAGCATTAGCAATTAATCGCAACATTGAAAATTTCATACCATCATATGTCTATAGTTTTATGTAGCATAATTTCACAAAGCTAAGAAAAGACCATTCTGTTTTTGCTTTCAATTCTGAAATTATACAACCTATTTTACATCAAAAACTGCTCATACTAAATGTAACATGTTTGTTTGCATCTTGATTCAAGGGTAGTGGTTCTACTGTTTCGTGCATTCTAATTCATATAAAGGCACAGTTGGGGAAAATAAAAAGTTCAAATCGGTTTGTTTTGAAAACCTACACCAGATTCCTCACCCCAGGACACATTTGCAAAGGACCTGTGTCCTGTCCCGCACAGAGACCTAAGACCCATGAAGGTAATCAAGTCTATCCCACCCTCTCCGGCTGTGTCTTTCCCATTCTGAGGAAATACCTGAGAGGAGGATGGAGATGAATTGTTTGAGTCCATCTCCGTCACAGGCTTCCTTCCTATGATTCAGAGAGGAGGATATGGGCCGTGTTATTACAGACACACCCAAAGTGAGACAGGACAGAAGGACAGCCGCCCGATGTCACCTCACCCAGAGTACCACAGCCTAAGAATAGCAGGGCGGAAGGTACATGGAACATAACAGCTGTTGGAAGAAGAGGATGCAGACTCCCAGCATTCATCGTGACCCTTTATTATTATAGTTTGAATGTAACATGAAGTATATTTTTTACTTCAACTTAGAAAATATTTTTATAGTTGGGTAGATTCAGCAAAGTTTGGCGCAGAAACAATTTTCATTCAGAAATTGCTATGGCAAATTTGACAGTTGCAAAGAAACACCAAGTTTCCGAGTTTCAAGATTCCAGCTTTGAATTAACCCACCAATTAAACAATTTTCTAGTCCTGTTTGTATTTACTAACAGGATAACAGGAATTTCAGCATAGTTTACAAACCACAAATGCCATTTAGGTTTGCACTGAGTACAAAATAACTGGTGCAGCACAACACAAACTTGCTTTGAGCACAAAATGTGGTTTCATGTTCCCAAATAACATATTTGTTCTTTTATTGTTAAGTCTTAATATAAGCACCTTAAAATGGAAATGGTGTGCTGCCCTGAAGAGCTATAGCACACTGGAAAATGAGATTTACTCGTAGTGCATGGTAACAGAGCACTGTGTCACATAACCACAATGAAGACAAAGCCAGCTCGCTATAGCAAAGAGTGTTGCGCAATCAGAGCTGTGAGGGAAAGCATACAAAAGAGCTGGTGATATAGTGAATGAGTGCAGGCAGTGATGAGACTGTCTTGCCTGGTCAGACTGGAACTCATTCATTTTGGTTGCAAAGAACAGAGTCTTTATATGCAGTCAATTAAAATTCCTCTCACATTAAGTACAGCATGTTACAGCAGGCTGTGTTTGCATCATTCTTTACATGTAATAATTTATAACAAACAATAAATAAAATAATAATAAAAATAAATTATATGGTTAATCCACACCAGTATGTGTAAGCTCTTCAGTCACAGTAGTGTTGCTGTGCAAAAATATAATTATTGTCAGAATTGAATGGATTCTAAGATAGATTGCACACATTTGAATCAAAAGCAAGTCTATGGGAAAAGCTAGAAACTAGAAGTCAATAACAACAGTGACTGTGGATAACTACGTCTTATTTATTATTATTATTAATATGATCTTTTTCAGTTTTTTATTTGCCTAATAAATAACAATACAATTTTTAGTTTTAAGGATTATACGTTTTATTTAGAGTTGTGTTTATAGTAACTTTCAAAACATTTGAAAAAAAAAACTATATATATATTCCAAAAAAATAAAAAAAGTTACTATAAACAAAACTCTACATTTAAAAAAAAAATGTTTTGCAAGTTTACATGTGAAATATTTGTTACCTTTATTAAGCTGTTTTACTAGTGGGTAGTTTGTTAACACAAACGCACACATTATGAGAACTTGATCCTAGAGCTCAAATAATTTTTTAGTGGACACATTTTGTCAATACAGTACAAAGTGTCTTCATAATTGCTGGAATTATGAATTACTATGAGCTTGCTAAATGGAGCATATTGTCACAGGGTTGTGGTTGTAGTAATTGCGCATGACGAAGGCGTAGACGAAAAGGAGTTTTTAATAAGCATCAACACACTATAACCTTTGACAATAACATTATTCCAGGACAAAGGAATGACAAACTGAGGGCTTATAAAGGGCAGGCAACTAAGGAGCAAACAAGATGATTAAGACAACACAGGTGGAAACTAATGAATGATGATTAACTAAATGAGCAGGAAATGAACCAAATAGGGGCAAACAGGAACTAGACAGAAACGTAGACGTGACACATATTGATTGAACTATTGATCTGATCGGACCATTTTTAATTACTTTTAGATTAATTTGTGTAACCCACATGTAGTCAGGTTGTGATGGTCTTGAATAAACTTAAATAAATCAAGTTAATTTAAATGTTACCATGAAAATGTATTTGTTTAATACAATCTTATTATCACAGATAAAAATGGTTGTGCTGTATTTTTTTATTTTTATTTTTGGAAACCAATACATTTTTCAGGATTCTTTGATAAATGAAAAGTTCAAAAGAACAACATCTATTAAAATTTTTTTGTAACAATGTCTTCTCTTTGATCAATTTAATGCATCTTTGCTTATTAATTGTAGTTCTGTAGTAATGTCTTTCTTTCTTTCTTTCTTTCTTTTAAATCGCAGTGCCCTCCGACTTTTGAATAGCAGTGTAAGTGTTCTTGCTCAAAGTTCTAAACAAAAGACAAACACATTTTGTGTGTGTGTGTGTGTGTGTGTGTGTGTGTGTTAGGTTTCCAAGGCTGGTCCTGGATCAAATAGCTCTGGTAAATTTTGAATTTGAATTTGGCCTCAGTCATTAGAGAATAGCATTGATTTAGCATTGTTTTAAAAGTTACATTCTTAGAATGTTGCTCACAAGTTAAACAGGCCATTTTTATGCTTCTTCTTTGTACTTTTGGGGCTTGATATATAGCTATGTGAACCGTTCCTGCAAATTTCAGAAGAATCCATGATATAAAATCCTAAAAATATAAAGAGCCTCCCCATTCCAGATAAAATGATAGCATTAATCATAAGCATAACAGCACAAAATCTTAGTTCAGCCCACAAGGTAGACACTGCCAACATCCACAATGAAGCTGCCTAATGAGAACGATTCCACCCAGTTTCTATGCTTGCTTTCTCCTCCCATTCATGAAAAGACACTTTCTTCCTTCTCTTTTGTACTGTTGAGGCACATGGCCAATGCCAATTGGACTGCTAGAGAAAACGGAGGCTAGGTGAGCAGCATTCACAATGTGCAGGCTATGCACTGAAGTCACCAACAGAAGGTCCATTCTAGTAAACCAGTCTACTGGTGATGGCCTGTTACCACATTCCACTTTGTTCCACTTATTCAAGAGGCTCGTGTCCATTCACGTGCTGGCCACATAACAGCAGCCTTTCTGTGTGGCCAAGCTTGCTTTGAAATCATCCAGATAGCACATACAAAGTGGAGCACATGTGTTACTGAAACCAGTGACAGTGTGGTTTGCGTGCGACTGCATGTATTAGACTCGTTTCAAAGTGGTTAACCGCTGTTAGCAAGTAATGTGGGTGATTTCTCAAAAGATTAGAAAGACTCATTGTGTTTATGGGTAATTATGCCCGCACACATGCATGTTTGTGTGTAATTAAATAAACTCAGTCAACAGATCATTTCTATCAGCAGCAACAGCATTTTCCATCCAGTCAACACTAATTTGGAGAATGTACAAAACAGCACAACAAACATATCTTTATCTGTGTATGAGTGTGAAATACTTCTTATGCCAGTGGCAAATGACATTTTAAAACCAAATAAAGGATGTTAAATGAGGTATATGGAGTGTTTTCAAAACAGAGAAATCTGACCGGCCATTCAATTTGAAAGAAGATTATACTGTGAACAATCACCTCTGCTCCACCCGGCACTTCTCACCGTTTTCTTTCTTTCTCTCAGAACCTTAATTAGATAAAAAAAATGTTGTTAAGTCGCTTAGATGTAATAACATCCAAAATATCGCTTTGAATGACACAAATTATACTGCTATATAATAAACAGTCCAGAAAACAGGCTGGCATTGGACCTTTGTAACTATATCTGGGATCACAAGTATTTTTTTTTTTCCAATTCCCAAATGGAACGCTTCTAATCCTTAGTGTTTTCATTTTAATGAGTTGTGCTTTGGCACCCATTCATGAATGGGTTTAACTAGTTTTACATCTCAGGAACATACTGACCACTGCTAAGCCTCTTGTGATTTTTTTAAACTAAAGCCTGTAGAATGCAGGCCTTTAATCGCATGGCACTGGAATATACCAGGCCTTTATTAAATTAGGTTTCCTAATATAAGTTTTCATAGCAAATAGTCATATTCTATGAATTGAGGGAAAACATGATATAGAGCAGACTACACAGTGTAAAAATGATTAGATAAATGAAACCAACACCCCCCGAACTAAATCACTATCAAGATTTATTTGCATTTCTAAGATAAATGATCTATTTAGGATTAATCATATCAGAACATGAACAGTACAGACGTGACAAAGTGAGTAACCAACAACGTGCCACAAGGACACCGTGTTCTATTGAACCTAAATAAGGGATGTTGTGAATCTGCTGAACTGGGTTTATATTAGAACAATAACAAGAGATGAGAGCTAGAAAAAAAATGAATTCAAGTCTGATGGGATTAATCCCTTTAAAGATTCAAATACACATTCAAATCAGACTGCCGCTCGATTCAATTAGTCTCAAAGGTTGCATTTAATCTTCGTAAGCGAGTAAAAAGTACATCTTTTACCCACTAGCAATGCCATATTACGGAGTTCTGAGAATTACATAACAGCGGTTGGATCAGAAATAATCTTTAGGCAAATTAAAGATTAAAAATATCCCCACATGCATTGAAACATGTACCAAAATAACAGAACCTCACCTCATAATAGAATTTACCTTTGCTTTGTATCAGTCACTGAATATTGTTTTAAATGAGTTTATATCATTTTGTAATAAATAAATGTCGGTATAAATAGGGATATAACCAAAGATAAAAAAATAAAAAAATCTGTGCATCTTTAAAAAACATGTTAAATTCAAGGTAAAACTTATTATTTTACAAATGTGATGAAGCTTAGTTATGGAAATCACATTTTTTTTTTGTTATTGTATTCTTTTTTTGTTATTAGCTTCACAAAAATACTCGAATGAACAAACCAAAATCATAGTAGATATCTATTCATTTCTATGAATCGCATTTATTGAAATTCCTGAATAAAGAGCGTCTTGCCATTAATTCATGTAGACATGAACTTATTGCTAGAACGACTTGAAAGTAATTGTACAGCCTGTGTAAACACTCAATTTGAAATATTGATTGATACATTCATTCAACCATTCATTTATTTGTTTGTTTGTTTGCTTAAGGATAGGCTTTCGCAGTAATCTAACAAGACTGAGCAAACAAGCTCTACTCTCTCATTACTCTCTCATTACTAGGCTATAAGAGGTGTGGGCCTTGCGTTTAGTTCAAACGCCCCTGTGTACAGTGAGTCACGCCAAGACTCGCTCGAGCGCCGGTGTTGGTTTCGTGGCGGTACGTCACGGTTCCTCATATTTATTCAGTGAGGAGGCAGCGGTGTCGACTAAACTGGCTGCTTCTGGTTTCAAGACACATAAACACAAAGCGAGACGCTGCCTGCGAATAAACTAAGAACAGAGGATCGCTCTCCGCTTTACGCTGAAGACGACAAAGTCAGGTAAAGGCCATACTGCATAGATGAATACTAAAAGATGATTTGTGTGTGTTTTCACTGCTACAGTACCGCGCGTTTCAATGATGTAGGTTGGTAATGGAGAAACGGTGAATCCGAACAAAATCGTAAACAAAACTGACTCTCAGGACTGATCAGTGTTTTCATATCGGACAGAAGATGTTTCTCCGTCTTTTTCGTTTCCCCCCGTTATTTTCCCCGTCTGTTACAATGCAGTTTTCATTGAGGTGCATCTAATAATGCGCTGACACATAAATTATGACTTAAATGTTCAGTCACCTGAAAAAGGTACAGATTTCATGATTTCCTGAAAAGGGTATTTGGTAAATATTATAGGTTGCCGTTTATTTTCTTATCACTGGAGGCCACTCGCCTGTGACTGTATGTAGTTACGTGGCAGCGCGGATTCCACTGAACGCACTTCGTGCTGCTACTTTATCAGCAGCCAAACTTCGCTTATCTCAACTCCCAGTGCTTCGGGCTTTTATGCACACACAGTTACTTTTTAAAATCATGTTTGGATGTTAAAATGAGCGTAATAATAATAGGCTAATATGAATTTGTATAGATCAAATCCTTTTCTGTATACAAGATTGTATCCCACCAGGAAAAAGATTCCAATGCCGGCTTCGTGAAGGTTATCTTCTCCAAATAGACAGTTCCTGTCCTGTTTTATTTGCTGTATTTGGACTGTAGGTCTTAAATATGGGTCTGTATAACAGTTCCAAGCCTGCATTAAAAAGAGAAGGCATTATAGAGGATGTAGGTTGTGAAGAGTGTATGCGTCCCCCAAAGCCC
The DNA here is from genome assembly GCF_001515645.1 of Sinocyclocheilus grahami. Classification (NCBI taxonomy): domain Eukaryota; kingdom Metazoa; phylum Chordata; class Actinopteri; order Cypriniformes; family Cyprinidae; genus Sinocyclocheilus; species Sinocyclocheilus grahami. The sequence continues at coordinate 5,670,416 of NW_015505196.1, read as the reverse complement.
ACCCTTAATCTGTGGCAAGTGAGGTGCCGGGACCTTGCGTTGTTATTATCCTGGTACAAGGATAACACCCATAATGTCCACTGAAAGAAAAAAATAATAATTTGAGCCACAGTGATGTAAGAGTAGTGCTATCTGAGGTTGCTCAAATAGGAGAATTTCAAAATACACGAGTTGCTTCTCTTTTTATGTTAAGCAATGTCTCTGGATCGGTCTAGTTTCATTTTGTGTCAGTTTTGCCAGATTTGCTGTTGTTATGAAAACGTCAGCGGTTTCTTGTGTTCTACGTTGGTCGCCAACCCCAGTACCCTGTTGGTAGAAAACTGGCAAAACATCCTCAACATCAAAACTTCAAGTTGATGCTAACTGGGAAACTTATTTTATTTTTTTTATAACACCCTAAGTGTTTGTTAAAAATTTTTTTTTTGGAAAGACAGCCTTATATGGGTCATCTAATGTAGGATCGATGGATTGGAACAATGGAAACCATGCCTTATACACACACTAAATCTTATTTTCCTTTCTGGCTTCATCCTAACGTCACAAGATATGACCTTCTGCTTCTGCCTTGAAACCAGATGTACCACAAGGCAAGGACTTTTTCATGCAAACAAAGTTTCGTACACAAACCCTCTCAACCATAACCACTGTGTTGAAAAAAGGCAAATGTCTGCAGTTATGTTTTATTTGGTACAGCTGTTTGTAATGCCTTCAGCAACTTCTGGTGTGTTCCAGAAGAGCACTGGTTATATCAGAGATGTGGGTCTGTTAAACACTGCACATACACTCTGGTTCACCTCAAACTGCATGAGATTGAACGGTGGAGTTAGGACCTGTAGTTGCAGTTGAGTTTATCCAGGCCTTTCCATTTCAGGACCCCATCAAAGAACCTCTCCACCTCACTGTAGAGCGTCCTTGCCATAGGAGTTTCTGGTCGTGAGTCACTGATAAACTGCTTCTCTCAGTTCAACAGGAGGTCAATGCAGATCAATGAGACAACCCACATTCACAAGCTTAAGTTTGCTAAAGGGACCCATTCAGTAGACAAGCATTAATCCAAGAATCAGACACTTCTCATACTATCACTGTTGGCACTAATCGAAGCGACAAGATTGACAAAAAATTACAAAATTGGTCTAACTTCTTAAAGCATTAATGTTATCTTTTTCAGAATCTGGAAAAGCAGTGTTCACTGTAATTTTGGATATTCAGCTGCAAAGCTCGTCTATAGTTGGGTTATTTTTCTAGCTGTAGGCCACATATAGAGATTTCTAGTATGCTTCATGCTTCCAGCAGTTCAGTGTAACAAAATATTATGCATTTACCTAATCCTTATTACATACATATTACTTCATGTTATAACTTATAGCTATAGGATAAGGTTTCATGTTTTGTTATTTTGCCTTGACACTGGTTGTTTTTGCATGGTGAATCAATTATCTTTGGAAAATGGTGTTCAGGAAATCAATTTAACAAATGTAACAAACTATCTAAAGTTTTTCGTTCAGCCATATTTAAAATCTGCTGATGTGTGGCTAAATTCAGTTGAAGTCACATGCTGAGAATTCTCAAGAAGGAAACAACCCATTCATGCCTTAACAGATACAATGCAGCCACCAAGCTAGCTCCTTTTAGTATTTATAATAAATATTCTGATTGTCACTGTGCATCAGAGAAGCCACAGGCAGCCCTCCCTGTCCTCTCCACAGTCTGATAACAAACTGTGTTAATGAATTTGGCCTGTGCAAACTCCCAACAGGAGGTTATTGTGGTTTGTACTGAGAGCAAAGTAGCCACAACCTCATTCATTTAAATCATATTCATTCACAGTTGTCCATCTCTTCCTCATTGCACGTGTGTGGCTATGCCTACGGGGTTCAATAACAATGTTGACAGATACGGAGTGTGTGCATAAGGAAGAGAACATTGTCCTTTCACTTTGATGAAAGAAAAATTCTGTTTAGTCCACCATAATAACATTCTGTAACCATAACAATATTCCCCGTTCAGGTCCTTGATAAACTTCTTTTACAAGGTCTGACCAACATCAGGTGCATCTTTTCCTTGTGGCTGTCACACACATAAGCTTGTGTGTTTATGTGAAGACCTTGCCTGAAAAGGCTCAATGGAAATGTGAAGAGCACATTCATTTTATGAATGGCTATCACGGTGCAATTATTTTCACAACCACATACAGACCTTTTCCATTCGCTAGTGTAATGGACTCTATATGATGACATTTTACATTCTCCATTATGTTGTTGCAAGTGTGTTGCCCTGTTCCACGCTGATTCTCATTTTAAGACTTTACCCATCTGAGGACACAAATTCACACTTCACCGGCCTTTTTGCTTTCTCTTTATTCTTGTTCAGCACTGCAGTGGTGATATAAACACTTTCAACATGAGGTTGGAGATAAGAAACCTTATTTTGATATTGGTGTTATTTAAGGTTATGGCTTGAAAAGGGACTGTGTTGCAGTCATTCCTACAAACCACATGGTGAAAGATGTAAAGTATAAAATGTTCTGTATCTTTGATGTGTTCTTTTCTTCCTTTCTGTGAATAATCTCTATTATCTGTCTTGCTGGAGGGCTTGGTGTTTACTCTAATAGCTTCTCCCCATCTCACCCTTCCCCAGATTCCCTAGAAGAAGAGTTTGGACGGCATGCAAAGTTGTGAAATATCTTCAGACAGCACTGATGATCCTCTTAGTAGTGCCTTACACAGACATCGACAACCGCGAATAGTAGTAATTGGTGCGGGCTTGGCCGGCCTTGCCGCCACCAAAACCCTTTTGGAGAACGGCTTCACCAATGTCACGGTGCTAGAAGCCTCAGGCCGTATCGGAGGCAGAGTGCAAAGCATTCAGCACGGTAAGACAACTGTCTTCTCATGATAACATCTTTTTTATTACTTCATCCTTAACCTTCAAAAAAACGTGCCTTTTCAAGGTGCCTCATCTCCCTTTTTCTACAGGTAAAACCACTTTGGAACTTGGAGCAACCTGGATCCATGGGGCAAATGGGAACCCCATCTACCACCTGGCTGAGGACAATGGGCTGCTGGAGCACACCACAGAGGAGGAGAGGAGTGTTGGCCGCATTAGCCTCTATGCCAAGAATGGTGTGGCCCACTACCAGACCAACAACGGCAAGCGGATCCCAAAGGATCTGGTGGAGGAGTTCAGTGACCTGTACAATGAGGTGATGGAAGAAAGCTGAGTGTCTGGTTTTGTGCAAGAACCTTTTGGTGTAGCCTCTTGTGGATTATAAGGCGTGAATAAATTAATGCAGTACGGCCGTGTTTTCACTTGGTATTATAAAGTGCTTTTGGTGATCCAATCATGAATGGTCAGCCGAGATGCATTTCTGTTTCCATTTGTATTAGGCAGCTAACATGAAGAGCAGGTGAAGCTTCACTGCAGTCAGGATCCCTTACAGATAGCGTTTCCACTACAAATAGGATGTGGTCAAATGCGTTTTTGACTACCTCCATGTGTGGTTTCCTTAAAAAAACACATCTTAATGCCAGGAGGAAACAGGGCCAATGCCATTTGTATTCCCACTTGGAAATTCTGTTGTGTGGGCTCTGTTCATTAATGGACTCACTCTACCTGAAAATCTCAGCAGTTGTTTTACAGTAGCTTAATATACCCGCTCAACATTTTGTTCGTTAACTATACTTGCTCATAATTGTTAATTTGCTACTTTCTGCTGAAACTGCAAAGTATAAAATAAAGGAGTATTTATTTATTTTTTGCCAGAGAAAGCATTTTTCACTTCAAGCTCACAGCTGCCAGAGTAAAAGTCATTTGTTTTGTGGTTGTTACCTCATCCTGAGCTGCTGTTCTCAGAGTGAGCCTTTCTCCCTCTACCTCAGTAACTAACGCAATTAAACTCTTGTTTGTGGTAAGGATATACGATTTATCTTTTAACCATGTTGAACAACCTCCTTTGTGCAGGTGTATGAGCTGACTCAGGAGTTCTTCCAGAATGGAAAGCCTGTGGGAGCCGAGAGTCAAAACAGTGTTGGGATCTTCACACGAGATGTGGTGCGCAAGAAGATCATGCTAGATCCCTATGACTCAGAAAGCATCAAGAAACTCAAGTTATCTATGCTACAACAGTACCTCAAGGTGGGCAGGGCTCTAATGTTTTAGAGAGATTTTTCATAAGCAAATCATGGTTTGTTTAGCCACAGAATAGTTAAAAATAAAGATATATCTCTATAGACCTGATTTAGAAATTATAGGTGTGGCATCATGTTTGTCATCTCCGTAACAAGCCACAACCGGAAATAGCTGAGTTCCTGTCATGAGCAGATTTACTGCAACTCTATGACAACATCAAACATGTGTCCACACCTTTGTAAGACAACAGTGACGTCAAGCTCACCGCCATACATGCTTCCTTTTCCCACTGTCGCAACTGAGTTTCTCTTGCGAAAAAAAAAACTGTAGACTTCCGCCCACAGAGGTGTGGATTAAAAACATACAACTGTTTTAATCATTTGACAATTTTAAACACTTTGACCTAGACTCACAATGGGCTTGTATTTACAATTCATGGAATAATTAAATCTCTTTGTAAACATCACACAGTACTATCTGTCACTCAGGCTATTCACAGAAATGCTGATAGTAATGAAAGCTCTGGATTACTGAGGTAAAAGTAGGACAGACATTGAATGTCATCCTGTAATGCTAGAGGTTATGGGAGGAAGAGGCAGGACCAGAAAAAGCACTCAGCTGGATATATGTCTGCTAGGCTGCCTGTGTTTGTTTACTGCAGTATAGTTTGGAACTGTAACCTTAGAGTAAATGGTGTGTTTAGCAGAGTTCAAGCATTTACTGTGTGAAAACAACAGTAAATGAAGCTTTGCAAGGCTATTCATGGTCACTTTATCAGACTCAATCAGGGTTGCCAGGGTTTCACAACAAAACCCACCCAATTGCTACTCATAACTAGCCCAGTTGCGTTCCGGGGGGTAAAATCATGGGCGGCGCTAGGGAGGGGCTAGCAGGTGTTCCAGCACCCCCATAAAAAATAAAATAAAATAAAAACATTTGACTCATTACACATGCATAACGTCTCCAGTTACTTTAGTAACCTCGGTTCCCTGAGAGACGGGAACAAGACATGGCATCAGAAGCTGACGCTTTGGACTCCCTTCCTTCCTAAACCTACCTGAAATCTTATTGCACAACGCCAGTGAAGGCGAACTCCTCCATACCCTCCCATCAGGAACGAGGCTTTTGCTCCGACAAAGGAGTGCCCCTGGGGCAGCCGCCTTTCTTGAAGCCATGCCGCGCCTTCAGTGTCCTCTGCCACGGAGTTTTGGTGCAAGCTTTGATGGCTGGTTGGAAGCAGACAACGATCTACTCTGTGCTGGGGGCTGTGCCGCAGTCGAGAGACTGCGAGAGAGGTCCATGTCGAGAGACCGTTCTTGAGAGGGAACTACTGCAATGCAATGTGACGTGATTTGCAGTCACGCATTTTGTAATGTCAGCAATTTATTTAAAAAATGGATTGGTTCCTTGTGCCAAGTAGACCTGCCTCCGACTAAAGATTTTTCTAGTAAAATTGATTAGTATAATAACCTACTAAACCGTCCTTTAATATAGGCATTTAGTTATGATTATGAATGCATCGGGGAAAAAGAAGACATTTTAATTTTTTATTAATAAACTAGGGCTTTCTCAGTCAGTGTCGGCTGCAAAGATGAAGTTGCCGAATGCCAGCGCTGACTCGCCATCTCCACAGTAGGCTAATGGATGTGCCTTTAATAGAGAAATTTTCATAAGGACTACATAACTACAGAAGATTTGTTTTTTATTTGAATTGGTTTGTTTAATAGTAGGCTAGACATTTCAAGCTTTCTGTAGATTTATTTATTATGTCTGTGAGACAGTTCATTGTTGTGACGCGCTCCATTCACGGAGACTGTATGAGACGACAGAAAGCACATCCAAAAATGACAGAGTATTTTAACCCCCTCAGCACCTGCATTCAAAATTCTCTGGTAAATTTCACATTTTAGGGGCTAAATATCACGTTATTGGGCTCGCTTAAACCTGCAGACATGAAAAACAACCTGCGGCAACAGTGTTAAAGTAGCCCAATTATGGCGGACTTGGCAACACTGGACTCCGTAGACTTCAGTTTTAATGCCAAGTAGCACCTTAACAGCAAGATGCTGGTAGATTTATGCATAATTTCTTCTTTCCTTAACATCTTTTTTGTGCCTCAGGTGGAGAGCTGTGAAAGCAGTTCCCCCAGCATGGATGAAGTGTCTCTAAGTGAGTTTGGTGAGTGGACCGAGATTCCCGGTGCTCACCATGTCATTCCCGCTGGTTTCATTAAAGTCGTTGAGATCCTGGCTCAGGACATCCCAAGTCATGTCCTCCACCTCAGCAAGCCTGTCCACCGTATCCACTGGAACTGCAGCTCCCATGATACAGAGGAAATTGTAGACCAGGCTGACCATAACCAGGACCAACGACCCAGCCCATCTCCGGTCTGTGTGGAGTGTGAAGACGGCGAGTGTCTGCTGGCAGACCATGTGATCGTAACGGCCTCTCTTGGGGTCCTGAAGAAAGCTCACGAGACTCTCTTCTCCCCAGGACTGCCACTAGACAAGGCACAGGCCATCCAGAAACTGGGCATTAGTACTACCGACAAGATCTTTCTGGAGTTTGCAGAACCCTTCTGGAGCCCCGAGTGCAACAGCATTCAGTTTGTGTGGGAGGACGAGGCGCAACTGGACAGCCAGGCATACCCAGAAGAGCTGTGGTACCGAAAGATCTGCAGCTTTGATGTGCTGTATCCACCCGAACGCTATGGCCACATGCTGAGTGGCTGGATCTGCGGAGAAGAGGCCCTGCGCATGGAAAGGTGTGACGACGAGACTGTAGCGGAGATATGCACCGAACTACTGCGTCAGTTTACAGGTCAGCAATGCGCCAAGAGTAACACTGTATCCTGTTTAAACTGCACTATTATCAGGGTGTGACAAAACAAAAAATTACACCTCTCTTAATTCTCAGTAGTACTGCATGTCATTGAATTGGAGTTCATTTCCCACTGCCACTAAGAGTATTGAGTATTCAGAGTATTGTTTACAGTTTTTGGTGTTTGTCATTAGCAGAAAGAGCATGGTTAATGCGTCATCTGCATAATGATTTTTGCTTCTCAGTACCATTCCCTGATTCATATAATCCCCCATTTTGGGAGGGCTAAAGTTATCGCGCACTAATGTTACGTCTGCTTGTACTTACTGCTGTTGTTTCTTTTCGTGTTATCAGAAAATAATACTTCTGATTTGGCCCGTCAAAGTTTAAATCCCATCTGATAAGCGCACGTCCTTGTACGTCTCGCAATGTTTACACGTGTATTAGGTCAGTAGGCGGAGAGTAGGCGGTCTTTTGTGGCTGCTCGAACGCATTCGACCACATCAGCATCTACATCACGAAAGCAATCCGGTCGAATGGGTTTTTGACTACCTCTGGAAGTGGACGAGCTCAAAACGTTTCACACCCTGTTTACACCTGTATTTAACGTTGTCCACTTGTGATTCGATCGACCAAAACGCATCTTAATACCAAGTTTAAACAGGGCCTTAGAGAGCTGCATTTACACATCAATCAAGGTAGATCATTTCCAACTGACAGGAGATTTGTGTAGGGGTTCAGGAATCGAATGCAATCAGGTTTGTCAGCCAAACAAGGAGTTTGTTTTGTCACATATACATTTAACTGGTTATATTAATGCTGTCTGCTTGTCATGCTTTTAAATTATATTTCTCTGTGACAAGAAGGCGTATATACCTGTTAAGTCAGGGAAGCACAAGGCCCTCTGACCCGGTCAGGCTTCTAGTGTAAACGTACTGACAATAACTCTAAAGTTTCCAGGGTTGTGCAAAAGATTGTACTGTAAACAACTCTGGTTTCTCTTCCACTGTAACCCTTTCATGACAGAACACAAGTCAGATATAAGGGTCAATGCGCACATTCTCTGTAGTTGATGTCAACAGACTGGCATGCCTCTTAACTAGGTCAGTCTGTTTTAATCCAGATCCACAGCAGGTTCCCCTCCCATCTGCCCCAGTCCTATATACAGTAATTAGTGTGCTGAAATTGGATTTGGTCACACCTTGCTGCTGATAATTGAAAGGTACCCTAATTTCTGTCATTATTTGACAGTAGACTTAAGATTAACTTCCCTTGTCCAACACGTGTCCACTTAACTCACACCACCAAAACAAACATAAATCAACGTAAAAGAACAACACTTCAAATTACACTTAAAGAAAGAAGGATTTGTGTATTTGTGTATTCTCTTGATTAGCTGGGTTTCAAATTGTAGCAACAATACAATTTAAGATAAATGTAAATCTTTTTTTTTTATCAATTAGTAGCGTTTGGCAAATAGTCAATTTATTTTCATGTTTGATGTTTCTAACAGGGAACCAGAATATTCCAAAACCAAGGCGGATCCTGCGCTCCTCGTGGGGCAGTAATCCCTATATCCGGGGTTCTTACTCCTTCACTCGAGTGGGCTCCAGCGGCAGAGATGTGGAGAAGCTAGCTGAGCCCCTGCCTTATATCAAGAACACTAAGGCTCCAGTAAGTTGAAATTTTATAGCAAAATTTGCAAAATAATTGGCATTTGCGCTTAACATAATTTAGGCATCAGAATTTATGCAGTATCTTTTTGGAACAGCAAAGTATATTTGAGTATCACTGCTCTTTATAGGTGCATGTTCATGTAGTGGGCAAATAAGTGAATAGTGGGCAAATTATGATTTTTGTTTTCCATTAACTTATCTGCCAATTAAGCCAAAAACAGCAGGTGTCCTTCCACGGCATTTTACTTGTTTCCGATTATTTTAATCAAATACCTTTGAATCCTGTTTAGAACCACTTACATGGCTTTTTCACCTCGTGTCATTGTTCAAATTTCCCATGACTGCTCTAAAGTCAGACTGGAGGCTTGCTTGCACAATTTTTTTTAAATGGGTCATGTTGAGCTGTGCAGCACTGAGACTGAAATTTGAGTCAAATGAGAAGGTTGAGTTGTATAAGGGCCAGACAAATACACACACACACACACACACACACACACACACACACACACACACATGCTCTGGGCAATTAGGGGTCTGAAAGGAACAGTCTGACCCCTCAGAGCACACTGCACAAAAAGAACAAGAGGCTTGAGACTGTTAAATCACTTTTCTATAGCAGAAAGATAGAGACTCATGCTTAAAATAGCTTACTGGGCCCCAGGGCAGTAATGTGGGAGCGCATATGTTTGGTCAAGCTAACTTTTTGTTGTTCTTTTCTTTTCTTCTATCCGAAGCCTCTACAGGTATTGTTTGCTGGGGAGGCCACCCATAGAAAATACTATTCCACTACCCATGGTGCTTTGTTGTCAGGGCAGAGGGAGGCAAATCGCTTGATCGAGCTGTACCAGTACTCCTTCCGTGCAGAAACCACAAAGCCTAACATTTAAAATAAACCGCAACAAAAACAAGAACCACGTACTAGTGACAAAAACAATTGTATTATGTGCTATCTGTATTTCAAATGATGAAATTATGTAAGGAAACCTAGTAGGGGCATTAAACTAATAACAATAAATCCTCTTTATACTGCACTTAGATTAGCGCTCTGTAGATTTTACTTGAGATGCACTGTACAAGGCTGCCATGTGGTGCTATCTCTGGTCCTTATAATTTTTTTCTTATTATTTTTAATCCATGTTAATATGTTTCTATAATTTAACAATTTTTGTAAGTGCCTTCTGTATTTAATGTTGTCTTTAAAAATTAAACAAAAAATACTTGATATGAATAAAGTGTATGTTAATGTGAAGAAAAATGTGTTTTATTTCTTTCCAATTCTGTTTTTGCTTATTGTTTTTTTTTGGTAAATTCTTCTTTTACAAAAGTACATATCTTTGAAATACATTGATTTAACTAATCTACCAGGCTTCTAACTAACTTATTTAGGTAACTAACCTTTTTTAATATAGTACTTTTCAATGGATAGTCTAGTGCAACTACAGATTTTATTAATTTATTTATTTATTGTTTTGGCTCTCTACGACTATACAATTGCAGACTCTTAGCCTAGGGCTATGCTCTATTTTAAAAACAGTGGTAAGTCTCAAATTAAGGCAATTCTGATTGACCACAAGAGGACAGTGTTGACCTTGAAAATTAAGATTTTTAAAGGGGTCATATGATGCTATTTTAAAGATCATTATTTTGTGTATTTGGTGTAACAGAATATGTTGACATGCTTTATTGTTCAATACTGTACATTATTGTAGGTCCTCTATGCCCCGCCTCTCTCAAACGCTTCGTTTTCTACAAAGTCCCTCCTTCCGACAAGCGCAGTCTGTTCTGATTGGCCAACTGACCCAGTGCATTGTGATTGGCCGAACACCGCAAGCACGCGTCGGAAATGTAACGCCCCTTACCATAATCGCGAGCTTCATCTTTCAAAATAAATGTAAAGACAGTAAATAATGGCATTAGTTTTACCATCAGTTCAAGCCCGAAAGGGAAACAGAGTCGCATGACAGACACAGTGATGAAGCTGGTATGTGTTTGCAGTGCACAAGCCGCGATTAAGACAGTTGACTCCACTGTGATGTGACCCTGTCTCTCTCTCTCTCTCTCTCTCACACACACACGCGCGCACACACACACACACACACACACACGGATTAAACACACACCTGCAACTTTGTAGTAATCCTAAAGATCTTGATTAGCTTGTTCAGGTATGTTTGATTAGGGTTGGAGGAGCTAAACTCTGCAGGAAAGTGGATCTCGAGGTCCAGAGTTGAGGACCCCTGTTCTATAGTATGTTCTTGCGAGTCTGTTGCCCTGTCCAATGCGTATTCTTATTTTAAGTCTTCATCCATCTGAGGACACACATTCATGCTTCACCAGCCTTTTAGCTTTGTCTTCATTCTTGTTCAGCACTGCAGTGGTGATATAAACACTTTCAACATGAGGTTGGAGATAAGAAACCTTATTTTGATATTGGTGTTATTTAAGGTTATGGCTTGAAAAGGGACTGTGTTGCAGTCATTCCTACAAACCACATGGTGAAAGATGTAAAGTATAAAATGTTCTGTATCTTTGATGTGTTCTTTTCTTCCTTTCTGTGAATAATCTCTATTATCTGTCTTGCTGGAGGGCTTGGTGTTTACTCTAATAGCTTCTCCCCATCTCACCCTTCCCCAGATTCCCTAGAAGAAGAGTTTGGACGGCATGCAAAGTTGTGAAATATCTTCAGACAGCACTGATGATCCTCTTAGTAGTGCCTTACACAGACATCGACAACCGCGAATAGTAGTAATTGGTGCGGGCTTGGCCGGCCTTGCCGCCACCAAAACCCTTTTGGAGAACGGCTTCACCAATGTCACGGTGCTAGAAGCCTCAGGCCGTATCGGAGGCAGAGTGCAAAGCATTCAGCACGGTAAGACAACTGTCTTCTCATGATAACATCTTTTTTATTACTTCATCCTTAACCTTCAAAAAAACGTGCCTTTTCAAGGTGCCTCATCTCCCTTTTTCTACAGGTAAAACCACTTTGGAACTTGGAGCAACCTGGATCCATGGGGCAAATGGGAACCCCGTCTACCACCTGGCTGAGGACAATGGGCTGCTGGAGCACACCACAGAGGAGGAGAGGAGTGTTGGCCGCATTAGCCTCTATGCCAAGAATGGTGTGGCCCACTACCAGACCAACAACGGCAAGCGGATCCCAAAGGATCTGGTGGAGGAGTTCAGTGACCTGTACAATGAGGTGATGGAAGAAAGCTGAGTGTCTGGTTTTGTGCAAGAACCTTTTGGTGTAGCCTCTTGTGGATTATAAGGCGTGAATAAATTAATGCAGTACGGCCGTGTTTTCACTTGGTATTATAAAGTGCTTTTGGTGATCCAATCATGAATGGTCAGCCGAGATGCATTTCTGTTTCCATTTGTATTAGGCAGCTAACATGAAGAGCAGGTGAAGCTTCACTGCAGTCAGGATCCCTTACAGATAGCGTTTCCACTACAAATAGGATGTGGTCAAATGCGTTTTTGACTACCTCCATGTGTGGTTTCCTTAAAAAAACACATCTTAATGCCAGGAGGAAACAGGGCCAATGCCATTTGTATTCCCACTTGGAAATTCTGTTGTGTGGGCTCTGTTCATTAATGGACTCACTCTACCTGAAAATCTCAGCAGTTGTTTTACAGTAGCTTAATATACCCGCTCAACATTTTGTTCGTTAACTATACTTGCTCATAATTGTTAATTTGCTACTTTCTGCTGAAACTGCAAAGTATAAAATAAAGGAGTATTTATTTATTTTTTGCCAGAGAAAGCATTTTTCACTTCAAGCTCACAGCTGCCAGAGTAAAAGTCATTTGTTTTGTGGTTGTTACCTCATCCTGAGCTGCTGTTCTCAGAGTGAGCCTTTCTCCCTCTACCTCAGTAACTAACGCAATTAAACTCTTGTTTGTGGTAAGGATATACGATTTATCTTTTAACCATGTTGAACAACCTCCTTTGTGCAGGTGTATGAGCTGACTCAGGAGTTCTTCCAGAATGGAAAGCCTGTGGGAGCCGAGAGTCAAAACAGTGTTGGGATCTTCACACGAGATGTGGTGCGCAAGAAGATCATGCTAGATCCCTATGACTCAGAAAGCATCAAGAAACTCAAGTTATCTATGCTACAACAGTACCTCAAGGTGGGCAGGGCTCTAATGTTTTAGAGAGATTTTTCATAAGCAAATCATGGTTTGTTTAGCCACAGAATAGTTAAAAATAAAGATATATCTCTATAGACCTGATTTAGAAATTATAGGTGTGGCATCATGTTTGTCATCTCCGTAACAAGCCACAACCGGAAATAGCTGAGTTCCTGTCATGAGCAGATTTACTGCAACTCTATGACAACATCAAACATGTGTCCACACCTTTGTAAGACAACAGTGACGTCAAGCTCACCGCCATACATGCTTCCTTTTCCCACTGTCGCAACTGAGTTTCTCTTGCGAAAAAAAAAACTGTAGACTTCCGCCCACAGAGGTGTGGATTAAAAACATACAACTGTTTTAATCATTTGACAATTTTAAACACTTTGACCTAGACTCACAATGGGCTTGTATTTACAATTCATGGAATAATTAAATCTCTTTGTAAACATCACACAGTACTATCTGTCACTCAGGCTATTCACAGAAATGCTGATAGTAATGAAAGCTCTGGATTACTGAGGTAAAAGTAGGACAGACATTGAATGTCATCCTGTAATGCTAGAGGTTATGGGAGGAAGAGGCAGGACCAGAAAAAGCACTCAGCTGGATATATGTCTGCTAGGCTGCCTGTGTTTGTTTACTGCAGTATAGTTTGGAACTGTAACCTTAGAGTAAATGGTGTGTTTAGCAGAGTTCAAGCATTTACTGTGTGAAAACAACAGTAAATGAAGCTTTGCAAGGCTATTCATGGTCACTTTATCAGACTCAATCAGGGTTGCCAGGGTTTCACAACAAAACCCACCCAATTGCTACTCATAACTAGCCCAGTTGCGTTCCGGGGGGTAAAATCATGGGCGGCGCTAGGGAGGGGCTAGCAGGTGTTCCAGCACCCCCATAAAAAATAAAATAAAATAAAAACATTTGACTCATTACACATGCATAACGTCTCCAGTTACTTTAGTAACCTCGGTTCCCTGAGAGACGGGAACAAGACATGGCATCAGAAGCTGACGCTTTGGACTCCCTTCCTTCCTAAACCTACCTGAAATCTTATTGCACAACGCCAGTGAAGGCGAACTCCTCCATACCCTCCCATCAGGAACGAGGCTTTTGCTCCGACAAAGGAGTGCCCCTGGGGCAGCCGCCTTTCTTGAAGCCATGCCGCGCCTTCAGTGTCCTCTGCCACGGAGTTTTGGTGCAAGCTTTGATGGCTGGTTGGAAGCAGACAACGATCTACTCTGTGCTGGGGGCTGTGCCGCAGTCGAGAGACTGCGAGAGAGGTCCATGTCGAGAGACCGTTCTTGAGAGGGAACTACTGCAATGCAATGTGACGTGATTTGCAGTCACGCATTTTGTAATGTCAGCAATTTATTTAAAAAATGGATTGGTTCCTTGTGCCAAGTAGACCTGCCTCCGACTAAAGATTTTTCTAGTAAAATTGATTAGTATAATAACCTACTAAACCGTCCTTTAATATAGGCATTTAGTTATGATTATGAATGCATCGGGGAAAAAGAAGACATTTTAATTTTTTATTAATAAACTAGGGCTTTCTCAGTCAGTGTCGGCTGCAAAGATGAAGTTGCCGAATGCCAGCGCTGACTCGCCATCTCCACAGTAGGCTAATGGATGTGCCTTTAATAGAGAAATTTTCATAAGGACTACATAACTACAGAAGATTTGTTTTTTATTTGAATTGGTTTGTTTAATAGTAGGCTAGACATTTCAAGCTTTCTGTAGATTTATTTATTATGTCTGTGAGACAGTTCATTGTTGTGACGCGCTCCATTCACGGAGACTGTATGAGACGACAGAAAGCACATCCAAAAATGACAGAGTATTTTAACCCCCTCAGCACCTGCATTCAAAATTCTCTGGTAAATTTCACATTTTAGGGGCTAAATATCACGTTATTGGGCTCGCTTAAACCTGCAGACATGAAAAACAACCTGCGGCAACAGTGTTAAAGTAGCCCAATTATGGCGGACTTGGCAACACTGGACTCCGTAGACTTCAGTTTTAATGCCAAGTAGCACCTTAACAGCAAGATGCTGGTAGATTTATGCATAATTTCTTCTTTCCTTAACATCTTTTTTGTGCCTCAGGTGGAGAGCTGTGAAAGCAGTTCCCCCAGCATGGATGAAGTGTCTCTAAGTGAGTTTGGTGAGTGGACTGAGATTCCTGGCGCTCACCATGTCATTCCTGGTGGTTTCATTAAAATCGTTGAGATCCTGGCTCAGGACATCCCAAGTCGTGTCCTCTGCCTCAGTAAGCCTGTCCGCCGCATCCACTGGAACTGCAGCTCCCATGATACAGAGGAAATTGTAGACCAGGCTGACCATAACCAGGACCAACGACCCAGCCCATCTCCGGTCTGTGTGGAGTGTGAAGACGGCGAGTGTCTGCTGGCAGACCATGTGATCGTAACGGCCTCTCTTGGGGTCCTGAAGAAAGCTCACGAGACTCTCTTCTCCCCAGGACTGCCACTAGACAAGGCACAGGCCATCCAGAAACTGGGCATTAGTACTACCGACAAGATCTTTCTGGAGTTTGCAGAACCCTTCTGGAGCCCCGAGTGCAACAGCATTCAGTTTGTGTGGGAGGACGAGGCGCAACTGGACAGCCAGGCATACCCAGAAGAGCTGTGGTACCGAAAGATCTGCAGCTTTGATGTGCTGTATCCACCCGAACGCTATGGCCACATGCTGAGTGGCTGGATCTGCGGAGAAGAGGCCCTGCGCATGGAAAGGTGTGACGACGAGACTGTAGCGGAGATATGCACCGAACTACTGCGTCAGTTTACAGGTCAGCAATGCGCCAAGAGTAACACTGTATCCTGTTTAAACTGCACTATTATCAGGGTGTGACAAAACAAAAAATTACACCTCTCTTAATTCTCAGTAGTACTGCATGTCATTGAATTGGAGTTCATTTCCCACTGCCACTAAGAGTATTGAGTATTCAGAGTATTGTTTACAGTTTTTGGTGTTTGTCATTAGCAGAAAGAGCATGGTTAATGCGTCATCTGCATAATGATTTTTGCTTCTCAGTACCATTCCCTGATTCATATAATCCCCCATTTTGGGAGGGCTAAAGTTATCGCGCACTAATGTTACGTCTGCTTGTACTTACTGCTGTTGTTTCTTTTCGTGTTATCAGAAAATAATACTTCTGATTTGGCCCGTCAAAGTTTAAATCCCATCTGATAAGCGCACGTCCTTGTACGTCTCGCAATGTTTACACGTGTATTAGGTCAGTAGGCGGAGAGTAGGCGGTCTTTTGTGGCTGCTCGAACGCATTCGACCACATCAGCATCTACATCACGAAAGCAATCCGGTCGAATGGGTTTTTGACTACCTCTGGAAGTGGACGAGCTCAAAACGTTTCACACCCTGTTTACACCTGTATTTAACGTTGTCCACTTGTGATTCGATCGACCAAAACGCATCTTAATACCAAGTTTAAACAGGGCCTTAGAGAGCTGCATTTACACATCAATCAAGGTAGATCATTTCCAACTGACAGGAGATTTGTGTAGGGGTTCAGGAATCGAATGCAATCAGGTTTGTCAGCCAAACAAGGAGTTTGTTTTGTCACATATACATTTAACTGGTTATATTAATGCTGTCTGCTTGTCATGCTTTTAAATTATATTTCTCTGTGACAAGAAGGCGTATATACCTGTTAAGTCAGGGAAGCACAAGGCCCTCTGACCCGGTCAGGCTTCTAGTGTAAACGTACTGACAATAACTCTAAAGTTTCCAGGGTTGTGCAAAAGATTGTACTGTAAACAACTCTGGTTTCTCTTCCACTGTAACCCTTTCATGACAGAACACAAGTCAGATATAAGGGTCAATGCGCACATTCTCTGTAGTTGATGTCAACAGACTGGCATGCCTCTTAACTAGGTCAGTCTGTTTTAATCCAGATCCACAGCAGGTTCCCCTCCCATCTGCCCCAGTCCTATATACAGTAATTAGTGTGCTGAAATTGGATTTGGTCACACCTTGCTGCTGATAATTGAAAGGTACCCTAATTTCTGTCATTATTTGACAGTAGACTTAAGATTAACTTCCCTTGTCCAACACGTGTCCACTTAACTCACACCACCAAAACAAACATAAATCAACGTAAAAGAACAACACTTCAAATTACACTTAAAGAAAGAAGGATTTGTGTATTTGTGTATTCTCTTGATTAGCTGGGTTTCAAATTGTAGCAACAATACAATTTAAGATAAATGTAAATCTTTTTTTTTTATCAATTAGTAGCGTTTGGCAAATAGTCAATTTATTTTCATGTTTGATGTTTCTAACAGGGAACCAGAATATTCCAAAACCAAGGCGGATCCTGCGCTCCTCGTGGGGCAGTAATCCCTATATCCGGGGTTCTTACTCCTTCACTCGAGTGGGCTCCAGCGGCAGAGATGTGGAGAAGCTAGCTGAGCCCCTGCCTTATATCAAGAACACTAAGGCTCCAGTAAGTTGAAATTTTATAGCAAAATTTGCAAAATAATTGGCATTTGCGCTTAACATAATTTAGGCATCAGAATTTATGCAGTATCTTTTTGGAACAGCAAAGTATATTTGAGTATCACTGCTCTTTATAGGTGCATGTTCATGTAGTGGGCAAATAAGTGAATAGTGGGCAAATTATGATTTTTGTTTTCCATTAACTTATCTGCCAATTAAGCCAAAAACAGCAGGTGTCCTTCCACGGCATTTTACTTGTTTCCGATTATTTTAATCAAATACCTTTGAATCCTGTTTAGAACCACTTACATGGCTTTTTCACCTCGTGTCATTGTTCAAATTTCCCATGACTGCTCTAAAGTCAGACTGGAGGCTTGCTTGCACAATTTTTTTTAAATGGGTCATGTTGAGCTGTGCAGCACTGAGACTGAAATTTGAGTCAAATGAGAAGGTTGAGTTGTATAAGGGCCAGACAAATACACACACACACACACACACACACACACACACACACACATGCTCTGGGCAATTAGGGGTCTGAAAGGAACAGTCTGACCCCTCAGAGCACACTGCACAAAAAGAACAAGAGGCTTGAGACTGTTAAATCACTTTTCTATAGCAGAAAGATAGAGACTCATGCTTAAAATAGCTTACTGGGCCCCAGGGCAGTAATGTGGGAGCGCATATGTTTGGTCAAGCTAACTTTTTGTTGTTCTTTTCTTTTCTTCTATCCGAAGCCTCTACAGGTATTGTTTGCTGGGGAGGCCACCCATAGAAAATACTATTCCACTACCCATGGTGCTTTGTTGTCAGGGCAGAGGGAGGCAAATCGCTTGATCGAGCTGTACCAGTACTCCTTCCGTGCAGAAACCACAAAGCCTAACATTTAAAATAAACCGCAACAAAAACAAGAACCACGTACTAGTGACAAAAACAATTGTATTATGTGCTATCTGTATTTCAAATGATGAAATTATGTAAGGAAACCTAGTAGGGGCATTAAACTAATAACAATAAATCCTCTTTATACTGCACTTAGATTAGCGCTCTGTAGATTTTACTTGAGATGCACTGTACAAGGCTGCCATGTGGTGCTATCTCTGGTCCTTATAATTTTTTTCTTATTATTTTTAATCCATGTTAATATGTTTCTATAATTTAACAATTTTTGTAAGTGCCTTCTGTATTTAATGTTGTCTTTAAAAATTAAACAATAAAAAAATACTTGATATGAATAAAGTGTATGTTAATGTGAAGAAAAATGTGTTTTATTTCTTTCCAATTCTGTTTTTGCTTATTGTTTTTTTTTGGTAAATTCTTCTTTTACAAAAGTACATATCTTTGAAATACATTGATTTAACTAATCTACCAGGCTTCTAACTAACTTATTTAGGTAACTAACCTTTTTTAATATAGTACTTTTCAATGGATAGTCTAGTGCAACTACAGATTTTATTAATTTATTTATTTATTGTTTTGGCTCTCTACGACTATACAATTGCAGACTCTTAGCCTAGGGCTATGCTCTATTTTAAAAACAGTGGTAAGTCTCAAATTAAGGCAATTCTGATTGACCACAAGAGGACAGTGTTGACCTTGAAAATTAAGATTTTTAAAGGGGTCATATGATGCTATTTTAAAGATCATTATTTTGTGTATTTGGTGTAACAGAATATGTTGACATGCTTTATTGTTCAATACTGTACATTATTGTAGGTCCTCTATGCCCCGCCTCTCTCAAACGCTTCGTTTTCTACAAAGTCCCTCCTTCCGACAAGCGCAGTCTGTTCTGATTGGCCAACTGACCCAGTGCATTGTGATTGGCCGAACACCGCAAGCACGCGTCGGAAATGTAACGCCCCTTACCATAATCGCGAGCTTCATCTTTCAAAATAAATGTAAAGACAGTAAATAATGGCATTAGTTTTACCATCAGTTCAAGCCCGAAAGGGAAACAGAGTCGCATGACAGACACAGTGATGAAGCTGGTATGTGTTTGCAGTGCA
>NW_015505196.1:5620178-5650205 GCF_001515645.1 Sinocyclocheilus grahami | reverse complement strand
AGTGATGAAGCTGGTATGTGTTTGCAGTACACAAGCCGCGATTAAGACAGTTGACTCCACTGTGATGTGACCCTGTCTCTCTCTCTCTCTCTCTCTCACACACACACGCGCGCACACACACACACACACACACACACACGATGCGCAAAACTCCGCATTTGAACAGTCAATAGCAAATACTTAAACTAATAACAAAACATACTTACAGTAGCTGATTCAGAAGCACCAGATTGTCATAGCAAAGTCAGAATTACCTCCTCTCCTAGGTTCACGAAACGGTCGTCCATAAAATGCATTGCTGTTCTGTTGTAAGTAATCTTAAAGATTCCTAAATGCATCTACTTTCGGAAGGCCAAATAAATTGCTTTTGCTTTCGCCTAGAAACACACAGCGTCTCCCTGACATGGCTGCTTCAACACTAACTGCGGTCACTGAAACCACGCCTTCTTTCTTTGCATGAACATTTGGGCGGCATTACGCAAATATTTCCACATAGTGACGTAGATGTGTGGGGGCGTGTTAGAACGAGCCGTTTTAGGGGGCGTGGCAGAGTCTTAACTTTGATAAAGAATATCTCTTTGGTTTGGTTTGAGTGTTATCAGCTTGTAACACTCCAAAGAGAAAATAAATCTTGAAATCTTTAAAACTTACTGACACAATATGAACAATCATCATACTGGGTGAAAGACCTCATATTAAACTGCACAACATATAATAAAAGGTGAAACGTGAAAATTGTAAGCAAAAGACGTTCAGACTTTGTCACTAGAAAATCTATTGGATAAAAAACTAAGTAGGTTACATATTAGTGGTGCTAATTTTTTGAAAAGCCATAGATGTACACTCATGGCCAAGTTTTGACAGTGACATACATTTTGTGTTTTGCAAAGTTTGCTGCTTAAGCTGTTGTGGTGTTCATTCACATTGTTTCTAGATTATTGTGTAGAGTGATCAGAGCATTTTAAATAATTTTTTGATCCTGACAAAATGACCAGCTAACATTAATTGACTAATCATATCAGCAGCACATGTGAAAGTGTGAATGAGTACTAGTCAGGTAAAATCACTATCATACTAATTAGATTGTAAGAGCAGACTGAATGCTATAAAAGGAGGGAAGAAGCGCTTCCAATCATTGTTCTTGTTAGCAATGGTTACCTCCAAAGAAACACGTGCAGCCATCATCACTTTGCATCAAAATGGCCTCACATTCAAGGAAATTGCTACAAAGAATATTGCACCTGAAAGAACCATTTACCGGATCACCAAGAACTTCAAGGAGAGAAGTTCGACTGCAGTGAAGAAGTCTTCAGGACTGTCTCCTCCTGTGGAGTCAGCTACGGAATCATGTCACCAGCAGTGCAGAGCTTGCTCAGGAACAGCAGCAGTTTGGTGTGAGAGCATCTGCACGCACAGTGAGGCCAAGACTTTTGGACAACGGCCTGGTGTCAAGAAGGGCAGCAAAGAAGCCACTTCTCTCCAAGAAGAATGTCATGGACAGACTGAAATTCTGCAGGAAGTACAAGGATTGGACGGCAGAAGACTGGTGCAAAGTTATTTTCTCAGATGAAGCTCCCTTCCGACTGTTTGGGACATCTGGAAAATCGATTGTTCGGAGAAGAAAAGTTGAACGCTACCATGAGTCCTGTGTTGTGCCAACAGTGAAGCATCCTGAGACCATCCATGTGTGGGGTTGCTTTTCAACCAAGGGAGTGGGCACTGCCATGAATAAAGAATGGTATCAAAACGTCCTGCAAGAGTGACTTCTTCCAACGATCCATGAGCGATTTGGTGATGATCTGTGCATTTTCCAGCATGATGGAGCACCATGTCACAAAGCAAGAGTGATAAAGAAGTTGCTCGAAGATCATTACATTGACATTTTGGATCCGTGGCCATGCAACTCCCCTTATCTCAATCCCATAGAGAACATGTGGTCAGTCCTCAAAAGTCCTGCACAAGCAGAAGCACACAGATTGTGATCAACTCCAAGAACTAACAAGGCAAGAATGGATCGCCATCAATCAGGATTTGGCCCAGAAGCTAATATCCAGCATGCCAGAGTGAATTGCAGAGGTTATGAAGAACAAGGGTCAACACTGTAAATATCGATTCATTATATATATATATTATAATTTTTTTTTGTCAATAAAAGCCTTTAAAACTTATGATATGCTTATCATTGTTTTTCCGTATACCATAGAAACGTGGAAAAATCTACAAATTCTAAAGCAGCAAAACACAATTTATGTTACTGCCAAAACTTTTGGCCATGACTGTAGATTTGAAAATATAAATAAAGATCCACACTCCAATTCACTTGGTGGCAGTATTGTAATTATTCTTGAGTGGGTAAAGTGATTATTTAAAGATAAGATATCTATTATGAGCTAGGTAGTTAGTAGAAATGTTGTTCATAGCAATAGATTTATTTTAATTGTTTACTCTTAGAAGTAATTTCAGTCTGCTCCTTGAGTTCCATATGAGTCCTGGTTATGGAGTTCCATAATGCCACCAGTGATTCTGAGCTTTATGTATTGACTGCCATCTTCTGGTCGGGAAGAAAATCACTAGACGGGGCTTGTTTAATTATTTGCTACAGTTAGCATGTGTTCCATTCTTATCGACATGTCCAAGAAGGGTTTTCCTAACTTTTCAGTGCATCTCCTCTTATCTCCTATATTTGTAAAACCCCGGAGGCATGGTTATAATTACCAAATATACACTGCGCACATACATGTTGAAAATATATTAAGAGATTGTTGCTTACCTTCTTTTAGTTAGATGAAAGGGTCGAGGCTACATTGAGACTAGAATAGCAGTTTTAATAGTTTTTACTACATTAAGCCTTAAATTTGTCGAGTGACAAGGTGTGTGACCAGTGGGCGGAGCAATTTGACGACGTTGTTTCTCATCACGTGATAAAAGGCTGTAATCTTTAAAGTTTATGCTTGTAATGCACATTTATTCGTCACTTAGGCCTACTTGTATAACATCAAACAGACTCTGTCAAACAAGTAAAATGAATATGACATTATTTTTGCCTTTACAAATATTTCTCGCCACAAGAGGTTACTCTGGAATCACTATTTGTGAACAGTAACTTTAAACTAATGTTTACATAAATATAAAATATTTATTTGACGTTTCTCTTATATTAAAATAATGCACAGAAACACATGTTAGCTTAATACAAAGTAAATAATAAGAAGATAATATTGTGATAAGTTTTATCAGTGAAGGCAAATTAAGCGATGCTAAAAAAAAAAACCTGTTTAAAAAGATTTCTGCTTTGAAAGTACTATTGAAATCACATTTATATTTATCATATTAGCCTACATATTGGGCCCATATTTTTTATGTAAATTAAAATGGATGTTTAATATTTTTTTCAAATGTATGAAAGCTTTTGAAGCAGAAAACTCTCTCCACTATTCCTGTACTATTTTTTTACTGTACTATTCCCCTGTGTATTCGTGCAGTGACACAAATTAACCCCAATACAGATTTTGTTGTTTTTATAGGCAGACATATTTTGGGGGGAAATGACCACAACTTGTCCAAATCTTTCTCTCATGGTGTTCAGCTTTTTTGCACTGAGAAAGGTTTCAAATGTTTTCTGGCCTGTGAAACTGACAGACACACTAGAGGGCATTCCCACGATATAGAAGCCTCCAGTGCCAGTGTGCAGGGGGGTGACACTTATTTTTACTTTAGCTTTTTGACCTCTTGTTCCTGACCTGGCTGATTCTTGTGCTATGATTCTTAATTAATGTGCATACATTAATATTCTTCTTTCTGTTCTTCATTAAAATACAGAAAGTTGGCAAACATTAGAACATACCAGTTTATTTTAGAACCTTACATCCAGGTCATCATTTAATATGAACAAATCCTTTATGCTTACAAGCACTTTTGAAAAGTGCCCTTATGCATGTAAACAGAAGCATATGCTACAGTAGCATTGACAGACGAACATGTTTTTTCAGACCTTATGGACATGAGAATTCCCAAATACATCTGTAGACCGGTGTTTACTCATATGTTTGTTTAACTATAAACAAATGTTGGAGGAACACCCGAGCTTGAGATACAGAGCAGTATTAATGTGAGACCCTTGATTTACGGTCACTCTGGGGAGTTCACTGTCGTGGATGGCTGGATTCAGAGCAAAACCATATGGCCACAGTTTGCCACTGGATATTTTTCACATCCAGGTAGTTTCTGATGCAAGGTCCTTTTTTTTAATTTGCTTTTGACTCATTTTGTTCAAACTTTGTGTTGAAGCGGGAATTATTCTGTTGGAATGAGTGGTAAGTAATTTCATTTAATAATTTTACAGGCTTATTTAGTGTACATAGCACATGATATTTTAATATCGACTACGATACAATTAGAAGCTGTTCAAACACATATATCTATACACAGTTTGCTTACATGGGCAATAATGTATAAATACAAATATATATATATTTGTGTGTATTGTAAAATATGAATACAAATTTGGACTAATATGCCATCTAGAGGTAATGAAGCACTTCGAGGGACTTCACTGCTCTTTTTGATGACCCTGGTTCCTCTCAGTCTGGGTGATAGATTCACCTTGTTGATCTCCATGCCCAACACGTCCATTCCTTTCAGTATTGGTCGAATTGGGGCTGGAGCTCTTCTTGCTATCAGTTCTGTAAACAGCAGTCTGGACCTTCTGCAAGGTCAGTGAGCTATTTGTACCAAGTAGAAAAGGAAGATGCACGATATTTAAATATCATCTTTAATGTAATATGTTGTGGAATTATTAATGTCAGGTCATCATCTGGATTACCATTATGTGGATGATGAATGCAATGATCTACGTGTCCCTGGGAAAATTGTGGTGCTTTACCATAGACACAAATACAGTGCTTTCATCGGACTCTCTTGCTCAAATGTATGTGGTTGTATTAGCTTCATTCCCAAGACAATTGAAGGTCAAAACAAATAAATAATAAAAATACAGCGGAACGTGTCAAAAATAACAATCACTCACTCATTATATCATTACTCAGACAATAGACTTCCAAATTAAGGTATCTGCCTTCTACAAGCACACAGTTCCAATTAAAGCTTAAAATTGACTTTTAACGCATGAAGGACTATCAAAAAGTAATTACACAAGTCGTTATAATCTCATTTGTCACAAGATATCATCATTACAAGACGGAGGACTATCAAATGTTCGTTGAGTAGGAAATGGAGCATTATCATCTGTTGCTAATTCTTATTTAAGGTCTGTGCAGTGACTGCTAAAACAGCTTATTGGAACATTGCTGTCATCAGTCCTGTATGTGCAGATCAACAGTTTCTAGATAAGAAGGTCTGTTTTAATGTTGTAGATTACAATGAACACACTTACTGTATATCTTAAAATGCATTTTGCTTTTCAGTTGCTAAATGTCTTTTTCTCTTGGCCCCTTGAAATTCAGGCCTATCCGACCTTAACAAGAGTGTTTGGACCTTTTACTAAACTAGGGGCTTTCTTTGTGGAAATCTGTAAGCAGTTTGACAATAAACAGTCCTGGGTTATATAGGGGATCAGGTATGTAATATACCTTAAAACTGAGAGGTGGAAAATCTATGTTCATTTACATTTATTATAAACTGCATGTACATTGTAAAAATAAATAACTACACAAATAGTCATTTTAATGGTCAAAGTGATTTTTAAGTATATAAGTATGTAGTATAAATGTATAAGTATATAAAAGTATATAAGTACAAAAAATATTGCACCAAGTAGAAAGGAAACTGTACTGGTTTATGTACAGTTTGCATATAAATGTACAGTTATTTAAATGTGAAAAAGAACAAGTAATCTAACAATTTACTGTAAAAAATGTGTAAATTGACATGGCCAGAATTCCCTTTGTGACAGTTCACATTTGATCTAAGTATATATAGCAGTTAGATATTTGTTGATAAAAAATATAGTTGCTATTATAGAGCAACTAAACAATGAAACTATATTGTTTGTGTCCTTTCGCCTATACTGTTATTGTGATATCAGCACATGGCAAGGTGGTCCGCAGTTTGCTAATTGAAGCTCACAAGAAAGACCTCACCAATGGAGATTTTGTTTTCTTTTGTTTCGAGCCATACAAGCAAAAGCTGTTATTTGGCAGTTTTGACTGGAAACAAGGTGTGTACATAACCACAAAATCAATGACTTGACTGACGATGCAATTTTCTATTTATAGTACATGGTTTTCTTCTTTCTCAGGTGATGGATATGACTCAGTGGCCAAGCAAGCCTATCAGGCTCTGTTTTTCCTGTCTCTGTATAAACCCAGTGATAACAGGCCTTCTCAGAGAATGTCATCAGAAGGTCCAAAATAGACTTTGGCTATACATATGCTCCTAATGAAAGGTTTGCTTTTATTATGCACATCAACAAAGATAGAGTTTATTGCCAGTGATACCACATCTGAATTTTGGTGCGATGCCATGTGGTTGAATGGATGGAAAGCCATGTGATGGGAAATTTAGTTTGCTTAAATAACACTATACAAGTGAGATGATGCTTCAGCACAACTTTTAGGTTATTTCATTATGAGTTCAGTTGTTTCAGTTCCACAGGTGTCATTCCTAGCAGCCATAGCCCATGATAGTGTCTGGCTGTATGCCCAGACATTTAACGAAACTTTGGCAGAAAAAGAAAACCCATATGATGGCTTAGCCATCACTAGACGAATGTGGAACAGAACCATTACAGGTTTGCAGAGCTTAAAATATATCCAGTGATTCCCAACTGGATTTAAGATTACATGTGCGTATGCAATGCAGTATTATTTAGTATAATATGAGTTAAAAGGAGCATATTTTTGGTTTTGGTTTGTTTTCTGGTTACATGCTTTGTGACTTTTTGTTAAACAGGTATTCAAGGAGATGTAACTATTGATGCGCGTTGAGACCGTGAGTTAAATTACATGATGAAACAATTCCAAGGTGGTAATAACCAGTGTCAGGTAAGCCACTAACATATGCTTATTATCTAGACCGAACCAGTGCAAGCCATCTGAAAACTGCTCTGCTATTCTGAATTACATTTGTGAAATGAGTCATTGCTCTCCACACAGGTCATTGTAAACTATTTGGGGACTTATAAGGCAGTACAAGGGGTTAAAATCAAGTGGACTGGAGGACGGACAACGCCTTCCAAAGACTCTCCAGACTGTGGCTTTCATGGAGAACTCTGCATCAATCTAGGTATTGGGCAACCCGGGCTCATTGGAAAAACGTGACTGTGGCAACAATTCTGCAAAATTATATTACACAACATCTTGCACATTTTGTGACACTTGTGAAATGTCAACGAAAGAGGCAGAGGCAGGTTTTTCAATGAAGGGTTGGTGTTTGGACCTCTAGGTTTAATGTATTTTACTGCCCATCATTTATTAATTTTGAAGGTGTGTTAATAACACACAGGAGCATGATATTGGAAGCATGTTCATGCACTTCTGCTTATCAGCTCTTTCAAGGGGCCAGTTAAAGGCCATAGTGCAGTAACTTTGTTTCCAGTAGGGGGCACCAGATACCCAACTTTGCTCCATACATTAGTTCATTCACACCCCACCACTCAGCCCTTGGTTTCTCACCCCTTCAATTTCATCTTTTTTGACATTGCCCCATACCCTATCTTTGATTAAAAAATGGGGGGAAAGAAAAAAAAATCTTGAATAATGTACCAATGCCTCCAAGATCCAAATGTCCAACTCAGTGGCATTTCTCAGCAATTCACTGACTGAATCTCCCTCAAGCTAACAGGTCGAAGTAATAAAGTCTGGACAGACTTATGCAACCAGATATAATACTTTTATCAAAGGTGACTGGATGAGACTGTTTCATTTTGCATTCCTACAGAATTACCCTGGGTGGCTTCCAGTCTTGCTGTATCATAATTCTATAAATGGACGTAGTTGCATTTTGACATCAAGTTAGTGCTAATCACCCAGCAGACCTGCAGATCGCAAATGTGTGTGTTTTTATTTTCAGAGAGAAAATTCTTGATTGCTTTGGGGATTATTGCTGGCTTGGTGACCGCAGGGACCCTTGCAGTCTGTGCTTTATACACGTAATTGTTAAAGTGTGTATTTTTAACTGCTCTTAATCATTAACAATGCCTAAACAAGTGCAGAAATGAGTTAATTTGCATAAGAGCGAAGCATATACTTTTTTCTTTCCAATAAATTTGTTTTTGCTAGTTACACCATTTTCATTTATTTTGGATGTAAGATTTGCATGTTATACTGCAATTATGTTGAAACATTCTGTTGATTTTATAGTTCATGAATGCCAGACTAAATTCAACTGAAACGTTAGAGCTGCTGCCCAAAAATGCAAGCCTTATTCAATCAGCTTCACTGCTGTTCTTCAGTTTTTCTTAGTATTTCAGGATTTATTGGCTTTGTAGAAATACGGTCTTAGATTTTCTAGTCTTCAGATTAAACTGATATTTATTACCAGGAAGTTCAAACTCCAGAAGGAAGCTTCCAAGATGCTGTGGACAGTCGATGCTGATTATGTCGCAATGATGGAGCATCACTCCTCAACCGTCCCAGCAAAGGTTTCAAGAAGATTTAATGCATTATAAGCTGATTAAGTAATTC
This sequence comes from Sinocyclocheilus grahami, assembly GCF_001515645.1. NCBI lineage: Eukaryota > Metazoa > Chordata > Actinopteri > Cypriniformes > Cyprinidae > Sinocyclocheilus > Sinocyclocheilus grahami. The sequence goes on along the minus strand of NW_015505196.1, from coordinate 5,641,563 downwards.
TTCTGGCCCACAATTTACTTTATTTTGTAATGCAAGAACATAATAGCAACTGTGAGGCAGAAATATTACATGTAATTAACAATGTAATAGACACTGTCATCTAAAGAGATAACCACTTCTACCTCCTAATCATTACTGTTTTAATTGTGGTTTGTTTGGATGGAATTTCTACATGCACTATGGATGAATCTATTACATCTAGATTCTCCTCTTTGTGGTTCAGTCCCACAGATCCAAACTCATTCAGGCTTCTTTGGAGTCTATAATTTGCAGCATGCAAGACAAGCCATCAGCACACAGAACCGCAGTCTACAAAGTGAAGTATTTGGGATCTTAGTGTTTACACATTTACGTCACTGCATTCCGACATCATGTAGAAGACAATTTATGCTACAAAACACTGGGCATGATTTAGTGATTAAATTAAATTAATTTTTTCTCACCTTCAGGGGATAATTTGTTCTGTTTGCTTTCTGAATTTAAGAAGCACTCATCTAAGCAGCGAGTTGCTGGCGGATCTCAAACATGTAAACTCTGCTTAAAACATTGATGAATACATTTCATTTTTTATACAATATGTTGGTGATATGTACCTCAATCAGCACCTCTGTGTCTTCAGTGCAGAGATTCAACCCACTATAACCTTTGTCAATTTATTTGAGCGGCCCTGGAGACCCCTCAGCCCTGCATTCTTACATCGTACGGCCCTAAAGGAAGCCTGCAGGTGCTACACTCTTAAAAATAAAGGTGCTTCAAAAGGTTCTTCAAGCGATGCCATAGAAGAACCATTTTTGGTTCCACAAAGAATCATTCCGTCAAAGGTTCTTTAAAGAACCATCTCTTTCTTACCTTTTTATAATCTGAAGAACCTTCTTTCACCCCAAAGAACCTTTTGTGAAACAGAAAGGTTCTTCAGATGTTAAAGGTTCTTTATGGAACCATTTAGACAAAAAGGTTCTTCTATGGCATCGTGAAGCACCTTTATTTTTAAGAGTGTATTACACAGACAATTGTTTCTTTTCTATCAGCATTTTCAAACTATGCATTTCTTCAAGATTTTCTTATTTGGTTTTTAATAATGGCTTTTTAATAATGGGTTTATGAACAAATAGGTGTAACTATTTGGACAATGGTTGTAATCCTTATCCAGGAAACTTATTGCAACATATGTTTGAAAAAAAAATGCAGCTTCAAAATTAACGTTTGAAATATAATTTATGTTGCAGAACATAGCATCACTGTATCTTCAGGTAAAGTTGACCACAGCCCTTATTTTATTTAAAATTCCAGAAAGCATTCTAGTAGATTAGCTTTCTGAATTTTCATAGCTGAACAGCTCTACTGATACAGTTAAGACACAATTATGTTCTAACTAACCCTTATTGTTACATTTTTAGTACACCAGCAAAGATGTCAATTCTGTTATTATTTACTCTTTTTTTTTCTTGAAAAAAAATGGTAGATTTACGGTTTTGGAACAATGTGAAATAATGACTGCATTTTTGGGTGAACTGGAAAAGTACTATGGTCTTATTATTTTAAGAATGGCCATTGTAACTAAAGTTTTTTGTCCCCAAAATCTGCAGGACATTTTGAAGAATGAGTCTATCAAGCTGGACAGGACTTTCAAGTATTCCCTCATGCTAGACATTGTAAAGGTCAAAGTGTCTGTGTTTTATAGACTAAACTGTTTTCGCTGACAGTAGAATATAAAACAGTGATGGATACATTTTGACTTTGATGTAGGGCATGGACTATTTGCACCACAGTGCCTTGCACTGTCACGGTCGCCTCTCGTCATCAAGCTGTGTCGTGGACAGCCGCTTTGTCCTAAAGGTCACTGATTTTGGACTTAACGCAGTCAGGCGTTCAGACTCAGAGCAGAGCCCTGGATTTGACCCCTTTACCGGTGTAAGCTGGAAATTTAGAACTTTTAAGAAGAAATTAATTTTTGTTTGGATGAAAAATATACAGTGGGTACAGAAAGTATTCAGACCCCCTTACATTTTTCACTCTATGTTATATTGCAGCCATTTAATTTAGAGCTCAATACATAAATACACAACTATGTTGCACACACAAATGTAAATGTAGATCGTTTTGTGTAGATTTTAAAATATGTTTTCATTTTAAGCTCTGCTATGGAGGGCACCAGAGCTGCTGAGGGAGTCCATTTCAGCTAATGGTACTCAAAAAGGGGATATCTACAGTTTTGCTATTATCGCTCAAGAGGTAGTATATCGAAGAGAGCCTTTCTACATCCCCAACTGTCACTTCAGTGCTAGAGGTATGATACTACACTCCTCTCCCTCTCTCTATAAAGCCTCTTTTCATGACATAAGGTAAACCATTTCAGATGGATAACTGTAATGGACTGTTGGTGACTCTCTCCTGTCTGTTTTTCAGAGATTGTGGAGAGGTTCAGGGCGAGAGGCTGTAGCCCACTGAGGCTTCACATAGACCCATCGGAGGGTGTAAAGGAACTGGAGGGAATCATAGTCAGCTGCTGGAGAGAGAAACCTGCAGAGAGACCAGACTTCTCTTCTCTCAGGACTGCCATCAAGAAACTCTGTCCTAATGGGTCAGTAATGAAGCAAGACACTGAGCAATAATATGTCTACATCTCTACATTTCTTGTACTTCATTTTAAATGGAGTAGGTCACCTCATCAGGGCTTATTTTTAGTTGGTTTAGGTAGATTTAGTTAGTTTTAGCTTGGGTAAACCTGCTACATTTAATTTACACCAAGAAACAATAAACTTTTTACAGTGTGCAGTTGACTGATTCACAAATACTTCAAAAATTGGTTTGATTGAATCAAGCCTTATAAATTAGATAGCTGAACTTATGTTTGTATGTGTGTGTGTATTTATCTATGGATATCAGTTTGTTATTAGTGCTGGGCAACGTTTAATCGCATCCAAAATAGTTTTTGTGTACATAATATATGTGTGTGTACTGTGTATATTTATTATGTATATATAAATACACACACATGCATGTATATATTTAAGAAACATATATTATATGTTTATATATTAAATATATTTATATATAATATTAATTAAATGAATATAAATATATACATGTAAATACATGTAAATATTTTCTAAATATATACTTTATGTGTGTGTCTTTATATATACATAATAAATGCACACACATGTAGCCTGTTATGTACACACAAACTTTTATTTTGGATGTGATTAATCGTGATTAATCGTTGCCCAGCAATATTTTTTTATTGTTATAAAACATATTAAAAATAGTTTCCAATAAATCAAATTAAGCTCAATTAAATTAAGATATAAAAAACTTAAATCTTAAAATATTTAAGAATGTTCCTATTGCAACTAACTGAAATAGAATGCATTTAAGTTAAAGTACTCACTAAAACAAAAACAAAAAAAATACATTTTAGATAAACAGAAATAATAATAATAATTATAACAACAACAACAACAACAAAAGCACATAGCAAAATTACTAAAGCTTAAATTAGAATTAAAATGAATACTGAAAATATGAAAATAAAAGCACATTTAAAATATTAATAAATACTATAGTAGTATATAAATAATACTAGTTATATTATAAAGGTTATAATGTTATTTATTTCATAAAATAAGTATCTTAACTCATTTATTTATCTCAATCAGCTAATAAACCTTATAATCTGCGTTTTAATTTTACATCATATACAGTACACTATGAAACAGTGACATGTTGGCAGTTGGCACTTGAATACCTCAGACCAAAACAAAGAGAACCACAAACACTCTGACTTTTATGGTCCTCTCTGGACTGCACTTTTATTAGACTTTCTGCTGATACGATCTTCCCCACTTGCAGAGTAAGATTCCCAAGTGAAGTCAGTGTTAACATTGAGATAAGTTTGATTAAAGGCACTTTAAACAAGCAGTGCTGAGGCATCAGTACAGCTATCTCTCCTTCCCAATCTAATGCGGTCTTGACACTGCTACAGTTGCACGTTCTTCCTCTTTGTGCTTGTTTCAGCTGTAAATGAGGGTAGTTGTGACTAATGAGCGCTTTTGAGGTAATAAAGAATAACAGGGCAGGGACACAGAGGATCATTAATTACACTTACAAATGACAGTGCTTAATCAGGTAGACAAACAAACAGGATATAGCCACTCTGGGGACCAGTGACACACAACCCAGCGATCATAGAGTCCCATGAGAACAACCCTGTCACAACGTATCACGCTAAACATTTATACTGGCCTTGGAGGATGAAGGGAGAGAGATTTAAAAAAAAAGCAATGGTGTTGTGTGTACTGTGCACTGATAAATGTTTCTTTTGCAGCAAATGGCCCTTGAAGGGACAATAAAGAATTAGTGCTTCTTTAATGTGATAGTGCTAAAGCTAGTTAGTAGTAATAATACATAATTATTTTTGCTGAGCATTTGTGTGTGTGCACAGGGGTTTTGAGAACATTCTGGATAACCTGCTGTCCCGTATGGAGCAGTATGCGTGCAATCTGGAGGAGATAGTCAGTGAACGTACCGCTGAACTCCAGGAAGAGAAGAAGCGAGCAGAGGGACTGCTCACGCAGATGTTGCCACGGTAACGCTCCAGATTATAACCAAAAAATAAAAAAAATGCTGATCCAAAGCTACCTAGAACTCATTTCTTCCTTTTAAACTCTTCTTCCTTTTTCCATTCTTTGATTTACAAAGTAAGTATGCATATAGGCTATGACACATCAAGTTGAAGGTTTGCCATCGACCAATGCCAGACTGTCTTTGAGCATCTATTGGCATAGTTTTTGCCGTATGTTCCACTTGAGCCTACACTGATTGGCTGTTCAACTTAGCTAAACAGTGCACACAAAGTCAAGAGGACACACACAGAAAGCTCTTTTGGCTCTTCCAGTTTGTATTTTTGTGTCATGAATACAGACTACTGCCTCCCATGGGTATGGAGGGTTATTTCCTCTCACACAGGTGCAAGGTGTGTTAGTTGGCTGTTGGCTTTAGTCTTTAGTCAAGCTCATTTTGACCATTGTCAGCTTTGTTTCCGCTATTTGTCTATGTTGGTTTATTGTGTCTTGGCCTTAAAGGGATAGTTCACCCAAAAAATGTAATTTCTTTCATTAATTACTCACCCTCATGTCATTCCAAATCCGTAAGACCTCTGTTCATCTTCTGAACAATGAAAGAATTTTTGATGAAATCTGAGAGGTTTCTGACCCTGCATAGACAGCAACGGAACTACCATGTTCAAGGCCCAGAAAGGTAGTAAGGATATCGTTAAAATAGTCCATGTGACATCAGTGGTTCAATCGTAATGATATGATGCTACGAGAATACCTTTTGTGCGCAAAGAAAACAAAAATATTGACTTTATTCAACAATTATTTATTCTCTGGACTATTTTAACCATGTCCTCTGGGCCTTCAATGTAGTAGCTGCTTTGCTGTCTATGCAGGGTCAGAAAGCTCTTGGATTTCATTAAAAATATCTTAATTTGTGTTCCGAAGATGAACGAAGGTCTTACGGGTTTGGAACAACATGAGAGTGAGTAATTAATGACAGAATTTAAATTTTTGGGTGAACTATCCCTTTAATAATTAACATGTTCAAAGGTTTTATACTGATCGCAAATTAAAAATTTACAATTCTGCAAGACTGGATAAATGCTTGGGTTAAAATGCATTTGGCTGTCATTTGATGAATTATTGCTGCAATGAAAATATACACAAACACGAAAATATATATAACAGAGGTATGTTTGCACTAAAAATAATGAGAATTACTTCATTTAAATATGGTACTGTACTGTTTCAGCACACTGAAAATGGTTAGCTGACCCAAAAATGAAAATTCTGTCATCTGTTACTCACCCTCATGTTGATCTAAATCCACATTAGTTTTGTTTGTCTTCAAAACAGAAATCAAGATAATTTTCATCCCTCCACTTATCCACTCCGAACTTTGACTCTTCAAATAATTCATAAAGGTATAGTAAATGTCATCCATATAAATCGAGCTGTTTAATCCAAGTTTTCTGAAGATATACAATCACTTTTTATAATAAACAGATTTAAGTTTTTATTCACATTTAAAATTCGATCGCACATGAATCACATGCATAGAGCAGATCAATACGGTAAATTGAAGCTCAAATTGAAGTTTGTTCTTGCGCGCCAAGCACGGTGAGTGTAACAGGGCTGATGAGACGTGAGACGTTCGGATCCAAATGCAAAGCTTTATTTCAGAGACGTGGTAAACAGGCAGGGTCAAAACACTGGCAAACAGGTATATGGCGGGCAAAACACAAGAATAGTCACCGGGCTAGCGTAGGTCACCGAACAGCAGACAGAGTCACAGGGGCAAGGCTAAAGGGAGGAATCCAGGAAAACAGGCGGAGATCAAAGCCGGAGAAAACAGACAAGGCAAGGCAAAAACTAGGAAAACACGGAGACTCGGAAAGGGGTACAGGCTAAACAATACTCAGCAGAGAAATGTGGTTAGAGTGGGTGTTATATAGTGAATGAGGTAATTAGAAACAGCTGTGTGCAATCAGAGCAATCAGGTGTGTGCAATTCGTGCTGAGTGCAATCAGTGCAATGCATGATGGGAAATGTAGTCCGGGGTGATGTGCAACAGTGTGTAGTGCGAGAGTCAATGAAATTAGAAGTACATGGACCAGATTCGTGACAGTGAGCTTCTATTTACCATATTTTAATAGAGAGACAGACATCTGTCAGATTTAGTTAAAGCGTCTTCATTTGTGTTTTGAAGATGAATGAAAGATTTGGGTAATGAAGGTAATGATGTAAATAATGACAGAATTTTTATTTTTAGGTGAACGATCCCTTTAACACCTGGTTAAATTGGATGCATAGTGAATATGATGTAGGTTTTCTTGTTGATATAGTGCAGGCAAAAGTGGCACCACTGTTCAGTGAATTCGACCACAACACTTCAGTTACTAAAAACTTGCTTGCACCTGGCCTAACAAGCCTACTGTACGTAACGAGACCAGTGATCATCACCAAGCCCTCCACTTGAAACCTGCCTTTGAAAAGTGCCTGTCGTTTTTCTTGTATTTTTAGATGTGTAGCTGCTCAGCTCATAGCGGAAAAGACAGTGAGAGCAGAGACCTACTACTGTGTCACCATCTATTTCAGTGACATTGAAGGCTTCACTGCCATGTCAGCATCCGATGAAAGCAGGTGATGAAAGATGCAGAGACTCAAACAGCATCTCAGAGAGTTTCTGCCCGGTACTTTCTGAGTAGGCCTAGCAGGCATTTCGAAAAAAACTATTTGTAGTGTTTTTTGTTTTTTTTTAAATGTAGGTCCTATGTGGGGTCATTTGTTCAGATTTTGATCATATTTTAAAAAATATGTACAAATCTATTTGGGGATGTTTGAGGAGCCGCTGTCCTCTGTTGTCTAAGACTTTGAAATACCCTACACTTGTTAAATTATGTATGTGCTTGTGTGTGTTTGTTTGTGTAGGGGTCTGTTGTAAGATCAAATATCCACATAGTACGCTCTGGAATGGGTTTCATATGTCACATAAGAGCTTCTGACATTACTAGGTGACATGGCACACGTGCCAAAAACTTTACTCTGTCACGAATATCAGGCTACTGTTAGCATAGCTGCTGGCTCGCTAGCCTGTCTGAGCCTTAAAGTGGAAATAATACATTCACATGTGGTTATTTTTGGACCATACTGAAGCCCACAGCTGAACCACAACGGAAAACTATTGTCACCCTAAACAAACTTTGATCTCTGTACACTCTTAAAAATAAAGGTGCTTCACAATGCCATAGAAGAACCTTTTTGTCTAAATGGTTCCATAAAGAACCTTTAACATCTGAAGAACCTTTCTGTTTCACAAAAGGTTCTATGTGGCGAAAGAAGGTTCTTCAGATTACAAAAAGGTAAGAAAGAGATGGTTCTTTAAAGAACCTTTGACTGAATGGTTCTTTGTGGAACCAAAAATGGTTCTTCTATGGCATCGCTTGAAGAACCTTTTGAAGCACCTTTATTTTTAAGAGTGTATACTGTATCTTTAAGCTGACTGCTATAAACTGACTGCACTCGTTTCCTTTGCTGCAGGAATTGAACGTGCTGAATGACCTGTACACATACTTTGACAATATCATTGACAACCACAATGTTTATAAGGTACATCATTTGAATGCCTCACCATCATGCGAGACGATTTTATCCATTGTAGGAAATGGGTTGCTTCATGTGTCCATTGCTGTATCCAGGTAGAAACCATTGGCGATGCCTACATGGTAGTGTCGGGCCTGCCTACAAGAAATGGAGACGACCATGCAAAAGAAATAGCAAGAATGTCATTAGCTGTAGTGCAGGGCATGAGGAGCTTCTACAGTCCACACATACCAGAGCAGCAGCTGAGGGTCCGCATTGGAGTTCATTCAGGTAATAACTGGATGGTGACAGCTCTTTGGCTGTGCTATTCTTTTATATTCACTGGCCTGCACTGATCCTGATCAATCACAAAAAGAAATGTGCTCAGGATATGAGTGAATTACGTTGTAATTTATGTAATGTAAGCAACAATTTTTTTTAATGCTCTTATACTAAAGTATGAACAAGTATACAAGGGGTGTCCAACCTTAGCAGTAGTTCAAGAGCTAGGTTGGCAACTTTCTTTTGTCTGCCAAAAACACATTTTAAAAATGGTCTCATTCTCCACCAAAGCTTTGTACATGGTAAAACATTCAAGTTGCCTCTCCACTTTGAGTGTCCTGTATGCCTCTCATATTTCCACTTGATTTTCCAGCCTGAATATTCACAAAAATTACACTATAATTCAAAATTAATTTTAAAAATGTTAACATTTTAAAATAATAATAACAATAAATATACTACTGTAACATAAAATAATAATGATAGTAATGAAATGTCTATTTCAAATAAATGCTGTTCTTTTGAACTTTCTGTTCATCAAAGAAAACGAATCATGGATTCCACAAAAAAAAGAAGTTTATTTTGCACCAAATTAGCATATTAGAATGATTTCTGAAGGATCATGTGACACTGAAGACTGGAATGATGATGCTGAAAGTTCACCTTTGCCATCACAAAAATAAATAGCATTTAAAAAAAAATTCAAAACAGAAAGCAAAATACAAATATAATAAAATGAATCATCCTCTAAAAATCCAAAATAAAAGTATAGCAAATGAAATAATTTATCAGTATGCATAAAAATATGTGCAATATACTGTAAGAAACAGATGAAACAGACTGTGCATTATAAAGATTTGGGGGACTACTTCTCATAAATACATTTGATTTTGACTGGCAGTTTATACAGAAGGTTTACACAGTACATTTAATTTCTTCTCTCTCTTGCCTTTTTCAGATGTGTTTTCAACAAAACCAATGATGCATTTGTATATTCCTTCTGATTTGGTCAATTTACAAATCAGAGGAGTGTTTATGCTGCTCAGGGATTCCTGCAGTGATTTCAACTTGCCAACTTGGCTTATGACACATATAAGAAAAATTCTAATAAAATACATCATTATACATTACATAACGTCACCATTAAAGAGCTGCTTTAGGCACACAAAACATAGGCTGAGTATTGGAGAAGGAGAAACTCTATTTAAAATCTGTTTGTTAAAACTACTAAAGGTTGTGGAAAAATACATCATAGCTATTTTATCATAAAAACATTTTTTTTTTGCTTGTTACAGGGCCTTGTGTCGCGGGGGTTGTGGGTCTGAAAATGCCACGCTACTGTTTATTTGGAGACACTGTGAACACTGCCTCCAGGATGGAGACATATGGATTACGTAAGATCACTAATGAAGGATGTGCTGACAGTAGGAAGATATGTCAGAAGAGCATTTTAAATGAAACCCATGTGATTGATCTGACCACTGCCTTAACCGGCTTTTAATTATGTAATCATATCGTTTTATTTTTCCCTCTCAGCACTGAGGATCCATGTGAGCAGTTCCACCAAGTTTCTCCTTGTCACTTTCAGGTCTTTGCGCTGTGAACTGCGAGGTGACATCCACAGAAAGGTACAGAGTTTCTGCCTCTGTGACATTCACCTCAGAAAGCATCATATTGCTTTCATCTCGCCTGTCTTACCACATCACAACAATCCGATTCGCTCAGCTGATTCTTTTCACACATATTTATTTTAGGATTTGTGCTTCAAAATTACTAGCACTAACAGTGAGTTGTTACATGGACAACAATACTCTGATTTTAATACGATTAAGACAATACTCTGATTAAGAATCTACCATGTAAACAGAGATTTTTAATTACCTTAATCTGGCTAAAGTCAAAATCGAAGTAAACAGAAATCGAATTAAGACATGTGGAGTATTCCTATTTTAGTCACATTACTGAAGTGCAGAATAGACATGTAAACACCTTAATCACATTATTACTGTCGTGTAGGACTTTTTGCTGCATTCTGCGACAGGATACACACACACGGCAGTGCTCAACCGTTTGACGAAGAGCTTCAACACCCGCCGTCGTCTGTATGCACTTACAAATAATTAGCTGCACTTGAAGCTTTCATAAAATTTAAAATGAAACACCCAAAACTGTACATGGCATCATCACGAAGACGGACTATATGTTTATACGTGAAATTCCAGAGGGGACGTAATGACGTGTACCATTAATCAAACTATGTACTATAACATGTAAAACGGGAACATGAAAGGAATATTCTAAAAGCAATTCATGTAAACACCATAATCATAATATTGGCTTATTTAGAATAAGGTAAATAATTAGATTACTGATGTCCATGTAAACGTAGTCAGTGACACATCCATTGTGTTACAAAACCATAGTGTAATAAAATGACATCATAACTACAATCACGGCTGTAAACATTCATATCTGAAAAGTTGTGTATACATGGCAACTTAATTTCAGAAAGAGTGGAAAGATTTATTTGATAACGAGTCACAGCTGGTAAGGACCTATAAATAGAGCTCAATAGCCTCCTCTTAACAACAAGTTTTCAAAGCTTCGGAACTGCTCTCACCTTCCTGTTCTCTTCCATTTCAGGGCAAGGGCTGGGTGAGGATATACTGGCTTTTGGGAGAGGACTACTAAACCAGATCCCTTTTTTCAATACTTTTTAACATGAAGAAAATGTTGATTTTTTAAAAGAGTATATTACACTATATTTCTACTTTATTTTGCATGTTTGCAATAATTTAGTTCAATAAGCAAATTTTGGTCCCACTTTATATTAAGTGGCCCTAATACCTGTGTACTTACATAGTAACTAGATGTGTATGTAGTATGTAACCACAGTGTAAGTACACATTGGTACATAGTATATAGAGCTGTAATATTTCTGTAACTGCACACATGTAACGACCCTCCGAATGGTTTGTGTAAGTACAAATGTGTAACAGGACATATATAACTACATTTTGTAACAACAATATGTATAAGAGTAATTGGAACAATTTGATCCAGGGGGTGGAGATGGGTAGGTTTAGGGATATGCAAATCTGGAGTCTAAATCTAAAGTTGGATCTCAAGTTGGTGGAGTTGGTGCACCACTGTAATACCAGTGCACTTACACGGTAACTCCTCAGGAACTGTCCATTTAATATAAAGTGTAACATTCTGGAAACCAACCACAATTTATATGTAAAGCCTAACTTACTGGCCACTGCTGTGTAACATCAGAGTAATTACATGGTAAATCCATAGGAATTGTTTACTTAATATAAGGTGTAACACTTTCTTTACCAAAAAGTGATGTTAGTCCTGTTACACATTTGTACTTTCATTACCAAAAAGTGTTGTTACTAATGTCCTGTTACACATTTGTATTTACACATACCATTCAGTGGGTTGTTACATGTGTGTAGTTACACAAACATTACAGCTGTAGATACTATGTACCAATGTGTATTTACACTGTGGTTACATACTGCGTACACATCTAGTTACTATGTAAGTACACAGGTATTAGGGCCACTTAATATAAAGTGGGACCCAAATTTCAAAGTACAAATGTTTGGGGTTGGTAAGATTTTGTTTTAAATTTTGTATTTCATATTATGTATTTACTGTATGTAAAATACAGTAAAAAAAAAATATATATATACAGTAATAACATATATTACACATAACTGTTTTCCTTTTTAATATATTAACTCCAGTTTTCTGTATAATCATTCACAAATAATGTTTCTTGAACACCAAATTATTTTTATTATCAAATTTGTGCTGCTTGATATTTGTGTGAAAACCAAGATTTGTGGAAGCATTTTTTTATTTTCAGAATTCTATGGTGAATAGAAAATTCAAAACATGATTTTACTGTTTCTTTTGATCAAAAATGTTTATAAGCAACTGAAAAAAGCACAAATGTCAGGGCATGTCAAAACTTCTCCAGGGCCCCAAAACATCCTTGGACTCCAGAGGGTTAATGTTTGTAATTAATGCAGAATAAACGTAACAATTTTTTACTAAGCAAACAACAACAACCTCCCTCCCGGGAACTCCCTCCTGACCTTGCCCCCCCTCTGAACTCTGAACTCTGACCCTCTAACGGACTCTCCCACTCCCCCCTCCCAAATACACACACACACACACTGTCACTTTAATCAGTCTGAATAAGCTCTTTTGCACTACAAATAATTTTTTGCACTACAATCACTATATCTGCACTGTTGTTTACTTTACTGGTTTGCACTCTATCTGCCATATGCCTTGTGCTTTATATATATATTTTTACATTTGACCTTATTTGTATATTTGTATAGTTGTATTTTGTATTTTGTATTTAATCTGTATTTATGTTATCTGTGTGCACCCAAGGGTCTGAGAGTAACGCAATTTCAATTCTCTGTGTGTATGTGCTGTACATGTGGAAGAATTGACAATAAAGCAGACTTGACTTGACTTGAACAACAATTTAACATAGTGTAAACAGTAGTGCATATCAAAACCCAAGTGTTTTCATATATTTATCTTTATATTAATCACAAATTTGATTGGACACCATAATGAAATGGAAAATAATAGCCAAAAAGATCTGATATTTCCCTTTTCAATTATTCAAATATTTGTTAGTGTTTATTTGCATTTCAACACTCATTCCACTAATAATAATGCTAATAAATCAATTCTACCACAGGGCATTTTTGTTGGACTGCATTTTGTAATCTGTCACCTATATGGGCACTGCTGAGAGCAGGTCATTACATTAATAGCACTCCCATTCCACAGTTGACTCTGTGATTCATTCCCCTTCTGGCTTTTAACCAGTCATCTCTACCTTGCATTGCCACTGGAGCTTTCACTAAAAGCCTTTAACTGTTGTACCATATTGACAGCAAACCTCTAAAAACTCCAGATTCAGTCTTAACGGTCTACAAATTACTGTCGCTGAAAGGGACTGTCCACATCGGCATTACTCCTTCCTTGCTTTCTGGTAACCTTTGCCCCCATATCACAGGAGTAAATTTTCAGACAAGACATTGCTGTGCAGAATTGCTCTGCGTTTTGTTAGGGGAAATAAAAAGGGTATTTTTAAGCCCCATCAGTCTGCTGTCTGTGCTCTTTTGGAGTTAATGGGAAACTTATCTGACTTTGCTAGAATTTGTTCCTGCAGATAATCTTCAATTCAAACACAAACATCTCAGGAGATGAAGGATTAAATCTTTGAACTGTATTCAGCAATATTTGTGCAAAGTTTGGGGATTTAAAGATATTTGTTGTTGAAAAGGTCAATTCAGGATTGAAACTGATTAAATGAACTGAATATACAAAGGATTTTTATGATATATCAGGCTTTGATAATAGACTGACATTTTTGAAAAATTGTGGTTAGATTTGATTGTGAAGATTTTGTGACTTTGCAGACTACTTTTTGTTTTTTAAACACCCTCATGGCAGTTTGCAACTATTTTACATTTTAGTGAATTATCGGCTAATTTATATGAATTTGAACATCTCATTTGTATGTTTCTATACAATATATTTACGCCCCATTAACAGTTAGGTTTAGGGATGAACTTTCACAATGTCACATAATATCTTTGTAAAAAATTAGGTTTCCATACAAATCACATGAATTCATCTGAAATTGCCACTTTGTGAAATTGTTTTTAATGTTATCCTTAGAGTTTCATATGTTTTACTAATGCCATTCACATTTATTTTTAGCTTTTGGACAGAAATATTAATATGAACAAATTTAGACATGAAAAGATTCCAAAAGCAAGCATTTTGAATTGCTAATGAATACTTAATCAAATTCAAATCCCCGGGAATACTTTCTTTATATCATTTAAAAAGACAAAGAATGTTGATGTTCTTGTTAATGTATAAAAAACAAAACAAAAAAAGATTACTGCATGCATTTTATGTAATACTTTCTATGAAGTTGCATAAGCTTCACTTGCTCCAAGATACATTTTTCATTTACTAAAAGCATAATAATACATATTGCAAAATGATTAAATTCACTGCCTATTTGCCTGATTAATAGCTGTTTGTTTTACATATTTTAATCAAGACAGCTTTATCATTTCTTTTTATGTTGTTCTTTTAATATTTAATAAAAAAGTAACATATTTTTGATCTTCATACTTTTTTTACCAGATATTTTCCCCCTGTAAATAGGCCAATTTAGTCCTATTGTACCCTATAATGTACATCCAACACCCAATTTTAATCACTGCATTATAGGTGTTGATACAATTCTCATGATATAAGTTTTCTTTTTTACCCAGACATTTTAGTACAAACACATTCAGTTCGAAAAAGATTCCAAAATCAAGTATTTTGACTCTAATCACTCATGAATACTTAATTAAATTCAAATCTGTCATGAATACTTTATTTTATATCTCTTAAAGGTACACTGTGAGCTCCTGTTCAGGATTCAAAGCTAATCATGCTTGTCTTGTAATTAATTTCTTGCTCAGGTTGCTGCCTGCTTCCTGTAATATAGTATACAATGTATCCCTATATTACAGGAAGTAGCAACGGCACTCATCCAAGACCACTTTTGCAATTTCCCTCCGGTTAAGATTCTTGTCACGGAAGCCGGATCAGTGTCCTCTGAGAAGCGCTTTCTTACAATGAGCCAAGACCAAATGGGTGATTTGTTTTACGCAATGAAAGTGCTGATGGGGTTACTTCCTCCTCGTGATCACCCTGTTGTGTCGGTGTTGTTATAAGCTACATACAAGTCATGTTTACAGTAGAAACGGTTTGTGCAGTATGTTTGTTTTGGCTTTATGCCTTGTTGGCACTGGTGTGCTGTGGACAGTCATTGGTTGGATGAGTAATTATGGGCGAGGCTAGCTCATATTGTATGAGCGAGGCAGAGTTGTGTGAGAAGGGTCTTTAGGAGATGTGCCTGGATGGACCTCGGCTTTCCTCGCTGACCTGTGACCGGCTCCGCAAACGTCCCATCAATCTCCAGAGCCTGTCAATGTCTCCCTGCTGACCACTCCACAACTGTGGGCTGTTTTCCTTTGTGATTACCTGAGAAGCGGCTGCCATGAGTGGTTTTAAATACTTGATGCAGATCCTTGTTCTTGTTACATAGATGCAACAGAACAGGAGAGTTTTAACCCAAACATCCTGGAGCAGATTGAAGGATATCCTGCTTTCTTCAGCCAGTAAAAGGCAAAGTTATTGTTAACTTAAAAAAATACAACGTAGAATATGCATTTTATGTAACACTTTTTATGAAGCTATGAATAAACACTGTAGCTACAAGATACAGTACATCTTTCATTTAATAAAAGCTTAATAATACAGAGTTTTTAAAAAATGCAACCAGTCTGGTTTCAGAAGTCGACATTCAACGGAGACTGCCTTGCTCTCATTTGTTGAAGCCCTAAGACTGGCAAGAGCGGATTCCAAATCTTCAATACTTCTCTTGCTAGATCTGTCCACTGCTTTTGACTTGGTTACCCTATTGGCAAAGGGCATCTAGGAACCACACTCCAGTGGTTTGAGTCTTACCTCTAAGATAGGTCCTTCAAGGTATCTTGGAGAGGTGAGGTGTCCAAGTCACAACATCTAACTACTGGGGTGCCTCAGAGCTCAGTTCTTGGATCACTTCGCTTCTCTGTCTACATGGCATCACTAGGTTCTGTCATTCGGAAAAAATGGCTTTTCATTTCACTGCTATGCTGATGACACTCAACTCTACCTCTCATTCCATCCTGATGATCCGACGATAGCTGCTCGCATTTCAGCTTGTCTACCAGACATTTCTTGCTGGATGAAGGACCATCACCTTCACCTCAACCTTGCCAAGACAGAACTGCTTGTGGTTCCATCAAACCCATCGTTTCATCACAATTTCACCATCCAGATAGGCACATCAACCATAACTCCTTCAAAAACAGCCAGAAACCTTGGATTTATGATTGATGATCAGCTGACTTTCTCAGATCACATTGCTAAAACTGCCCGGTCCTGCAGATTTGATTTATTCAACATCAAGAAGATCAGGCCCTTTCCTTCGGAACATGCTTCACAACTCCTTGTTCAAGCTTTTGTTCTGTCCAGGCAGGACTATTGCAATGCTGTCTTGGCAGGTCTTCCAGCCACTTCTATCAAACCTTTACAATTAATCCAGAATGCGGCAGCAAGATTAATTTTTAATGAGCCAAAAATAATGCATGTCACACCTTTGTTTATCAATTTACACTGGCCACCAATAGCTGCTCACATACAATTCAAGGCATTAATATTTGCCTACGAAACCACCACTGGCTCTGCAGACTTCAGACTTATGTGCCCTCTAGAAGCTTGCGTACTGCAAGTGAATGTCGCTTTATTGTGCCATCCCAAAGAGGCACAAAATTACTTTCATGGACTTTTAAATGAAATGTTCTCTCCTGGTGGAATGACCTGCCCAACTCAATCCGAGTCCTTAGCCATCTTCAAGAATTGGTTAAAAACACATCTCTTCCATCTTTATTTGAACCTCTAACTCTAGCACTCTCTATTTCTATTCTTAAAAAAAAAAAAATCTTGTCCCTTTTAGACTTACACTCTATTCATTTACTGCTTGTTTTCTTAAAAAAAAAAAAAAAAAAAACTAACACTAGCTTTTCTAATCTTTTTGTATTCTATCTATTTGTTTTCTTTTTATTTATTATACAATTAACAAAAGCAAAAAAGGCCTCTAACACTAGCTTGCTCTATTCTTTTCCTATTCTATCTGTTTTCTTTTTATGTATTATATAATAAAAAAAAACCTTGCTACGTGTACTGCTTTAAGATAACTGAGACTTGTTATAGCACTTGCATATCATTGCTCTTTTATTGATTTTGATTGCTTCCATTGTCCTCATTTGTAAGTTGCTTTGGATAAAAGCGTCTGCTAAATGACTAAATGTAAATGTAAATGTAAAATATACCCAAAATGATTATACTGCCTCTTTGTCTGATTAAATAGCTGTGTTTAATCTGTATTATTTTTACACAAATTATATTGCCCCAATAATATTCAATAAAAAGTAAAACAGATTTTCAACTTAGTACATTGTATTTTCTGGAAGGTGGGCCTTTCCCTCCTCACCTAATTTTAAGTGCTATATTTTCTATTGTGTTATAATGCATTACATTCTTTTAAGCTTTAACCACAGTATTATTAACAATATAGTTGAATACAATGTGTCTTATTATTCATATTGCAGTGGAGGGATGGATGGGGTGGTTGGTTAATAGGGTGGATAGGTGGATAGTTAATTGGACGGATGGATGGATGGATGGTTAGTTATTTGAATGGATGGATGGGTGGGTGGATGGATGAAAGGTTAATTGGATAGATGGATTAATCAATGGATGAATGGCTAATTGGGTGGGTGGATGGATGGTTAGTTATAGTTATTTGGATGGATGGGTGAATAGATGTATAATTGGGTGTATGGATGGTTAGTTATTTGGATGGATTGATGGGTGAGTGGGTGGATGGATTGACGGAAGGTTGATTGGATTGATGGATTAATGGATGGATGGATGGCTAATTGGGTGGATAGATGGTTAGTTATTTGAATGGATGGATGGGTGGGTGAGTGGGTGGATTGACAGAAGGTTAATTGGATTGATGGATTAATGGATGGATGGCTAATTGGGTGGATAGATGGTTAGTTATTTCAATGGATGGATGGATGGATGGGTGAGTGAGTGGGTGGAAGGATGGGTAATTGGGTGGGTGGATGAATGGTTAGTTATAGTTATTTGGATGGACGGGTGAATAGATGGATAATTGGGTGGATGGATGGATGTATAATTGGGTGGATGGATGGTTAGTTATTTGGATGGATGGATGGATAGGCCAATGCAACCAGCATGTGCAACAATGTAATGTAGTCTGTGATTACCTCCAATGAATTCTGCTGCTTTATAGTCATACCGTATCCTTGATTATATTCATAATTAAGAAAACTCTCATTATACAGGATTCACTGTGACACATCCCTGCCTGTTGGTCTCAGCCGGCTTTTTCAATAGCGCAGATGCTCTGTGCCTCTCCTGACAAACACTCACATTACATATGAATGACTGGGCTGGAGACACCGCTGGCCAAGGAGTGAGTGTGCCTTTTATCTGGGAGCAATTGAAAACCCCACATGTTTAATTAAAGCTCATCCTACACACTTGACAGACTTGAGCACAGACAGACGTTCCAGGCAGTGCTTGAAGTGGAAAAAAAGAAGTCCCGGTACTACCCCAAAAATGAGTCGGAATGCGCACGGGCTAGTTTTGAGCTATACAGGCCAAAAAAGTGAAAAATTTTGATTTTGATGTTTTCACAAAATTAGTTCATTAAGCCCTCGTCTAGCGATGCCAATGCTCCAAATAATAATTTTAGATGTTTAATTGCCTTTATTTGTACGTTTTCTGAGAGGAGTAGGCCTACCTGTTCTCCGCTTGCTTCTCACGCTGAACGTCATCCGAAGCACCGCATAAAGGCGCATTCCAACTGCACGCGATGCCGATAAATAAACACATTTAGACCTACACACAATTACAATATTTAAGTATTCACGCAAACATAATCTGTTATGTCTTAAGTGAACGTTTGGGGAACTGTTGGGGAAAAACATCTGATTTGTAACATTATATTAGATCCGTCTTAATATAGGCCGCCTCATTAAAGTTAATCTAACAATAAAAGAAAATAGGGAATTACTTAATGCTCTTCATTGAACTGCTTTTGTAGTTTTTATAATCAATTTATTTGTAATTAACAGACTAAAGGAATTTTTATATTTGATTATTTGTTTTTCTTGAATGCTTTTGTTTAGATGTAAAATGAGAAAGGTACTGCATTATATTTCTTTTATCATTATATTATTTTTATATTTGTTCTACTGTTTTCTGCATCTGTTCTTAGTTATAATAACAAAGAAGATTAAAAAAATAGCTGTATTGTGATTATTAATATAATTATTATTAAAATTACTAATTTTGCCAGCACAGGTCACATATAAATAAACAAATACATAAATATTCATAATTCCCAATGTAATGCCGAAAGAAAGAAAGAAAGAAAGAAAGAAAGAAAGATAGAAATAGTTTAGAGCATTTTTAATATAGATAAGCACCAGTTAAGCTGCGATACCAAACAGGACCACAAGGAGATGCCAAAAGACCACTAAACCTGCTGCCTTAACCTGACTGTACATGCTACTATACGGATCCATTCAGAATAACTAAATCCCTTACCAGCATAATTTAAAACACCTTCAGCCAGTATTCATTATAAAACACTTGTGCTTTTAAGCCAAATACTCGCTGAAAATAATAATTTACTGCCATCTGGACCCGAGTCACTATTCTCTCCGCTATCTCTGATGAAATCGTCAGTTTTTTCTCTGCATTAGCGCTGGTTTGAACTTATTACTTTACTAATGCATTCCCTTACTGGATCCTTGAACTTTCCCGAAGTTTACCGGTTTCAAATGACCTCTGGGTAGTGTGATTTATAGTGCCATTTCTAATCACCCACACACTGACACTTTGATTCAGTACCGGCAATGACAGAGATGCCGTTATGCACGAAAAAGTGCCGGTGCTCTAAAGACTAAAATATAGAAGTGCTGGTACTGCGTACCGGTGCGTACCGGCCCACTTCAAGCACTGGTTCCAGGTATCTGGAGGGCAGTTTCACCTGTCAAATGTAGCACAGCAGGGGTTTCCGGAGGTGAGAAGGACGTGTATAGTGGGCTTGTAAAGATGATAAGCAGGGTTATATTTGGTCTTGTGCATAAGTTGACAGATATAAATACAGTAGCTATATATGTATCAAGTCAAATTTATTTCTATAGTGCTTAGTATATATATATGCATATGTATATTTTTCCATAGAATACCTTGAAAACAGTGGAACACACCCCCCTAACTTTTTTATTATAAAGCAAGAATTTGTTCACACTTTTTCTTCAGGCAATGATTAGATTATGAATTTGATCTAGTCTAATAAAATTTAAGTCACTAGTTTAATTGTAAAGTTCAGATGTATTCAATTCGTGAGATGTGGCATCATTTCTATTAAACGTAAATTTTTAGTGCTACAGCAAGCAAATTGTTTTGTGGTCATCTACGTGATGTTTTACAATTAATTTAGTAATAATGCAGTAGTAAGCAAGCCTCTTACAGTTAGTTAAACCATTCAGGCATCTTTATTTTCACAAACGTTAACAAAATCATATAATTTGAAAAAAAAGAATTTGGAAAAACAGAATAAAAATTAGGTTTGAGTGGGTTGTGAATTTATTCATCAGTCTTGTGCGGAGTGTGTAGCTTTTAGTCTTGCCATAATAATCGAGGAGTGGCACTAAACCTTTGCAGTTACGATGCCTTCCATGTTATGTGACTGATGTGTCAGGTGTAGTGAGTTACTGAATGCTTTTACATGCACAATCGTACACCAGTTATGCTTAATGACCTGTCAAGGTCTTGTAACCACCTTGAACTGTGTTCTTTCCCAGTGTTCTGGCACTTTATTCAATAACAGCACATCTTTTTCTCCTGACTGTTCATGTTTTGACATAAAAAGCAGACATTTTATACAATGAACTGATTTTTGTGTTGTATATTTAAACACTCTCATTGTTTGAAAGTGGTTTGTTTTAAGTGCCTGACATTTTGGTTGTGGAAAAAAAGGAAAGGGGTATTATGAACTGTTTCCTTTTTGACATTTTAATGGATAATGCATAAAAAGCAACACTGGAGCTCATCTCATCTACTGCAAATGTTCTCTGCTAGGGTTACTCAGGCAGCCTGTGACACTGCTGTGGAGAGCTGCAGAGCTGCCATGAGCAGATGTTCACAATGGATTTAAAGGAATATACCCCCCCCCCCCCCCCCCCCCCCCCCCC
>NW_015505196.1:5607942-5620168 GCF_001515645.1 Sinocyclocheilus grahami | reverse complement strand
CAATTTTATCAGTTCAATATGCAAAGTAGCCACAACACTTTACTGTCTTTGTGTTTTAGGCTTGTTCCATTATTATCACCATTGTTGGTATGTTTGGTTTGGTAACTGGTCTTGGACAAAAAAATGATACTGATTGATATAGATACTGACATTTAGTGTCCATGCTTATCAGTGCAGAATCATTTTAAGTGTGTGTCATTTTAATTTTTTTAATTATTGTTGTAATTATTTTATGTAGTAAATTTAGGATGAAATCTGCGGTTTTGTGCACTTTATTTAATAAATTTGGCAAAATGTGCTAAAAAGATTTGAGCATTAGTGTTAAGGACAAATAAGAACGTAAAAGATGATAAGGGAAATATGAACATGTAGTTGTAGTATGTGGTCTTAGAAAATGTAAAAATTGTATTTATGTTGGTCTCATACATTTGTGAAGATACTGAGCCAAAAAAAAACTTTATTTATTACTCAAAAATGTAGTGTGGTGTTAAGCAATGGCAAAACAGTAAATGTAAAGTAATGTAAGTAAGTCTTTCTTTCTTTCTTATTTAAGCCTCACCAAAATGTTGAAAATGTATTTTAATTATATTCATAACTACTGAATAACCCAATAGATCCAGCCAAAAATCTGCCGAGATTTCTGTGGAGTCGTGTGGGCACAGATTCCCTGTGTGCCTGGCCAAAGCCTAGAAGAGCTAAACTCATTCTGAGATCAGAACGGAATGCAGTGTGTTTACTGATGTTATCTGTGAAATCCAGGCAGTCAGTACAGCAGTATCTTTCTACTGCCCGCTTAGGAAAATCAATGATTTCATCTGATTCACACATCAAGCACAATTTAGAAAACATGTAACCTCTCTGTTATTACCCAGTCTAGCTGACTTTGATGTCTGCATAAGCCATACTGTGAAACAGCGAACAGTGCAGGAAATCTGTTGGATGTGAGGATTATTTGCATAACAATGCCCAACTCTTAATACCCAACACACTGGCACCCACACACACATGCCCCGCCTACATTCTGATCAAGAGGATTGTTTTAGAGCTTATTAATGTGGCATATTCAAAATAACACACACACACACACACACACACACACACTCACACACGGGCACTTTACCATCCTCACCTCACCAGTGGAGCTGCCGTTCATTAGACATGGAGGAAACAAGGAGAGTCAGTTAAACATGGCATCGTAAAGAAAGACGAAACACTGTCATTTAGGTGAGTAGATCTCTAATGTGACCTGTAAAATTGTGATTGTGACTGTAACATGCTTAAATATACCTTAGAAGTCATGGAAAAGCAATAATAATAATAATAATAAACAATATGGTTTTATTTATTACTATTGTTGTTGTTGTTGTAGCTCTCCCATAAGTCCAGTACTTTTATGACATATGTAATAATAATAATAATAATAATGATAAATAATAATAATAATAAATATTTATATTTTACTACTACTATTATTATTATTTACTTTACATTTGATTTTTTTATTTGGTTTTTACCTTTTTATATGTATATTTTTAGTCTTTAAGTGTTAAAATCTGGTACGTCTATAAACTCCAGCATTGTTATTTTTTAAAACTTTTTTAGTTTACATTAACGTGAACCCTGAATGTCCCCTCAGTGTTCCCCTTTATGACTGACAGGTCTGTCCGTCTCCTCATTAGTGTGGGAAGGTGAGTTTAATGCAGCCTGCTTTTGGTAGATTATTAATATATCTGACTGAAATGGACATTCCTGTCCTGTCCAGTCTCTCCATCCAATTCCTTGAAAGTAAAGTAAATACATATTTTAATTGAGTTGGCAGAATGCAGCGATTTGATAAGGGTCAATTGTTTTGCTTGGAACGCATCAGAGATGGGTTTTGTTCAAGAATAACAAACAAAGCAACCGATAGCACAATCATGTTGGATTTCCAGTGGCTCTGGTGTAAATGTAAGATTTAGGGATGCATGGCAAGTCATTTGTTTTACCTCCAGTAGTGGTTAGTTAAGCTGAAGTACACAAATTGCTTAGGTATTGTCCTACATGATAACCTGGAGAGAGTTTTTGTTATGGAACAGCTGAGCGCTTTGTTATGGTCTGCCTGTCTTTATGAACAGGATCAAAAATGGCCCCATATCTTTATTATGCACTTAGAATTAGTCAGTGTTTACATTTGTGAAGTGTGGGGTAGAATTTAATGTGTCGTGTTTAAGATGAGGAACGACCACACAAGCAGACACATGTACAATATGTTTCTTTACACATATCTTTAAACTGCTCTCAGAAAATTGTCTTGATGGTCACAGCTTCTTACTGCAAGAGTATCTGTGCAGGATGTTTTTAAAGCTCACATGCTGTGTCTGAGCAGTCACAGGGATCACAGTGTGTGTTTGTGAGCGTGTCTAAGCAGTGTCTGCAATCCTGATCTTCCAGATCGGTCATTTTGTAACACTGCAAACGGCTCAAAGAAACAGGAAGAATTGTATCATTTTCATTAAGCAGCTGAGTGTTTCTTCTACAGTTCCCCTTATTACTGAGTGCAAATTGCAATATAATGTGCAATATAGCATGCACATTAGGCCATTTGCCATTTCTCTATTTTTAGGGTCAATCTTCAGACCCAATCATTTTTAAATAAACATTTTGTCACAGGGACACTGTGTAGATGATCTTCAATATATTACAATACATAGCACAATTTATATGATTCATTATATGGATATTATATTTATTCAAGGAATAGCTCGCTGCTAAATAGAAATTTTGTCAGTTTGCTTTCTCTCGTTGTGAACCAATACATGCCGTTATATTTTCTGTGGAACACAAATTATGATTTTTCATATAAGCTGATGTTTGTCAAGATGCACCAACAACAAGAAAAATAATAGTAATAATAATAATTAGTCCCTACAACTTGTGCACTCACATTCAAAATGTCAAGGGACACTCATAATTGAAACCACAACAGCACTAATTCTCATGGATGGGTTTAAAAGATCCATGTGGGACAAGTTTATATTACTTTTATGTTGTTTCATGTTGTTTTTGGAGATGGACAGATGTGGCCACTATGAACTGCAATTGTATATGGAAAGAGCTGAATAACAGTTTTTTTTTGTTTCACTGAAATAAATACATAAAGACTGAATGTTTATTTTGGGTGAACATTTCTTATCGTGCTGTTGCAATAAAACATTAACTGAATTGCCCTTGTAGCGAACATCAGCAAGATGACAACCCAACATTGAAAATCACTACACCCTGAACGATGGCACGGTTGTTTTCTGTAGTTGTTTTATAGCTGAATCCAATTAGTTTCTTAATTGACCACTTTTGCTACATCAATCAATACATTAGTATTACTGTTATCTGCAGTAGAGCTACTTATAGCTGAATAGAACTTATTTTATAATTAAATAACTTGAAATAGTTGAACCAAACTGAAGCTGCTTTGAAACAATTAATATTGTATGAAGTAGAATACAAATAAAAGTGACTTGACTTGATTGCAAACACCAACCGTGTCATAAAAAAAAGAAAGAAAACAAAAGTGTCATAATTGCTGATATCCACACAGGAGCTATTATATAGATCCATAATCAGTCATTAAATAGTTAAGAAATAGCAAAGAAAATGAAATTATAGTTAGAATATAGAATGATAGAATGACTTTTTAAATTATAGCGTAGGGAAGAGCAAAATGTTAAGCATTGCCTTTCCCTGTCACTCGGTCCCATTGGTGGTAATTAAATTTGTATTATTACTGAACTAAAACCATTTTTCCCCCACTATCCTTCCTTTTTCCTCTCCGTCAAACATCCCCAGATGTTGTTTTCAGGTTCTGTCACGGGCTGAGAAACATGCCTGTCAGTCACTAGGAACTGACACTCTCTTCCACATGACTGGATCTGAGAGAATTAATTTTACATGAAGAATGTGCAATGGAAGTTTTCTTCATTACATCTCAAATATGCTATTTCTAGAATTTCTTGAATTCTGCAACACATTACACCATCCCTTTGAATTGTTTCCAATAGCGAAAATAAATGTGTCAGATTGCATGCTTTCAAACTCGTGTTTTTGCTCACATCCCAATAGGGACTGAGTTAAACTTTAACAATGCTGATGACATTTTAGGTATGCACGTTAAGTGTAATCCCAAAAGTCACAATGGGGCATGCTGCAGGGATACAATTCCTGAGACAAGGTCGAGTTGAGGGGCTTTTTATGGTTCTTGGCCAATATCCAGAAGTAAAGGATCCAAAATATTGTTTTCATTGCAGATTTGGCTTTGGTTTCCCAGTCTGTTCTGCTTTCCCAGCCTTACAGGAGCTTCAGGGGCAGTTGTCACTTAGCAAAAATATTAATGGTGAAATAGAGGGATTATTATGGTGTGGTGAAACGACACAGACATATTTGTTCTCATATATCAGTATGGCAGTTTATTCACTAGACAACACTGGACAATATCTCGAACAAGCATTTTTCTTCTTGGTCACAGCATGTTGTGAGATCAAACAAAGCATTTATCAATGATCATGGGAATAAATCTTGAATGCATGTGTCTCGTTTATCACCAGGTTGAACAGCATGGAAAACTCCTCGGAATGGAGCAACATTTCACTCAACACTGATTTCGAGCCCTGTGCCACATTGAGGAGCTCCGGTTCACGAGTCGCCCTCTATGTCTTCATCATCGCAGGGATCGTCTGCACAGTTGTTGGCAACTTCCTGGTGGTTCTCGCCATTGCTTACTTCAAACAGCTGCGGTGCCCTACAAACTCTTTCGTCATGTCTCTGGCTGTTGCTGACTTCCTGGTGGGGCTGGTGGTTATGCCATACAGTATGGTCAGAACAGTGGAAGGATGTTGGTATTTCGGCCCAAACTTCTGCCATCTTCACTCCAGCTTGGACGTTATGCTCTGCACGGCCTCCATCTTCCATTTGAGCTGCATCGCTTTTGACCGCTATTACGCCGTCTGCAACCCTTTGGTGTATTCATTTAAGATGTCCCGTAAACGTGTGGGTCTGCTGATTGTGGTTTGCTGGGCCATTCCTTTCCTCATCTCCTTCGGCCCAATCCTCCTCGGGCTGCACAAGCTTGGCATGGACATTCCTTTGCCTGAGAACATGTGCATCTTCTTGGTGAACCGCGTTTATGCCGTTATGGCGTCCCTTGTTGCGTTTTACCTGCCTATGGTGACCATGTTGGTGGCCTACTGGAAGATCTACAAAGCGGCAAAGCGGCAAGCCATGCAGATAAGCGCGATGGAGGCGCAGATGGCAGCAGGTGTGGGCAAGGACTCGAGCAAGAAACAAAAACATCGCAATTCTATAAGGAGGGAAAGAAAAGCGGCCAAAACTCTGGGCATCATCATGGGTGTTTTCCTTCTGTTCTGGTTGCCGTTCTTTACTGTTAATATCGTCGACCCGTTCATTGAGTACGGGACTGCTGCTGTGATATGGGATGTATTCCTGTGGTTGGGGTATGTCAACTCCTCCCTAAACCCTTTCCTCTATGGTTTCTTTAACCGATCCTTCCGTAGGGCTTTCCTCATGATCATGGGCTGCAGAATATGTCTGCACGGCACAGCTCAAGGAATGGACCTCTCTCACTCGAAAAGAGATGCCAATGAGCGCACTGACAACCAGTAGACTGATTACCTGTGGCAGTTTTAATAAAATACCTCAAACTTGTTCCTCTCCAGCCCATATGGCAAAATATGTTTTTTTTTGCCAAAATATTGTTCAAATATCCCATTTCCCAAAAGCATCATTAGGTAACTATAGCCCTATTCGCACGGGATTAGTATTACCTGGTGACCTCCAGTCATTTGTAATAATTGTGGAGGTTGTCTGTGATCTTAATCCTGTGCGAATCAGTCATGTCTGTAATTTGTAAAGTCAAAATTCCCCCGCAAATGACCTACCATATTTCGTCGAACACCGAGGTCCTGTGAAAATATTAGTCCCGTGCGAATCAGCATCTCAGCATTTGGCTGGTCGTATATAATTTTTCGAGCTTTTTGTTTCCTGTGTGCCTTTTTATCCATCTTTCGCGAAGAATGGAGCTGCGTTGGAGTGTTTGATAGTATTTTGGGTGCTGTCATATTGCTACACCATACAATTTGCAGAAAGAGAAAGCTGAAAAGGTTTTGAGGTTAATGTGTTACAAATAAATCGGGCATCAAGCTTGAGATAGTATTTTAACGTGGTGAAATGTAAATGACACAAAACTATATTAGTTTATTTATTTTTTAATCCATCTAACTGGACCATAGAATGGGACTCTCAAATCCTTGACATTGTATCTGGGAGATAAGTCAGAAAATTCTAATAAAGTCACAGGCTTCGCTTTTCCCGTGCGAATGCACCACACGACATTTAGATGTTTCAAAATTATACAAGGTCCCTAGATAATACTAATCCCGTGCGAATAGGGCTTATGATTGCAAGTTCTATTGAACTCTATTGGTAGCTATAGCACTTCTGACCATAGCTGCTTTTGGGAAATGCACCCCAGGGCAAGTGAGGTGAGGAGAACCAGAAGGGTGACACTGGTGCCGTGACCCAGATGGGAGTGAGGTTTAGGGATATGAGTTAAACGGAGGCCAGCTTACAAGAGCTGTGCAGGTAAACCTCACTCCCCTGATCTCAAGAGGGCGCACTAGCAACTGACATTAGAGGCTGTGGTCTTTAGCGTCCTTGTTAACGCACATATATATATCTTTTTTTTTCTTGCCCTTGAAATATATTTTGGTAAATGAGAGTTAAAACAAAATATATTTTCTATTTCATAAATATATTTTGAATATATCATTGAGCTTCACTGGTTACAACATATATTTGGCATATGTTTAAAATAAATTTTGGTCACAAAAATATATATATTTTTTGCCATATGGGTTATTGAAAATATATTTATGTAAATGTATTTTAAAATCTTTATTAGCAATAGGCCATTTTTAGATATTTTAAAACATATTTAAAATAGCTATGAATGTATTATTGCCCTATGGGTGACCATAGGTATTATTCGTTGTAAGACTGTAAAAGATTTAAAGGATTAACACATTATGGAATCTCATTATGGGTTCCAAATAATAATAAATGATATAACACAAACCCCAGTGAGATGAGGATAACTCTGTTAGGCTAACAGCATGACAAGTGATAAAGTGCATGCAAACATTGTGATTTGGTGTTGAACTTCCTGTAAAATGTGTTTTCTTTCACATTTTTTTACTATGTGAATAAATTAGATGTCTGGCCTGCATTCATAATTTTTTCACAGATTTGGTGCTTTGCAGCAAATAATCCTTCATTCTACGGCATCTATTGCCAACACTAATTCAAAGTGCACTCAAGGTAACAAACAGAACTTTACCTTTTGTATATTGGCAGAATTATGAGCATTCTGTGGTACAAGCTGTAACAGTGGGAATCTAAAATGGTTAAGAGCACATTTTAAACTCACATAATGTCCTTTGCAGAAAAAGTTCTGGTATGTTCAACAAAATATGGCAGCATGGCATAATAAACACAGTGAGGAACAACCAGGAACATTAGGTTTTTGCTTTTTGAGTGTGCACTTACTACACATAAAGTGCCTATCAAAAGAAACACTCCAAAGATGTGTGACACATCCTCCCCTGTCACAGATTAGCACCCGTGACCTGCAGAACATCAGAGTCATAACTAAAATATGTATGAAAACAAATAATTACATAATGATAGAAATTAAATCTCAGTTGTGATCACGTTTTCTTGATATAATTCTTATGAAATGACTGCAGGACAGAGAATTGGCCCCAGCTAGTCTGCCTGCTTCAATAGTGAGGTAAGCAAAGATAAAGGAACTGGGGGGGTGGGTGGGGGGTTCTTTATAATCAAACATGTATGTATTCATTTTCAAAATGGAAATCGTCTCTGGAAAACATCCAGTATCATTTTTTTTTTAATTAAGCTAATGTTCTGTTACCTCTGTGCCTGGCCATTCACTCAAATGCTCTTCTTTTTAGACATTTCTGGCACTGTTTAGAATTCTAAGGAAGTGAAATGTATGTAAAGTCATTTTTCTGATAAGTCAAAACATACAAGCGCTTAGCTGAAGGAACCCATTAAGAACTGCTATGTATGCTGGTGTTAGTCTTCAGTAATCCACAGGAAACAGGGAAGGACAGGGACTCACTGTAATTTCTCTTCAGTAAGTTCTCAGAACTCTTAAATGAAAAAAGAAACAACAGTTAGTTCGCACATACAGTATACTATCCTCACAAGTCATCTTCACACCCACAGTCTTGTCACATTATAATTAAGCATAATGCGAGATGATTCAGACTGCTTTTAGATGCTTCCTGTTAATACGTGTGTATGCAATTCTGTTGTAAAGTTGTAGGAATTTGCAATTGATTTACATTAACAGGGACCTCTGCTGGCCATCTTAGATTTTTCATCATAAATGAGTAAATTAATGCAGCAATAAAGCAGTTGATAGGCTGACCGATTTAATTGTGCAGAGACTGCTTTTTCATGACTCAGGAGGCATCATAGAGTTCTCAGTAATGTTTTGGTTAAGTATCACCTTCGTCTCAGATGTTTCTCCTAAAATTCCTTAGGTAAAAAGAGATGAGCAGTAAGAGTACAAAGCTATAAAATTAATGTGGATTTTTCACATCCTGGCAAATCTGAGCACAGCATGTAACACTGTCAACTCTCTTCTAGAGACATGCAATGAGTTTCAGGATGTCTTAGAATTTGGTATATTCTTCTTTTGTTTAAATGTCAGCAGCACTTGGGCTGCGTGAACTCCACAAGTTACTCTAAAGCCTGATAATCATGTTTTCTGGCATGATTTGATAATTTACCACCAAAGAGCATCTTGAATGCAAGCAAGAACATCTGACATTTGCTTGTGTGAGTAGTGATTAAGAGAAATTGTGGAATCTTAAAGGGATAGTTCACCCAAAAATGAAAATTCTATCATCATTTACTCACCCTCATGTTATTCCAAAACCATAAGACTTCTGTTAATATCCTAAACACAAATTAAGGTATTTTAATGACACCTGATACAATCGCACAAGCTTCCACGTGTTTCACTCTATGTATGTGTGTTTATATGTTAATAAATGCCTAAATTAAATCTGTTCATCAAAGCCATAGTACCTCTGCACAAGACTGGATTTATTCTATAACAGCTTTATAAACTTTTTGGATCTTGTAAGTTTTGGTTACCTGGGCGTTCTATGGAGGGAAAATATCTTAAATAGTTTTTGAATATTAACCAAAGTCTGGTCAGAGTCAGAGTTTGGAACAACATGAGGGTGAGTAAATGATCATTGAATTTCATTTGGGGGTGGTGAACTATGCTTTAAGTATTTCTCGGGAGAAAAGTCTGCCAAGATAGGTACTTGATTTCAATGTAAGCTCATTGCTGTGTACAAAATAACATTAGTAAAAGGATGTAATCAGATTTTCTCTTTCCTATGGGATGGTTGTTTGAATAAAATGTATTAATTGTATTCAGGATTCATCTAATACACATATTTGATCAACTGCATTCTCGTTTCAGATTTATTATGTTTAATAGTTGACACTGAAAGACACTGTCACATCAGCATTACAAAGAAACCCAAAGCTTTTCTCAACAACACAAAAACTGAGTTGTAGTCCATGAATTATGATTTTTCTTCTGTTGGTCCATTTATGAATGACTTAAATCTCATGGTTGAAATGAGAATAGCATGAATAGCACATGAATAGCACAGTATTCAACTACCCTCTGTTATACTGAACACATATGCACAAAATCTGTTTAGGTTGCAAACTGTGCCTCACATTTAAAGGTATC
Organism: Sinocyclocheilus grahami; assembly: GCF_001515645.1. Taxonomy (NCBI): domain Eukaryota; kingdom Metazoa; phylum Chordata; class Actinopteri; order Cypriniformes; family Cyprinidae; genus Sinocyclocheilus; species Sinocyclocheilus grahami. Next base: position 5,610,318 of record NW_015505196.1, on the reverse strand, counting down.
TGAATCAATTTAGAATAATTTAAAAGTGAATTACACAGCAATCTGTGAACCACAGTGAATCATTAATACAAACCATGTCATGGATTCAACAGTCTCTCAAATACATCACAGTCAAATATGTTTTCCATTCACACTTAATGGACAACAAGTCAAAGAAACTGTAATAATCTCTCTTTGTAAATACAGCTCAAAACATTGCTGGTCATCAGAGAGTTTGAAACACCTGACAGACTATTTCTCAAAGGCCACATGGACAGCACGGTATACAGATACCCAGCAGCTATGAGTCTTTTTGTTCTGATCCAGTGCAGATAATCCCCCCACCCCCTCATAATTTTTCCATTCAGTGTACTTTTCCCACTTTTAAAGAAATATTTTTAAATTATCCATGTGAAAATACATTAATCTCCTTTAACACACATTGCCCGTGTTATTTTTTACTCATATTTGCCTAACGACTGTGTACTTTAAGACATAACAAGAATACTAGTCTTTGAGTCAAACAATTCCTAAGAACTGGCAGTGGGTCAGAGCTCTCAGAGAAAACAGATAGTAATCTCTGTCTTTGTTTAAATGTCTGTTTCCTTCAGGCCGTAGCACTCTGTGAGATCGTAGATCTGGTAGCCGCTCTGATCGCCGCTGTCATTATAGATCCCCATGGAGACCGTGTCAATCTCTGTCCGGGCCAGAGCAGACGTGCTACTCTTCCCTGTCCCGTTCTTAATCTTATTGGAAAGGTTGTTCATTTTCTCCTTCAGCTGGACAGAGGACTTCTGTAAAGGGGGGAAGAAGCTCCAGCTCTTCAGACTAAGAGACCGGCTCTTGCTCTGACAGGAATAGATAGAGTTACCACACTGCTCGTGAAAGGGAAATCCAGAGCAGTAGTCCCTGTGCCGGTCCCTCTGGGCTCCTCGCATGGCTGTTCTCCAGCGCTGGTCATAGAAGCGGCGCAGGATGTGGCGGCGCCGCTGGCACTGGCAGCGCAGCAGACGGGTGAAGGCGCGCTGGAACTCCTTGCTCGAGCAGGGGTAAATTACGGGGTTAATGCAACTGTTGAAGTAGCCCAACCAGAAGATTACTTTGAACACTATCTCAGAGGGCTTCAGAGCTGGGAAGAAAGAGCCTGAGGATGCAAAAAAGAGAGAGAGGTGGAAAAACATTTAGTTGTCGGCTCAAGCAAGATTATTTACATAGGAAATAACACTGTGGCTCAAGTAAACAGCCTGAAGCTACCATTCTCCTCCCACCAGTGTTAATTTTGACAGCAGATTTTGATTTAATTTTAGTCATAGTCTTTTGACTAAAATTACATTTAGTTTTAGTCATATTTTAGTAATCCGAATCGTTTTTAGTTTTAGTCGACTAAATATAATATGATTTTAGTCTACTAAATCTACAGTAAATTTAGTCGGCTAAAATCTAATGGGTTTAGTTACAGTGTAATGCATTTATTAAGCATTTCTCTACAATTTCCTTACTCATTATATAGGTTTGATATTAAGGTTTTATCATGATAGACACTGATTTAACTGAGGTGACACACAACATGCCTTTATGTTAAAATTGAATAAAAACCCTTAAAGTACAAGAACATGGCCTTCTTTTTAAAGAAATGCCAATGGTTATATAGGATACTTATGCATTCTTTATAGCAACTTGTTCCCCTTCAGAAACTCGAGCTGCGTCGAAGTTGCTTTGGGAACGCCCCTGCGTGACCGCGTTCTGAAGCACGTGTCAAATCAGTCCAATGGAGTAGCGAGACGTCATGAGCGGGGTGACGTAAGCACCAGAAAGTATAAAAGCGCATCCGGCAGAACGCAAAAAATCTGTGTATGTGTCTGTCTATTTACAGTTGTCTGTCCGCACAAGCATATATAAAAAACAATCATGAAAAAGTCTATGGCGAGCGAACGGCATTACAAACGCTGTGTTCCTCCCTGCCCACGATATCTGGCGGCGGGGGATACACACGATTGTGTGTCGTTTGTTTGGGAGCGGAGCATGCACGGTCAGATTTCGAGGAGCTGATTGTCATGACTGCGAGCTGCTCTCGCTGCGCACGCTCCGCTCTCGCCGGGCCGTGTTTGATGAGAGCGGCCAGGCTCGCGATCCTGCTGGCAGCGGTCCCACTGTTGCTGAGGCACAGCACAGACTGTTGTCGTGGGGATCATGGGTGGATTTAGCGGAGGGATCCGAGACGGGCTCGTCGTTTTTTTCGGTCCTCACCCGCTAGATCCGCGGCTCTCTCTCAGTGCTCGGAAGCCCGCACTGCGGTTTCTTCCCACCCCCCCAGAGAGAGAGAGCCAGACGCTTCATCTATCTTCCTCCGTGGATGTGATGAGTGTCGAGACAGAGGAGACTGTGGACTCGCCACCA